>NC_089786.1:20634404-20666904 GCF_040412425.1 Macrobrachium rosenbergii
TTTTTGCTGGGTGCCTCATTATTTTGGGGATCTTAGGAACGAACTGATCAACTTGTCAATTCAGCAGTCACCTCCAGAACCCAGAAACTGCATATCATATAGCGATGTGCCTCTCTTGTATATCAGGAAATTAAAATCGTCTGGCAGTCCTTTGGGAAAATATTAAACAAACCAAAAATGCGTCGTATTACGTCATCAGTATCTCTCCTTGGTCAATTCCTATATTCCAAGGGGACTAGAAACGATGTTGTTCATGTTAAGGACTAGACGTACAAGATTGACTCAGGTTCTTGATGTCATGTGATCCATCCATTCTGGGACAATTTATTGGCTCGGAATCATTCTGGAGATCTCTCCAGAGTCAAGATTTTGAAATTCGGGTGGAATTATGAATCCTGTCCTTTCAGAAGGGTAGGTATGGTCCAGGTTTGCTTCTTCCGCTGTCAAACATTTCTACTCATGTGCATTCCTTAGCTCAGAATGTGCACATTCATCTAAAGATGATAAACAATTTGCCACCAAAGAACGAGTAGGTAGACTCGAAGTCAGAATTTCCTCTTTCAGATCTTGAATGACTACTTTGCTTTTGGTGGAACTGTGATTGCGTTCATTAACACATTTCAAAATTTCGTAACCTTGCTCCTTTGACTTGATGTGTAGTCTTGCTGGACACGATTTCTGTTTTCTTGCACATTCCCAACAGACTTTTGTTCCCTTCTTGTTTAGCCCATTTTGATGATACATATTTTGAAGTTCATCGACAAGGATATCCTACCATGTTCCTTGTTATAAAAAAGCCATTATGGGTATAGAGATAAAAAAGATGGTATATCTCTTTCGTACCAATTCACGCCTTGAACTAATTTCTTCTTTAAGTAAGCCAGTCAAGTAAATTTGAGCTTAAATAATAATAAATAAACAAATATAAGGAGAAATTGTAGTTTTGGTTTGAACAAGCAATTATAAAAGAAATGGTTAGTCTTAATTACATTCTTGTCTCTTCAATTGATAAAATAAGCATATAAAAACAAAATGTAGTTTTGGTCCAAATGGCTCAATCTTTTAATTTGCCAGTGGAAATATCTCACTGGCAATTTTCTCAATAATTTCCTCACTGATTTTCCACCTGGTGATCTTCTGCTAAAATTTCAGCTGAATTTTCGTGTATGGTAATAAAGCAGCATGGTTGTTTCAAGGTTAAACAATATATCCAAGACCAGGAGATGCTTTATTGACAGAATATAGTCATATGGTGGGGTCTTGTGACAGAGCACAAGGCAACCCTGCCACATGTGTCAAATGTAGTGAACCATAACATGGTGTATGTCATAAAGAGGCAAAGTGTATACATTGCAGGTGTATAAATTGTGATGTATACATCATGGAAGAGATACAGACATTAAGGGTAAGTGAATGTATCATTTAGAGGGCAGAAGAGAAAGTATTAAATTTATGTTAGACCGGAATATCCTTTTCCAGTGTTGCTGCTAACAAGAAAAATATAAATGCTACCAGGTGCTTCCCTTGGCAATGTAAAGAGATCACTGGTAACCTGTACTCCTGCCTTTGGAGGCTGCACTAGTGGTTTCGGGCACTCCTGCCTCTTCGGAGGCTGTACCAATGGTTTCAGTCACCCAGCCTCTTTGGAGGCTGTGCCAATGGTTTCGGGCACTCCTGCTCTTTGGAGGCTGCAACAGTGGTTTCAGACCTCCTGCCTCTTCAGAGGCTGTGCCAGTGGTTTCGGCCTCCTGCCTCTTTGAGGCTGCATCAGTGGTTTCAGGCCTCCTGCCTCTTCAGAGGCTGTGCCAGTGGTTTCTGGTGCTCCGTCTCTTGGAGGCAGTGCCAGTGGTTTCTGGTACTCTTACTCTTTGGAGGAGTGCAAGTGATTTCTGGTGCTCCTTCCTCTTCAGAGCAGTGTCAGATGTACCTGGTACTCCCACTCTCTGGAGGCTGTGCAGCTATACCTTGTGTGCTTCTTTGGAGGTGCGCAGCTGGCTGACTCCTGCCTTATGGAGGCTGTATTATCAGTATCTGGTGCTTGTGTCTCTGGGCCTGCACCAGTTGTAACTGGGCTCCTGACGTTTTAGAAGATGCACTGAATTTGTCTGACCTCAGGCAACGCCAGTTTGTCTGGTGTTCTGAGTTGATAACCTTCTGAAAGGAGGCAGCCATAAATAATTAGTCTCCTCCAGAAAAATAAAACAAGAGCAAACAATAAGCTGAAGCACTTAAAGAGGCTGCAGTTACCCTCAAAAGCAAGTAGAATTCTTTCATTTTCCAGTGCAGCTGTCAGGATTAAAGCTAAATGGGAAGAGCTAAGGCTCATATCAGAATGTCTGCTGCATGCATAGCTTAGCAGGAGACTATGACGGTAATATACATGTCCCAACCTAAGTATACATCCATCATTCCTATAACGTTAATATGGAAGCCATGGGTGTAACTTTATGTATTTGTAATGACACCGCACAAAACCCTATTGTGTCTGGTCTATACTGCAAGTGATGGTGTGCAGATCCATTGCAAAGAAAATATACAGTATGCTCACTATATACCACCTAGTGAAGTCCTCCCCATTGACAATTTAAATCCTCGTTCAACAGCTACCACGTCCCTTTGTTATTCTGGTAGATATGAATAGTAGAAACTGTCTTTGGGAATCGTCACCAATCAGAGAAATTGCCTGTGTTCCATCATAGAAAATGAAATGTGGAATCCTAAACGTGGAGTGTATACATTTCACGTTCAAACAGGCATTATCAGCAACTGATTTTTACGCAGCGATGACTGCCTTATTGATTTTAATGGAGAGTGGAAAATGATAGGTTTACTAGCGAACATTTTCCAGTAGTAATGAATATAGCTTCAAAACCCCATCTTCAAGGAGGATTTGTTCTAGCTCTCAGACCTTGACAGTTCCATTTCAAATGCCTAACTTGAAAATTTTAAAACATTATTTGCATATTTTGTTAGACATGCTGGGCTTGAAGGGAAGGAATAGACATGGGTGATAAATTCTGGTTGAAAACCTTACATTAGGCAAAATAGAATCTCAGGCATTTTGTTGAGCAATAGAAAAGAAGGAATTTTAGGATCATTGGTCATTAGAGGTTTAGGTTGTTGAAGATTTTGGTAATCTTGAGAAATGGGATTTGTATTAAAAGTAGCAAGCATAACAAAGGAATTTTACCTCTCAGTCGTTTTGGTATCTTTAGTCAATGTTGGTCTTAACCAGTTATTATTGGGAAATATTATAAAATCATAAAATCTTCCAAATTGTTTGTGTTCATTTGATGAAACAGACTGTGAACTGCTGGAGTGAGATTTTTATGGTATCTGAGAAAGACGGAATCCTTCAGCTGAACTAAATCCCACTTGGATATGGTCTTCATCCTCCTTCCCTGTCTCAGTCAGTCTGGGTAATAAGTATAACATGCCAATTAAGGATTCAATTGCAGCAGGCCAGACTTAGAAACAAATCAAGAAACCGCAGGAGAACCAGGCTTAAAATGAGCGTCTTTGGGCGCAGTGAGAATTAGTTAACGTGTATTCCTAGAGAGGTGGAAGGTGAACATAAGGAATCTTTATCACTCATATTCCGATTAGTATAGGGAAAAAGTTTAAAGGAATTAAAGATTTTTCAAGTGTTTGATAACAGAGGCCTATGTTGATTCGGGACTTTTATTAGACTGAATAAGCTTTTGTTTACCACTACGTATATTTATATACTCTGTGCTGCTAACTCAAGGATATCCTGTTCAAAATATATCCAGGGCAAATCTTTAAATTTAGGAAATGCCCACCTGTAGAGTGAAAACAAAACTATCAGTGGGACACAAACCCACAAGATCGTTCTCTTTTAAGATTTCTATTTGTTCAAGTTGTGCCATTTACATATAAGTAACACATGACAATTATTGAACTTTCTGGTTCCTTTTTAACTGAATACTCAAATTTTGAGAACCTTAGATGTGAATACATTCATGCAAAACTCCATGATATAGAGTTTCATATAATTACTAGTAGAATTTTTAGATATGTTCAAAGCTGGTGTCAACCAGATCTGATTGTTTATTGCCCTTTCTATTCAGCTGGCTTTATGGAAAATAATTATTTTACATTTTTCATGTTTTGATTTTATACATATACTGTTTACTTGTACACATATCAAAATTTAGAATTACGTTAAACATAACTTTTAATTGATATCAGATTCATTGGCCACTACAGTCATGATGCCAAATGGCTTATATTGATCTATTTATTCATTTCAGTTTGCTCTGACACTTTAATTCAATGTGTGCATCTCATAACACTTGAAGCACTGGTTAAGCCTACCCTCGAATTTTTTTAAGTCTGAAGGTAAATGTTTAATGGTTATATTTTCAAGCAAAGTTTTGGTGTTGTTGCTACTTTAACTAAAAATACGTGAGATGGGCATCAGTACAAAATTTCTGTCTCTGAGTAGTCATAAAAGTCTTTGCTGAATATTAACCCTTGTTTGGTGTTGAAGACTCTATGCGGGAGTTAATCCAGTAGAGCCCCCTTGTGTCATAGCCTATCTTGGCTAGAATGTTCTTGCTGTAGTTTTCAATGTTTTGGGTCGGATTCGGAGTGTTGCAGATCTTCTTTTGGAGACATTCAGAGGTTCTTATGAAGGTAGGCCATCCTTCTTTGTAAAGTAACATGTAACGTCAGTTGGAGCATGTCTTGGCTGGCAACTGTGTCAGACATACCCATTAAATAGGATAAAAATCATATCATTCGTGACACTACCAAAATGAGTTATCTTTAGCTTTGCAGTCAAAACCCGTTTTTATTTCCGTAAATTAAATAAAAGATTGATCTGCATCAGCCCTGTTTTGAGTGATCTGTGTTTCAAGTTTTATGAACCGATGCAACAATAAATTTAATCCTTTGCATAATGCCATCAGATTTCATCACTAGTAAATAAAGCATCATGGTCTAATGACTTGTACACATGTGCAATACAATACACATTTCTGTTCTCACCAACAGCAATGTTATCATGCTGGTGTCCCAGTGACTGGAATATGTGGAGTCAATACTGGTAGCGATGTCAGGCAGGGCAGCTGATCGAGACTACGGTCCACCCCGGCCAAATCAAAGTCCTTCAAAGAAGGCATCGTGCTTACCCCCATATAAAAAATCGGAAAAAAGCACGTTAAAGGAAGAAGAAGAATAAGTATGTTCCTATCACATTCTTCAAGTGACTCAGTAACCTCACTGAGTTGCATGAAGAATGCACATGGGTCTGGGTTTAAGTCAACGTAGGTAGAGGAGGGCCATTCATTTTTACATGGATCCATGAAAAAATTGAAAGGAAGAAATGTAAAGAAAGTTGTTCAGGAAATTAACATTCTCCGTGATTGGTACAGTGACAGGTTACTTCCCATATGATCTACTCCATACCCTACCTTCATGGATAGTACTTTATACAAAAGAGGCACAATGTAAGCTGAACTCTTATTAGGGCTGAGACCATGGGAATGTGAAATCATTCTACCTTTATCTGTAATAATGCCTTTCCAGACTAAAAGACGAAAGTCTTAACCAAACGAATGGCTCTCCTGGATTCTCTTGAGACAACACTTGAGGACAGTTCTGGCAGGTAGGTCCAAACTGTCTTTTTGGGGCATAAGTCACCAACAACTATAACTATTGGCTTCGAATTCAAAACCCTTCCCAACCATGATCCTTTATCCCATTCATCCAAGGAGTAAATATTGAGGATGGAAATTGACTGGATTTATGGTTACTCAAACAGGCGTCGAGGAATGTGAAAATAGTACTTGATATCAACACTTGGAAATAGCAGTCATAGAAGTTGATAACAAAGAGAAGAAAGCTAAAAAGATGAAGGAGATTGAAGTATTAATAAAAAAGTGGAAGATCAAGGAAAATATTTAGATTCGATCCTGGGGAATCTCTTTCCTCGTGCTCGAGAGGTCGGTTATACATCAAATGGCATCAACAGAGGATATTCTATGGTCAAGTCTTATGACTTCAATGACGCAATCTCTCACTCTGAGGGTTTATGAGATAGGGTATGTGTAAATGTATACATAATTTACATCAAACTTCAAGGTGAGACATAGTAAATATTATGAATTCTAAGACTTATTAAAAAGGATGGCTGTATTATGCGAATTTATCTTATACAGGATCTTTTCTATTTTCCTTATAATTCGCTTTCGGGCTCAGCGATGTTGGTCAACAACTGGCCGATATTCATTGGAAAAGGATAGTGCACGTGGAATGCGGGAAGTATTTCATTGAAATATCAATCAGAAATCCTTCGTCGTCTGGATTCAGGTTCTGCTTCAGGTACCGTCGACATGTTTCGACCAGCGTTCGTTGGTCATCCTCTGACGTGGTTGAAAAGATCTGGAGAAACAAGGGCTTTTGTCGGTATTTATAGGGGTTCTTGATCTTGTTTCTCCAGATCTTTTCAACCACGTCCTAAAAAAAAAGAAAAACCGACTCGATGATATATAAATGATGATAACGATTGTTGCTATTCAAAACGGATAAAACTTATTGTCAAAAAGTTTATACACAAATTTACAACTATTCAAAAAGAGGGCAAACTGTGGCTGTACAACCTAGACTTCTATTCTGTAGATTATGTTTGTTGGCTTGACATTTTCTGGGACACATTTGTTTATGCAATCTTTACGTGGCTATTATTTACCTTACCTGATTTTTTTACCAAGACGCAAATCACTGTGAGGAAATTCATTTACAAGTATTCAATTATCTTAACTCCTATGAGCACTTGGGCATCATTATGAACCACAGGCATTTCACGTGAATAGTGTTAACTCTCACCTGGGACTTCACATTTATTTTATCAACGTAAATTATTCTAAGCGTAATACTTGTTATAGCTAAAAGCTAATGTTCAAAATGAAATTTTTTGTGCACAGTTACATACCCTTTATCGCCTATCATTGAACCTTTGACTTTAGAATTAAACTAACTTGGAGTATACAGTATATAGATTAATTATACATGATGCTGAATGATAATCTTGCAACTGAAGATAAGTAAAACCAATTGATTTCACATGCATTTATAATTACACACATTATTATATATATATATATATATATATATATATATATATATATATATATATATATATATATATATATATATATATATATATATATATATATATATCTTATATACACACACACACATGCATGCACGTGTGTGTGTGTAATTGTATTAATCAAAATGCCATCTTAACTTATCTAATTTTTCGCAGATTTTTGGATACGTTAGTCATACAAATCCTTAGATCAAATGCAAGATTATGAAGTAATTCTGGTGTATGGCACGGTGCGAATCCGCATCCAGAGTATCAAAACGAGGTCATGTTGCCTACATATACATCATAGTTACTTCAAAATCTTACATTTGGATCTAAGACTTTGTAGTGACAAGCGTGTCCAAAATGTGAGAATTACTCGAGGAGTTACAGGGTATTGTGGTTATCTCAAAAAAGTGAACAACAGATTCTGTATACATATACACACATTATATATGTATATATATGTGTGTGTATATATATATATATATATATATATATATATATATATATATATATATATATATATATATATATATAATATTATATATGTATATATATGTGTGTATATATATATATATATATATATATATATATATATATACAGTATATATATATAAAAACAAATATTATGCTACAAATATCATTTTAATATCATTTAATAGCAGATTCACTGTTCCATGGGAATAGCCTATGCCCAAAGGAATTTTAATTGATATGAAGATCTGCCAAGGCCAGAATTCGAACCTGGGCTTTTGGTTTTGATATTAAAATAAACAGTCGACTTTAATCACTTGGCTGTCAAGACAAGTATATGCTGATATCGACCTCTCTACACATTCCTGTTGATTTCAGGTTCTGTACTTTACAACAGATATCAACCAATGTCCACCATGGCTGCTGATTGGTAAGTTTGTAATATTTGGCTACCTAAGAATATTTTTCTCTTGTAAATGTGTAGCTTTTTTTCACAAATATCAAGCTATAAATATTCACTATACCTCCGAAAACTTATACTCCAAAGGAAATTAAAATTGATAGGTGTGCAATGATTTCTCCATTTGTAATCTTTTACCATCTTAAAATGTTATGATGTTCCTTTTTACTATTTATTTTACTCGTTTGCCCATGTAAAGAAGTTTATTCCTTTTTGTTGCTTTATCGTTTCTGGCTTTGTTGTTATAATAACGTTTGAGTCCCAGGAGGCTTAGGAAGACACAGTGCAGTTTTTTTTATTCATTAACACACTAATTAAAATATACATTATATTTACTAACATGTGAATTAAAGCATGAGCTTTGCTTTCTTTCTCAACCCATAACTGATGAGGCTGACCACTCCTCTGCTTTTCTATCTGTTTTTTCCTTCAAACTTGCTTTTTTGAAGGTTCTTGAAAGGAAAATGCCTATCCTATCAATAGGCGGGCAGCTTTGTCCCGCCTTGTAGACGTCCTAAGTGGTTGAGATCATCTAATGATGTCCTTTAGGTGTGATTAAATGACTTAATCCTCTTTGTAGGAGAGACTACCGACGTCACCGGAAGTCTTTAGGTTCCGGGCGAAAGTTGAAAGGTCATCACAGGTAGGACGGGTAAACAGTTCTGTTATGGTTGCTGCAGATTATACTGGCCCCATGTTTTGGGCACATAATCACAACACTTCTCTCTCTCTCTCTGTCTTGTTTCTTTATTATTCATTCTCCTCATTTCTTTCTTTCTCTGTCTATCTTTTGTCTATTACAGGTTCTCTTCTTTTTTCTCTTTTTATATTTACGCTATTCCTAACTAATATTCTCCCAGCTATCATTACATCTGCATTTACCCATGGTAGCCGAGTTGTCGGGTCAAATGTTTATCGCTGTATCTTAGTCAGAGAACCAACTATGAATTTTGCAACGAAGCTGTGAAGCCAGAATTACCTCGGTACACCTTTTGTGCCTTTGTCATCAGCTTTGAACCCATCAAATCACTGCTGAAACATTCATTGTAGATGTAATCTTTTTCATACAATGAAACTTAAACAAAACACATTCTCATAAATAATATCATCCTCACGAGAGCAGCAACATTACGGTAAGATCCCAGTATGGATTGTTATTAGCTTTATTTCCATGTATAAAAAGTAAGGAAATTAAAATGTCGAATAATCAGTAAGGAGAGTTCTGCTAAAACTGGACAAAAGAATCATGCTATCTGTGCGCACTTGAGTAAAAAAATCACACAGGCTCATTGGTCCCATAATATACTGAAAAAATGTGATAATATTGTTCCTGGAAATCTTTAACTTCTGCGTTGCTAAAGAAATCGATATTGATTTAACCACAAGTCTGTATACTTGACCCCATTAAGCACAAGATGTTGAAAGTAAATGAGAAACTAGAAACCCATAATCACTGGTAATGTCCTTTGCCTATACTTGGTTTTATCCAGTGTCTGAGTTAATCCTAGACAGAAATTCCAACTAATGAGAACCTACCTCAAAATGTAATGACCTTTGTATGGATTAAAATCGTTATATGCCCTGCACTGTTGTCAGTAAAACCAAGCCTTCGTTGTAATCTTTGCCATTGCATGTAATTTTCTGGAAAACGATTTAGAGTTGAGGAGAAAGATCTTGCAGCTTGTTATTTCACTTTCCTCATGGCCATATAGCCTGCTTATAATTTTCTATCATATAGAGTATGTATATATATATATATATATATATATATATATATATATATATATATATATATATATATATATATATATATATATATATATATATATACATACATACATAACAAAAGGAATTATAATTGACATACGCTTCTACGACGCAGGAACACTTATCGTTTATAATTCCCTTGGGAAGTTATTCCCAACGTGTAGTGAATATGAAAAGTCACGTGTGCCCAACTGACAAACAACTCATATATATATATACAGTATATATATATATATATATATATATATATATATATATATATTCCTTTTTAGATATTCATAAACAAATGAAGAGGAGAAATTACTGGTAAGAGAAAGAACAATCAAGACCACCAAGACATCAGGAAGAATTGCAGATCCTTCTGCGCGCCCTAAAAACTCAAAAGTCTGAGCCTGTATCTCTCTTCTTTTCCTCATGTGATCCCCTGAGGGAGTAAGAATTATAAACGACAGACCCTTCAACGCCAATACCACAAAAACAAAAGACAATCGGGGATCCGACAATGAAAAGAATCGGAGGGGGAAATGGCGATGGCAGTGGTGCTGTTTTCTGAGCTGTCGTCTGTCTTCGCGTTCAGTTTGACACTCAATCCCGCATATTGGCATTTCACCAGACGCGCCGAGCTTTCAATTCACTAATGCTCTCTATTCAGCTGATAGAAAAGGGAGGGCAGGGAGAGAGGGAAAAGGACCGGGGAGGTTGGGGGAATGACAGGAATGGCAGCGCGGGCATAACATGAACGCCTAGACAGACGGACCACGGGAATATTGGGAGGAAAATGTGTTGAGGAAGATGCTGTAAACACGTTAAGGAGATGAATCATCAATAAAGTAAGAAGTAGAAGTGGTAAAAGGCAAGAATAGCAGGACACAACGAAAAAGTATAACGATAATGAAGCGGAGACGAAAAAATGAATATGAAAACGATAGTGAATAAATCAGCAAAGAAAGTCGTGGCTAAATTACTTATTCCTGAGTAGGGCAACTACTTAAAAATTTCTGCCAGTGTGGAGCGCCTGCAAAGATCTTTGCTGACGAATATCCTGTTTTTTGTGTGTGTGCGTGTGTTGAAAAATCTATAAGGCAGTAACTGCTTCAGTATTCCCATCTAGAGAATGCTTCAGTTAATCATCAAGGTAATCTGTGTATCATGAACTGCCTTTTACTTAAATTCTTCATAACAGAAACATATGCTGATTCAGGGCTTTTAATGGCTGAGGCCCATCAACACTTTTGTTCAGCATTACCTACGCTTATATATTCTGTGTTTTTTTTTTTCAGTTTCCAGGACATGCTGTTCAAAAATATATTGAAGACAAATTTTGTAATTTAAGGAATGCATATCATTGCAGTGAAATCATCAGTAAGACACTGCACCCAGAAGATCGTGTCCTTTTGAACATTTGCCACTGTTCCGTATTTTCATAACACTTGAAGTTAATTGACTAAGCCTGCTTTTTGACATTTTTAATCCGATGGGTGATGTCCAATAGTTATGCTTTCAAGCAGTCTTGGATGAGGTTAATAAGGTGGTGTTGTTACTCCCACTGAACCTGGAGAGTAGTGCAACTACTTTAAAATTTCACAGTGAGGAGCTCGTAAAGATCTTGCCATGAACATCCTTTTTTTTTTTGTGTGTGTGTTGAAAGATTCTGTGAGGGTAACTGGCTCAGTATTCCATCTAGAGAATGTCTGAAGTAATCAGCAGAGTAACCTATGTATCATTAACTGCCTTTACTTAAATATCTTATCACAGCGTTTAATATTTGGAAGCAGGATGTTGCCAGTTTTCTTTGGGAAACATTCAGAGGTTCTTATGAAATTAGACAATTCTTCCTTGTTTGAATCCAACATGCCACAAAAAAAGTGGAGCATTTCTTGTGGGAACTGAATCAGACATCATCCATTAGCTTTGGGGATAGAACCAAATTACTCATCCAGGACAATACAGAAATCAATGGTTTTAGCTTTAGACTCAAACTCTGCCTTCTCTTTAACTTGACTTCAGTAGCATTGTCTGAAAAAGTTATAGGCTTCAAACTCTTTTGCATTGAATCGGGTGGTTCATACTACTAAAATAAAGCTTTTCTTATGGTAATTTATAATGGTTCCTAGTTTTACGTAAAATCTAGTATTTGGAAAATGTTGATAACTATAAGTTTCTTCTAATATTAGTGTAATTTGTTCCAATTTGCGTTTAAACATGTGGAAAATACATGAAATCGTTCTGCATGAACGTGCTCTTCACTTTGGCATTTACGAACAATTTCATTGATAGTCGCTCAAATAGGTAGCGTTATTAACAAACATACCATATATTTGAGGGAAAATCTGGTTTATTAAACAAGCCTTCAAGTAATTATATGAAATATAAAGGTGCTATTCAGATATGGCATATTTAGCCAGTAATTATCAAGTCCCAACCATTTGCAGCAAGAGCATTTTGCCAGAAGAGAAAAAAGTATCTAGATGCAGGTTGCTGACAAAGTACTATTTTTCCTGCACAAGAATAGTCATGGATTCGGAAGGTGAAGGATTAATGTGTCAGGGAACTACGAACTTAATTTTTTTTTTCTAGATCCATCGTCTATTGGGGAAATAGTCATAAATATCTTCTAATATACATACATACATACATACATACATATTAGCATACATACATACATATATATATATATTAATATATTCTGTATATATATATATATATATATATATATATATATATATATATATATATATATATATATATATATATATATATATTATTCTGGTCTTTGAAATTAGCGTCGCTACATCTAGGTATTGAAAGCTTAGATATATGTAATAATATATATATATATATATATATATATATATATATATATATATATATATATATTATGCGTGTGTGTGTTACATCTAGAAGACGTACTTACCTCTTTTTATTCCCGGGAGTCACAGCTGACACACCTGCTCGGTTGAAGAAGAAAACTTGAGTTACTCTCTCTCTCATAACTCATAATTAACTAAGGCCACTGAATTAAATTCCAAGTTACAAAAATAGACTTAATTCAAAACTCTAACAAGGCACTGAGTAGTTAAAGGAAATGCGTCATATAATCTGATTCCCACATCAAAAATAAGAGTCGAACCAAAACCGAACATAGAAAATGGGATTTCAAATGCAAAGTGGGTACTAAACTAAAACCAAAATCAAATCCCCAACACAACACTACCACTGAACAAGTCATATAAACTTATACCAGTTAAAACAGTCTTTTTGGTCAGTTCAGCGACATGATCACCACTTCTCACTAATTGCCCTTTACCCAAAAGCATTGTGTCCATTGACGTGAGCTCACAGATGCCTCACTGTGAAAGAAGAAACATCTCATATAAATAAACAGAAAAGTTCATTGAAATGACATGAGTAAACTGGTGATAAAAAGAATCACATAAAAATTAACAGGCACAAAAAATCAGACAGCAAAAGGAAGCATAACTTCACTCGGACCTGTAGACACATTATACAAAAAATAATAACTAGTTTCTAAGAGTTCGGTACTCACTTTCAGCAAACAGGGGACTCCAAAAAGGCAGTTTTCACAGCCCAATTGAGCGCTAACAAAGTTCGTGCCAGAGTGAACAATTTCACGCAATTTTCATTCCAGCAAAACATACTATGACCAACCAACGCATGCACACTTCTGGGTCGCTTCTAACCTGACTTGTCACTCAACTACTGATCACAGCCCCTAACCTGACTTGTCACTCGACTACCCATGTCACAAGCTAACTTATACATGACCAAGGATGAAAAAATAAGGAACTATCTTAACATTTGCAGCAATAAGCAGTTTGGGAGCATCAGTATTTTCCTCTGAAGAGGACGAATAATTTTCTTTCAGCCATAGGGTGTTCATGCTCACCATGTGGTTTATGCAACGCCCACTTCAATAAAGAATTGATGGTGGCATTGGTCTTCACTGTAATGATCTAAAATTAAATACCTTTGACAGGTACTGTTCAGATTCCTTCTGATTACCGGGTGTTGTAGACCACTCTTTTAAATCGCCAGAGTCTTTCTGTGTTCTGCGTATGAATGGATTTGTCTGTAGAATGCACGAATCTCGTGGTTTATAACCATTATGGACATAACCTTCATTTCAGGTTACAGTACGCTGCCCAACCATCACAAATAACTATAAATTCGGGTAAATAAATTGTCTAATCAATGGCAATAATGTTTCCAGCGCTTGATCTTGGCTGTCTTCAGTTGGGCGGTTCTCTTTCGAGATTTCTTTTTTGACAAACGTTCAGTGAACCCTCAACTAAATAATTGTTTGCCACGATTGACTTGTGGCTAGCATTTGTAGTTCTCATTCAATCTCAGACCACCACACTGTCTGTTTTGATTGGTTTTTGCTCACGCAACCATTGTTCAGTGAAGTCGAACAAAAACTGTGTCAGTCCACACTAGTCTGTTGATTTTCTCGTAAAGACACTTAATAACAGTTTTGTGATCCCAATTTTTTGACAGTGATTAGTAAAAATGCAATATGCAAAGTCGTTGCACATGAACTTTACCTAAAAAGTGCCCTTAAAGGACTTACAGAATAATTACACTGACAAGCGGCTTAGTTTTAGCAACATTTTTTTCGCTGCTCACACCAAAACATGTCTGTCTTAAAGTAAGTAAGAACAAGAATATGCCTTGGTTGGGCAAGTCACTGATTGGTTAAGACACATAAATTGTTCTTGCAAATAAATAATAAATTCTGTATTTTTAGAGTGAAAACGCGCTGAATAAGTCAAAAATAATCTCTTTCACTAGGGTTGCGTCAATGACTCCATGGTCTGGAAACTAGTGGCTATTATCAATTATTTCCTCAAGGTATGCTGTCAAATGTAATTGGTTATTTTTTTTTGAATTCATCGCCAATGGATTTGTATTAAACATCACGTGTTTACTTAAACTAATCATTGCTTCATCAAAACTAGCATGTGGGAGGAGCTATTTGGACATGGGAGGACCTGGACTTTGCAAACAAACACACGAACACACTAATAAGATAGTGACAGCTTACTGTTGGGATCTCAAGGTTACTGTGTTAAATGGGAGAAAATAATCCAGTGATTTCTAAAAACTATCAGGCAATCTGATTTTAATGTGAAATTTGAAAACATTTGCGTCAAAATGACCTAGAAAAGTGATTTCCTTGCCATCAAGCTGAGGCCCGCAGATAAATGACCGAAATAAGCTACCCGGCAATGAAGGACAATTCCTAAGCAAGCTAATGAGACAGTCAAGAAAAAATCTAGATTACGTCATTCGTACCAAACAACGAAACTTTCTTGTCCGACGATGGGATGGTGAGTTCGAATGCGTATAAAAGATTCAGAACAATGGATGAAGCCAGATTCAGAGCCACAATGTCTGAGAGATGAAAGCCTACAACACAAAGAAACTAACAGGAAAAAACAAGTGAAGTTAATGAAAGGGATAATCCACCACCAGTATGAAACAAATAACCTGGCATACAAACACCAACACGGAAGGAACCACCATCACATGACCAGTCCTCAAGGACGTCCACTGCCTTGGAAAGGCGCCTGGAAAAACAAATCTGATGCGATGGAGGATCAAATCGATTGGTAAACTGAACTTACTGTCGCTAAAGAGGACCTGAGAGCGGTAAACCAACGAATGAACTGGTGAAATCGGCATTTACAGAATGGAAAGGACTAAACTGCACAATAGAAGATATAAAAATTCTGGCAACGAACTTGATAAGAAGCCTCCTTCAATTTACATCTTAGAAATGATACCAACACGGCAAACTTTCAATCGAAGAAACAGACTACATTGCGAACTAAGAGGGAATTCTAGTTACATAAACTTCAGTTAAGACCAAGTACGACGGTTGTCAAGAATTATCAGGAGCAGTAAGGACAGAAACACTGGTAACAGCGGTTCGAAAGGTGTCAAGCCTGGTAAGAAATGGAGAATAAAAGGGTAATGATTCAAGGAATCGAAAACCAGTCAGACACCAACTAAAAATTCCCCATCAACTCCGTTCAATCATGTGTTTTTCGGATCTATGGCTGATCACCAAACTTCTGAATGCATAGTATATCCCAGGTCACCATCCATATGGAAAAGAGGAGAAATCCTCAGTGAAGGAACAAGAACAAGGTGTGAAAGTGCTTTGGCTTATCACCCCCTTAAATCAGTGGAGAAATAAGCACGTTTGTCAGGTATCATCAGTCATTTTGCGCCAGACAAACACCATCCCTTGACCATGCTGTCTTGCCTAGGAAGTAGGGCACATGGTTTATGGTCCTGTTGATAATAGTTTAAAATCCGTTCAAGATCTGGGAGAACATTGAGACCCTAGCCATACAGCCTTCATGAAAAGGTGGCTCTTTTCAGGGTTTCTGAAAATTTATGATTTGGAAAACACCATCTGCTTCTCAAAGATACAATAAACTTCGGTGGCAAGGCTTGTATCAAACTCTGGGATAAGAACACTGAGGTTTGATCAGTGAGGGACTTTCTAGGTAAGCAGCCACAGGATTGTGGACCAGCTACTCTTTACAGCATCCCACCATGATTCAGAAGGTAAGTTCTGACTGCAGTTGAATGCATTGGTATAACTCAACAAAGGTGAACTTGATGGAAGCATATTATCATGCAGTTGCTGAAATCTCTCAAAGATGATGCCGATCCATCAGAACTTTAGAGCATCCTGTTCACTGACATCGAGATTGCATCCGAGACAGGATGGGTTTGGCATATTTATGAACGGTGAAGATACAAATCTTTTTTGGCTGGACTGAATCGGGGTTCATTCACATGGTTCTCAGGAGAAATTTTAGGAAAGAGGATATAAAACACCATGAGATCCGTGTGATGCTGATCGGATGCTTTCCAACAGAAAGATTTATGCCCTTCTGCAGTCAACTCATCGTTGCAGTACAAATGCTAGACACATGGACGAAAGTACCAGTTTAATCAGATAAAGCACAGGAGTAATTGCCCGTGGATGAAGTTGCAGAAAATGGACCAGTCGGTTCTTTCATGAAAGACCAGTGCTGAGACTGTGTTTGATCGTATGCAAATACAGACCGACTTTGCATAACATGCAGCTGGGGATGATAAACCAGAAGAGGATAGAAGACAGACATACAAGAGTTGCTGCACTGGGACAATATTTGAAAACCAGTGAAGATATTCGTTTGTAGTTACCATGGAAGGAAAGCTGACAAAGTAGATGAAGATAATCGAAATATACAGAGACCTCAATGAATAAATTTTTAACACGTAGAAATGTCCAACAAACAAAGCTTTAAGAACTGGTATGAGACAGAATTTGAAAAAGTTGATCAACGACGGCAATATGACAGAGAGGTTACAGCTGAGGAGGATGCGCAAGGAAATGCTAATGGTGGCACAAGATAGACCCTACATCTGTCATTTTGCATTTTAATGATATAAGTTCTCAACCCCACTCAGAATGCATATTTGATGCAAGTGTTCCATTTAAAGGCAATGCTATAACACTTTGGGAACCACCACCAAATTTGATTCCACCAATTCCAAAACCCTGCACTGGTTCCAGGAAAGGAAAAACCAGGTTGCAATGGAGTAATAAGTGGTAGCATACACCAACTGTTCTGTGCCTTGAGACAGCAAAATCTCATCTGGGACTATGGAATCAACTGGTGGGAAGAAGAAGTCAAAGACGCAATGACGATTATTTACAAACTCCTGGGAAAGTATCACTCAGGTGTGTATATACCATGGACACCATGTATCAGCTGAGAAAGAAAACAATTGGTAAGGTATCAAGAATTCATAAAATCGAACTTGAATTTTGATGATGGTATGCCAAGTGTTGATGATGTTTACATATCATAGGAACTTGCTAAGGAACGATCAACATTGTCCTGAAATTGAGGCATCTTCATCATAAACATTAGATGATCGGTGGAAGTGATAGTGATATTGATGCCATGCATAAAGAAGTGCCTGAAACACCTGACATAGTGCGACGGACACCAGATGGAAAGCTAAGGTGGGGATAATATATCAACTGCCAACTATAAAACCACCCAGTTTAATAGGATTAACTTTTTAAAAAAAAGGAGAGTAATAATAATAATAAAGGAAGATTTGGTCTTTTTAATTTTTGATTATCCATATAATTTTCGATATAGTGAAAATATCTCAGATCATAGCAACTTCCAGATCCGAAAGACTTTATTTTTTACCATTGATTACAACCCATTCTATATTCCGCCTCAAATCATAAAGAGAGACACGATCCCGTGCCATGACGATATACCTCGGCGATTTACTGTCTTGTAAAGAATTATTTTTCAATTACGGTATAAAATATATATATATATATATATATATATATATATATATAAATATATATATATAATTTATGTGTATATTCAAAAGAGTGCGCAATGATGAACGTGTTTATTTATTTTAAGTCATTAAATTATATACCTCAGCATAATCTGTTAAAGTTGCTTTGATAAGGTAAAACTGTACCCTTTCCTACATTCAGGATCTTGGTCCTTTAGTCCAATGTTTTTTTTTTTTTTTATGCCAGCTGAATATCTTAGTCGCCAAAAATCACGATTCATTTTTGAAAGGCGGGGTAAGGGGCGTCGGGAGATAGCAGCACGTGGTATTCTGGGAAGTTTTGCTTCCGTTACTGAAATGCCATTACAGGCTTCACAGGTATCAGTGTTCTAATTCTGCTATTACTATTCTCTCTCTCTCTCTCTCTCTCTCTACTCTCCTCGGCTGTTTTGGCCAGTTGGTTGAGCTTCAGACCGTTTCGATGGGCCGGGTTCGATTCCGCCGCCGGCTGATGAAGAGTTAAAAAGCTTTATTTCTGGTGATCAGATGAATTCATTTCAAAATGCTATAATGAAGTTCGGATTGCAATAAGCAAAGTCCCGTTGCTAAGTCTTTGTGGTTGGTTCTTGCCTTTAAATAAGTCTAATCCTTATGTCAGATTGATGGTGTTAATTCAGCTCAGTGGTCTTGATAAACTAAGCTAACACTTTTTCTCTCTCTCCTCCACACATGCACTCATTTTACACACAAACACATATCACAAACACACAAAGACATTTATGCAAATATATTCACAATTTTTATGTAATAACTGCACGAGTTTGCATTTCAAGTTGTTTCAGTACATACAAACTTAAATGTTTGCTGGTGTTTGTTTATTCAAACAATTTGTGCACAGACTCTTAGTAATATTCCTTGTTTCTGTGTTTCAAAGAAAAGTTAAAAATGAATCCGTGTCATAAAAAAAAAGTTGAATCTTTACGTCTGGGTTCTGTGAGGTCACTGTATTCTGACTGGTTATAGAGATGACATTTTTGTGATCGTCGTTTTCTTCTCAGGATTACAATGGGCAGTTCTTTTGCGCATCTTGCAATTCTAATGTGCTTCTGATTTTCTCTCGAGCCCTGAGAAGAGAAAGGAAGAGAAAGTCAGTTCTGAGAAAATACCTCTTCATTTTTGAAGCGGTTCTTCAGGACATTGATTTTACATTCTATTGACTCTTGTTGTTTATAGGAAGTAAGTGTTATTCTCTCTCTCTTCTCTCTCTCTCTCTCTCTCTCTAATCTCTCTCTCTCTCTCTCTCTCTCTCTCTCTCTCTCAGATGATAATTAATTTTGCTCTTACATTGCCATATTTGCCTTTGTGAGTTAGTGTTCATATCATCAGAAAATAATTTGCTTTTATTTTATCGCAGATAATTGTTTTGCAGGTTTTGACTTTATAGTTTCAGGGATTCTCGTCTGTGATTTCAGAACAAAAACATAAACACCGTGGTGCTGCAAATTATGGAGAGCCTTTGGAACCATTAATTCAAGTGCATAAGTCTCAGACAAACGTTCTCCGAGAATTCAACCTGACCCTTTACCATCTTTCTTTTAAGAGGGAGGAAAAATAAAATTTAAATGATCAGGACTGTGGAATTTTCAATTTTGATTTATTCCTCCTTTTATCATTTTCGAGGAAAATGATAGTTTACTACGACTTACGTTTCCATAATAGTAATTTGATTTTCCCGTGAAATGCGCATTTTAAATGATATGGCCAGAATGTTAAGCTAGAAGGCGTTTCCTCTGCCAAATTAGTGACTTTGGAATCGGGTTGTTCTTTGTCTGTGACGCGTTTTTATTTTTTTCTTTAGATAAACAGGTGATATTACTCAGCATTTTAAGTATGCCGTTCTCACTCCCCTTTTAACCTTTCGACAAAAATAGGTTCGCACGTAATGTTTATGAAGCCCGTGTTTGTTTTTGTTTGGTTTGGACACGTGGAAATGTTATCGTTAAATCAGAATTTTTCCTCCTCCTCTTCCCAGAGAAAATGGTCGTCCTGGAGGGTAAATCAGCTCCTAATAAATCAAATCTTGTTTTTCAGTATTAAGACTTGTTTATGTCTTTGAGTTGATGTTGTTAATGAAAAAACAATGTTTTCTGATAATCTTTTCCGTTCAGTTTCCGTTGTTAATTTCTGATGAAAAATCTAAGTTGTTCATCTAACTCGGTAGAATTTGATTGTACGTATTCAGAGGAACACAGCTATTTCTTATATTTGTAGTTTTAGAGATTTTCGTTTGTAATTCGTGAGATTTTCAGTTGCATATAACCTGTTTTTCAAATTTGTGACAATTTCGGCTAAATCAGTTTTTTTTTCAATAATTTTTCGTTTTGTTTCAGCTCTTATTAAAAAAAAAAATTTAAAAATGAAAGGAAAAAAGTTCATTCTGTCCCTTATTTATTAAATGAGACAAGTTTATCTGACCGTTTTTGTCACCTTTTGTTACAAAAGGTTCCTCTTGAATGTTTTTCCTGAAAAACGTGTATAATTTAGTGCTAGCAAAATTCCTGAGATAAAGCTCCAGTGTAAAGACACTGAATCGCGTCTTGGAAAAATTGGATTATTGAACAAGGTAATTATAAAATTTACATATATAAGCTGCCAAATAGGTTTTGATGAATTCTTTAACAAGTGATCTGTGTATATGCGCAAAAGAATCGTTGTTATACAATGATCTTGATATAGCTGGGCGGTCTATATATATCGCCATTAATAATTTATATATATACTATATATATCCAACTAAATAACTTGGATAAGTATATATATTGATTGATCATATCCATTTGTAATTTACATGATGACTTTCAGTTGGAAGAATTTGGATTTTTAATTAACTGCTTTGAAGGCCAACAGAAAGCACTCAAAATGTAAGCGATAAATGTAATGAATAAACTATAAACTGACTCACCTTGATATCACATCTAAGTAAACAGAGAAGTGGAGGTCGCCTTGGTAAATGATAACCAGTAAATGATTTAAACTGAATTTATTTACAAATGAAGCAATCAGGGAATTAATATGAATGGGCTGACTGAGTAGTAAGCAAGCACATACAAGGTGCAATAAAAGCTAGACACTGCACAGCAAATCATTGAATCTGAAAAGGCTACCGCTCTGAAATAGTTTGACAATCTATGGACCTTACTGTGGAATGGTTAAACGATTTTTGGTTGTTAATGCAACTTGTTCACTAAGAGGGGAACTGCCTAGTGCCCCAGGACTGAGTAATCAGAAGACTCTTGCATGTGGCAGGATGGCAGTTGAATGCCTGAGCTATTTTGGTTCACAAGGCAGGGGCAGACTGCTCGAAGAGCCAGATATCAGGATTCTGGAAGAGAATTCCAGGTTAGCATTCAAATCCAATGATTTTCTCTCACATGAAATTGCTTATGCACAATGGAGGAATTGATCAATTAGATTTAATTAGCACATGGTAACACTATGGTGGGAAGGCTCTAATTATTACTGAACTAATTTAAGTTGAGCTTGGGGCAAGTCATGAGGGGCAATGGGCTTGCTAAGGCTGATTGAACAAAGGGGGCTTTGTTTGGGAGAATGAAAAGTTGGAAATACTGGAAATGGAGAGAAATTCATGAGAAGAGACAGAGCTAGCATTAGATTGCTACTTCCAGACATACCTTACTCCTTCTGTGCATGAAGCTAGCTTGCAAAAGACGAATTTTGGCCGCAGGAGTCTCGCGATCTGTACCAACTTAAAGAGGAAGAAGAGCCGCACTGACTTGATGCGTTGGCGTTCTGTGACTGAGTGCGTGTGTGTGGCTAGGCCGCAAGGTGTCTCATTTGATTTTTTGGGTTGGGCACAGGACATCGGTCCATCTGAAAAAGCAGTCAACATCCAGCCAAAGTTTGAAGGAAATAGGTCTTATAACTAAGTCTTTTAAGGGTCAGCATAACAGCCCACTTACGGCCCTAAGTGGTCTTTTTGTCCCTAATGGCTTTCTAACCTCCCAAAACATCCTACGATGCTTAGGATAGGAGGTCGGTATTTTCCCCCTCAAATCAGGTGATATGGGGTGGGGGCGCTAGAGGTAGGCTTACATAAGTTCATCCCCACCTTAATGGTGTCTCCTCCAGCCGCCATTAAAATTGATTTTCTAACTAATGGGCTGAAGGGACGAATGGAATATGTATGTGAATATATATATATATATATATATATATATATATATATATATATATATATATATATATATATATTTTATATATATATATATATATATATATATATATATATATATATATATATATATATATATATATATATATTTATTTTTCTTTTATGATATTGCCTTGTAATATGTATAGCATTGCATGATTTTGATATATTTACTATTCTAGTTATAATGTGTTCTGTGTAATAATAATAATTGTTGAAATATCAAATGTAGTGTAATGTCAGATCTCAAAAGTGTTAGTGATTTAGATAACTTAACAGCGTAATTTATAATTAATAATACGTTTCAATAATAACATAGTATGTGATCACGCACCGTGTTCTGTACTCGTGATTTTGTATGCCGTGTTTTGATTCGGTTGTCAACACGAAAGATAACACGTTAACAAGTGAGAGAATGGCAATCGAGTTGTGTAAGGTTTTGTCTCATACAAGAAAAAAGAAGAATGATTTCACAATTTTTCATGTACTGTTCTGAAAACCAACTTTGGTTCATTGTCTTGTTTTGAAAGCATGCTGTTTGTGACTAGCTGGCTGCCGTCTGTTTTGATCGTGTTGAGATTTCTTTAAGAGCTTCGTCCTATATGATTTTCTGCTTGAGTCACTTATGCCTTTTTGAGAGTAAATGCACATATCTCAATCGCTTGCATCATGTTTTGTAAGAGTACATTACTCTGATTACGTATTGTTCTAACACACTAGTTGGACTCAGAACGTTTTGCTCTGGTAATGACGTCATCTGATTGTTTCTTTTTTTGCTGGAATCCTAAAGTTTGTTCATTCTGATTTTAGAGACCGTTCAAGTGATTCCCTCTCTCTCTCTCTCTCTCTCTCTCTCTCTCTCTCTCTCTGTTTCTTCAAAAGAGAGAAATTATTGACGTAAAATAAGATAATAGAGAAGTTAAATGATCGAACTTATGTGAGTGAAACACCAGGAA
The DNA here is from genome assembly GCF_040412425.1 of Macrobrachium rosenbergii. Classification (NCBI taxonomy): domain Eukaryota; kingdom Metazoa; phylum Arthropoda; class Malacostraca; order Decapoda; family Palaemonidae; genus Macrobrachium; species Macrobrachium rosenbergii. The sequence goes on from NC_089786.1 coordinate 20,657,771, forward strand.
GAAGGAAACGACAGAGGAAGATACATGTGAATCTTTTGAAACCTTATTTCTCAGAGACTAAAACTGAAACATTGTCAGTAACACAGACAATTTCATCTATAGAGGATGACGATGACTACGAACTGGGAGCTGAAAGCAAGATGAACAATTCTTCCATACTGGAAAATTTGGAGGATAAATTAAAACATCCGAGTGTTGAGCAAGGTGGTGAATTAAGTGAGGTGATTAGAAGTTTCCCTAAAATTTTTGCAGAAGTACCTAGGTGTACCTATCTGACAAAGCATGAGATAAAGATCAGAGAAGACGGAAAACCTCTTAAACAGAGAGCATATCGTTTATCACCTTTTCACAGAGATGTTTTGAAGAAAGAAGTTGAATATTTGTTGCAGCATGGATAAGCAGAACCCAGTTCAAGTCATTATAGTTCTCATTTAGGATGCATACTGGTTATAGGAAACTGAATTCTATAAGTGTGGCTGACAATTATCCCTTGCCTCTTATTGATCAATTACTTGATAATATTGGGCAAGCCAAATTTGTTTCCAAGATAGATTTGTTGAAAGGTTATTATCAAATTCCCTTAGATGAGGATGCTAAGTTGCTGTCAGCTTTCATTACTCCTTTTGGACTGTATCAATACACTGTTTTGCTGTTTGGTCTGATGAATGCACCTGCAACATCCCAACGAGTGATGGATCAACTGCTAGGATCCATAGAAGGAGTGGGTGTATACCTTGAAGACATTGTTATGTATTCTAATACATGGGAAGAACATCTGAAGATTTTAAGGAAAGTGTTCAAGAAGCTACGGGAAGCAGGACTAACGATCAACTTACAAAAAAGTGAGTTTGGAAAGGCATCTGTTCAGTATCTGGGATTTGAAGCTGGAAAAGGTCTTCTCGCTCCTGTTGACGCTAATGTAGAAGGTATCCGTAAGACTACCCCCTACCACGAGGAAACAACTTCAAAGTTTTTTGGGCATGGCTGGATCTTATTACCGATTCTGTCCAAATTTCTCAGCCATAGTAGCTCTCTTAACTGACTTAACCAGTCCGAAGACAATGTTTGTTTGGATTCCAGAATGTCAAGAATCATTTGAGAAGGTTCAAGCCATATTAACTTCAAAGACCAGTGATTCAAGCTCCAGTCTTCAATAAGAGGTTTTTAATAAAAGTTGATGCATCCGACTGTAGAATTGGAGCTGTTCTACTTCAAGAAGGTGACAGCAGTATTCTGCATCCAGTGTGTTTCATGACTTCAGAGTTGAAAAAGCACCAGAAAAATTATTCTACAGTTGAAAAAGAAACATTAGCATTAATCACAGTGTATGTGAACAGGCCCAAGAATGAAGAAATTTTAGTGTTGCCTGACCACAACCCTATCTCATTCATCAATAAGATGAAAAATAACAATCAGAGACTGACCAGGTGGTCTTTATGCCTGCAACAGTATAATGTAACAATGAGACATTTCAGAAAAAGATAATGTCATAGAAGATTATTTATCCCGTTGTGGATCGTTGGATTCAAACCCGGGATAACTAATCTTCGGGGGGGGGGGGGCGGTGGGGGGGAATTTCATGATATTGCCTTGTAATATGTATAGCATTCCATGATTTTGATATATTTACCATTCTAGTTATAATGTGTTCTGTGTAATAATAGTAATTGTTGAAATATTGTATGTAGTGCAATATCAGATCTCAAGCAAGTTAGTGATTTAGATAGCTTAACAGCGTAATTTAGAATTAATAATACATTTTAATAATAATGCAGTATGTGATAGGGCATTTTGTCTCCCAGCAACATGTGTTCTGTACTCGTGATTTTGTATGTCGTATTTTGATTCGGTTATCATAGCTAAAGATAACGGGTTAACAAGCGAGGGAATGGCAATCGAGTTGTGTAAGGTTCTGTCTCATATGAGAAGAAGATGAATGATTTCTCAATGTTTCATGTACTGTTCTGAAAACAAGCTTTGGTTCCTCATCTTGTTTTGAAAGTGTGCCGTTTGTGACTAGCCGGCTGCCATCTGTTTTGATCGTGTTGAGATTTTGTTAAGAGCTTCGTCGCATACGATTTTCTGCTTGAGTCACTTATGCCTTTTTGAGAGTAAATACGCATATCTTGATCGATTACGTCATGTTTTGTAAGAGTACACTGCTCTGATCATGTATTGTTCTAACATGCTAGTTGGACCCAAAACATTTTGCTCTGGTAATGATGACATCTGATTGTTTCTTTTTTTGCTGGAATCCTAAAGTTTGTTCATTCTGATTTTAGAGACTGTTTGTTTGGTTCTCTCTCTCTCTCTCTCTCTCTCTCTCTCTCTTCAAAAGAGAGAAATTATTAACGTAAAATATTTGTGTGATCACTGGTATTAATTTTAGCTTTTGAGATCGGAATGTGGGAAAAGTGTGTAACGGCACCTTACAAAAAGTGTGTTTTGTGAATCTCAAGCAGCTGCATTTTGGGTGATTTTGTGAAAGTTTTCACAAGCTTGAGAGAGGTAAAGTGAATTTTACATATTAATACCATTGTATAATAAGGTATATTAGAGAAATTTTGCCTTAGTGAAATTTTATTGGCAAATCTTATGTGTATTTTTGTGTGTTATTGTGTTTGCAAACTCTTGCTTTTTCTCATTTTATATGTTGGTGATTTAACATTTATTTACTGAGCATTTTAAAAATTTCTTGATAATTTAACATTGTATACTTGATTTAATTTTCATTTACTAAGATTTTCTTTTCAAATCTTGAGTAAATCTTGACAGTTTAAAAGTTGCTTGATGAATTTAATTTCTTAATAAATTAAAGTTTTTGTGATTTAGTTTTGTTTAATATTTTAACTCAAGAATTAATTAAAATTTGTGTTGTTTTCAAGTAGCAGTAAATTACTTCAGATTGTGAATTATAATTATAGATTTTGAATTTGAAAACAAATTTTTATATTTAAAGTTTTTAAAAAACAGTGTTTCATTTATTGACCACCAGTGAATAGGTTTAGTTGTGTGCATAAGGCAAAGTGATAAACATGTTTTGTTCCTTTAGTTTTGCTGAAGTGAATTAAGACCAGGGAAACAGTTAAAGTTGTTTGATGAAGTGATGCCCTTTTACTCTAGTATATTTCTTGTTTAATTGTTGACACCTCACACTTGTTTTGATAAGTTTAGTTTGATTTTTCACGTGATTAATAAACTTTTTAAGGGATCACTGTTACTCTGGAGTACACAGTCGTAATTTTTATTGTTATGAGAGTTCAGGTATCTGGCTGAGGTGAAGTAAATCTTTGAATTCTGTGATTAGTTGTGTAATAACCAGGTCTTGGAACACATCGTGATGTATATATATATATATATATATATATATATATATATATATATATATATATATATATATATATATATATATATATATATATATATATATATATATATATATATATATATATATATATATATGTGTGTGTGTGTGTGTGTGTGTGTATGTGTGTGTGTGTGTATGTGTGTATTTTTCTACACATGCAAACATATATGTGATTAGGTGCAGGGAAGTGTTAACTTGGCCTGGCTTTCAATGGATTCCTCTCCATACTTTCAGGTGAACTGCCAACTGAGGGAAATGAATTCGTCTCGTAGTCACTTGAACTTATAAAAATTCATTGTTTTGACTCAGCCTCTGCTGACACACACCAACTAACCTCATTAATCATCAGCCTCTCTTTCCAATGTGCAGCGATTTCTTAAAAACCTCCAACATACCCATCCCTTTCACTCAAATGACAGCTTGAAGTCTACTGAATATGCAGACTGTTTCCATTACCTGTGACTTTTCCACATATCACGATAACTACCATTATGAATTATTATTCGTATGCGTTACATCCAGGTCTAAAAGAAGACTCGTGTTTTCCTTCATATTTTATGACTTTCCCTTTCAGCCTTTCTCCCTTAATATTCTAATCAAAATGTCTAAAAAAAGTAAATACACATATATGCATACGCAGTAATAAAAATAAAAGTTCTGACAGTTGAAGACTTCCAAACAGATACTTTCCTGTCATGTATTAAGACTACATTCAAAACAGATAAAACCTGCCTCCATAGTGATAACCATTACTGTGAGAGATAATGGTCTTTTCTTGCTTTACGCCTCGGAAATACGCATTTTTCATTTCCGTTGTTGTGTATTTCCCAAGAGCTGCTTTATAAAAAAAAAAAAGAAATATCTATGGAACGACAGGTTCCGGAGAAAATAAACTATATATGCACTCCCGCACAGACAGATACACACACACACACACACACTCATGCAATCTAGTATCCAACCATGGGAATCTATTTTATTTATTGATCTAGAATTACGTTGCTTTCTTTAAGGGCGTCTAAGTTCTTGTCATGGAGCACTACAACAACGATCTTTGACTTCAACACCTGGAGTTGTTCTCAGTGCTAGCAGTTAGCGCCTTCATATGTTTGTTATTTTCATCATGATCCTAATCAATTCTCTCACTGCAAATGGCAAAAAAAAAAAAAAAAAAAAACAACTGCATGTTCCTCAAGGAAACCCAAACTTAAAAAAAAAAAACCCTGAGATACGTATGGGGAGAAAACTTACGTGTGACTCTTCACTGAATCAGTATTGAATTTTATGGTTCCACTTTGGAAACAAATTCTGATTATTGAAAAGTCTGGTCGCTGGGCTGAAATCAGACTTTCGGCAGTGTGAACGATTTAAATCTAAGAAAGGAACAAGCACCGTGATGCTGGTGATTCACTGCAATGGATATATAGCCGCGTAAGCCAAGAGTTTAGTTGTGTAGTTCAACAAGTGATAAATGAGATGTGCAATCGTATGTAATAGAGAAATTTAATAAGAATTAGAATATGCAATTAAAAGTTTGCTTAAATTATTGAAGTTTGTTTTCAGCTAAGGCACGCACTGGTTCAGATTCAGCTTTGAATCTACTTTAGGTATTCCAAATAAACTAATAGACCACTGTATTTACACTAATCTTCATGATAAAAATGTGTTTTATTTCCATAAAAGCTTCCTAACTGGACGAGCTTATACTGATGACAATAATATGAGTTTGAAGTAAATGATTATTCTCTAGATTCAGTACATTTCAATGATCCTAGAAAGTTTGAATCTCATATTCAGTTGTCAGTAATAATACATATGTCATATGTGAGATTTAATACACACATATATATATAATATATATATATATATATATATATATATATATATATATATTAATTTATATATATATATATATATATATATATATATATATATAAATATATATATAAATATATATATATATATATATATATATATATATATATATATATATATATATATATATATATATATATATATATATATATATATATATATATATATATATATATTGTAATGGACACCTCCACTACACTATAAAGACTTCCAAATCCTAATTGATGTATTCACAAACAAGATACGAAGTCCACAATGGATGGAATCATACCACTAATTAAACTGTGTGCAAGACCAATTCAGGGGGCCAAATAAACACTGCTAAAAATTATAAAATTTAATACATATAAGTTATAGCCAGAAGTAATACCTGAACCTTCAATGATACAAAAATTAAATGAAAACCAAACACTGTTAGCTATTAATCACAATTACACAATTAATGACAGACCTCAACACACTTATACCAAAAAGGGGAGGGGGTCCAGAAAGGAGGAGAAAAATCAAAAGACAGAATACCCTACCATGATACACTCTAAATTGAATACTCTAATAACTCCTCCGTGGTAATTAATTTCTCCCAAATGTCAGAGGAGAATCTCCCAGTGGCGGGGTATCACAGGATCCACTCGGGCAGATTTAGATCATAGACAAATAATGCGTCCACCAAATGTGTCAGCAGTGGACTAGAGGCAGTGATCACACAATAATCAAAAGATAAATATTTTACCGTGGACAAGAGAGGTCCCAATGACAGTGATACTGGATCAGTGGTGCTGAATAATAAAGGGCAGCTAAATCCTTGCAACTGCAGGGCGAGGTGGATCCCAAAAAATATTCTGTCTCCCACAACCAGCAAGCAGGTCACAACCAAAAAGCAGAAGCAAAAGTAGGCAAATTCAGCACCTCTGGCAAAGATCCAGAAACAGACTGCCTATACTCTCCAACAGGAGCTTCCACAAACCCCTCTGCCACACAGGGAGAGTGGGAGGGGGCCATACACACACCCACGGACCATGTAAAGAAAAACAATTGTTAAATAATATGCTGAGCAAGCAAACCACCGGTGAGGAGGAAAAACAAGCTAATTCTGAATACCTAAATACAACATTTAAACAGAAATTTAAAATATAAAAAAATTAATGTAATTATCTAAATTAAACTAATAGCAGCATACTGACAATATATATATATATATATATATATATATATATATATATATATATATATATATATATATATATATATATATATATATATATATATATATATTAACCTGAAAAAATTCATCTCGAGGGCAGAAAATTGAACTTTGTCACTTACACAATTGTTCTGTGCATTAATACAGTTAATAACAGGACATCATTTGAACAGGATGGTATTTAGCTGAGATTTTTATCAAAAAAAGTTACAAGCTTTCAAGGACTTTTCTGTCCTCATCGTCTAGTAGTCATAAAAGATTTTGTGGTTACCAAGTGAGGTCCTGTTATCATATATATATATATATATATATATATATATATATATATATATATATATATATATACAAACGTCCTTTAATATCAATACTCTATATAATATATTTTCATATATATATATACGGACGAGGAATCAGGATTACATATAATAGGTATATGAATAACATCTATTTATAGACATTCCATATCCACCCACTCTGCCATGTTGAAGTTGTTAGGTGGGTGGATATCGTCTCCAAACGCCTCATTAGTTCGACGGGTGAGATGGTTACTTATACCTTTTGTCTCACAGCGTTAAAAACCTTTGTCCGTCCCTGTTGATCTACGGGACGGTGGACTTATTATGCACCTGCTGTTAGTAAGCTGTGGTGGGTTGCAGCCTGATTGGAATCACGGTGAGAAAGTCATAATGGTTAGGACAAACCTCATCTCAAAAGAGGTGGGTGGATATGCCCTATCAAAGCAGCCACTGGGTAAGATGATGGGAGATGTGTGTGTGCGTGTTATGTGTCACTGTAGTCCTGATTCTCGTCCGTGTGTTCTATCACTGGACGGTGGACTTATTATCCTCCCGGTAACATATATGAAAATATAATTTGGCTGTATATCAGCAGCGAAAGCTGGTCCACTTTTCATGCAACTGTTCATGAAAGACTTAGTAGTGCAATGTTCTTCAGTTTACAAGACCATCGCCTTCCAAGATATATTCGAAATGCAAGGCTTTTCAGGCTTGGAACTGTGAATCCTTGTACCTGTGAAGCTGCAAGGACCAAAATCATTGAATTTATTAGTTGCATAAAAATACGCTTTCTACAAGGAGACAGACCTCCCAGTTAGGAACCATTTTTTAAAAACTGAAACTGACAGATACTATGTATTTTTTTGCAACGAAAACCCGTGCACCTTCGGAGCTGATTAAACATTTGCAGCAGAGCTGGGTTTTAGTTTTGAACCATTCTGAAAGATCACAAGCATGAATATTTTAAAAAATAATTACAAGAGAAACAGAGCTTTTTCACCTAATCTTATGTTCTTATTTAATATACTTGAATGAGCTCTACGCCATTATCAGTGCTGTGGTCAAGACCAAAAGTTCAAAGGGCACGACGGATGAGGCCGAATGCGCATCCTTCTCGTCCAAGACCAATGGCCAAATTGTCTGTGTACGAGACCATGACCGTGTCCAACCTGTCCAAGTTTGAGACCGAGACCGAGAACATGTCTAAATTGTCAGAGACCGAAGCTGAGGCCGACTCCAACCTTCGGATTTAATGTCTGAATTTGTTTGAATCAAAGAGTCCTTAATGTAGCGAAATTTAACCATTTAATCACATACATGCAATTTACTAATCATAGAAACAAATTTAGTCTTTCAATATCCTTCGTTCTTCACCCTAATAACAAAAAGTTTCATTCATAATTTAATGCTGTATGTATGTGAGAATACTTCAAATGACAGACTGTAAGGCGTTACTGGACTTGTTTCCATTATAACTTGGATTATTAGGGGGGCTGCTGCATCTTAAATTGATATAATGCATAAATACGAAGCCGGGAAAAAGCAAGGATTGACTTTTCATAGAGGCTACCTTAAACTTTGTTACGTCCCCGGGTAATTCAAAATGATTTCTTTCTGACAGAGATATTTTTTATGCCATGCAAAACAATGGCCATTGCAAGTTCCTAACAAAACTGCCAGGGAGCTGTTCGAGATACTCACGAAGCCATTCCAAATTCACTAAAGAGAAATGCCCTCTATTGAATAAAAATATAATCAGCTTAGTGTAAGAAAAATAACAACATTCGTATCTTGCAAAAGTAACATCCTGAAAAGAGATATGATGAATGTAATACGAGTATACGTTTTACCTTTATAATTGTAAGTTAAAAACATAAATTGAGACTCTTGTGTCCTGCCAAGTGAATTCAGTACTCACTCACTGGTATTCAAGTTTCTGTAAAGTATAGGCACACAGTGCTGCCTCGGTCTGAATCACCGAGGCTCTAAAACACGAGGCCGAGAATACTTACTGTGTTCCAGGTCGAGACCGAGGCCCAGGCCGGGAAGCAAATTCCTGAGAAGTATGCTAGGACTGCACCAGCCCCGGTTTATTTGCCTTGCCCACAGGTATTCTGTAGTTATCTGGGTGTGGGAAATATAATGAGATTATTTTCAAGAAAATTCTATGGTTGGTTTTAAGATATGGCGTTCCGCTTTTTTCAAAGGTCCCGATACTCGGTTACATCTCGGGAAAATGTGGCCAGGAAAGCTAGAGCTGCCATTTACACAGCAACATTATTAAATACGCTAATCATTTCGAATGTATCTCTGTAGCTCAGATGAGCCACCATACTGACATAACTATGGTGTAAACTAGCTCTGACATCAAAGATAACTTTTCATGAAGAAGGCA
>NC_089786.1:20669404-20704404 GCF_040412425.1 Macrobrachium rosenbergii
GTGTATATCATCTGTTATACTTTATACCATAACACAAATTGCAAGTATATGCAAAAGAAAAACATTGCATATAACTTAGCCTATTGGTTGGTACTTTATAGAGAAAAAGTCTTATTCTTAGGAAGTCATGGCTAGAGGGTTAAGATTTAGTTAGACTCAAGCAGACAGACGTTTGTCTTTCTATCGGAAAATGCGTCAGGAGATTTCGTCCTATAAATATTCTGGTGTTCCGAAATCCAACTGTGAAGAACTGACATCTGTTACATTCTCTGAAAGCTTTTCTACCTTTCGAATAATTTTCTTGCTGAGTTGTTTTTTATTTGTTTTACTTTCCGCTGCCTCTCATTCGTTTGCGTTTGACAACGACTATAACAATTCCCTGTCCCTTATTTCGTCGAAAATATGCTGTCATTCGATGTTAAATATGAACAGCGCACAATCCGCATCTTTTAGACACAAAAAATGATCACTTATTTTCATATGTACACATATGTAAATATATATTTATACACACACACACTCACATATATACATATTTGTATGTATATATATATATATATATATATATATATATATATATATATATATATATATATATATATGTATATATATATATATATATATATATATATATATATATATATATATATATATATATATAGAGAGAGAGAGAGAGAGAGAGAGCCCCGATGGCCGAGTTGGTTAAGGCAGCAACCTTGGACTTCTTAGAGGTCTGTGGCGGCGGGTCCAAATCCGCAGCCGACCGATGAGAGAGGCGTACACTTTGCTATCCGTGTAGACACCCTGGGATTATGTATGTAATCAACGGATAGGCTTGCTTAAGAGCAAATGGGTGTTACAGACTATTATACACACACACAAAGCCACTCCAACATCTTCTAAAAACATAACAGACACCTCAGACGTCTCGACTATCGACCTCACCGCTTAACAACTCTTCACTGCTGGGAGAAGGAGCGCTGGTGAACTGGTATAATGCATGTACACAATACCGGGGTCTAAGCGATGTCAGGCAGGGCAGCCGATCGGGACTACAAAGTCTACCCCAAAAGCCAAATCAAAGTCCTTCAAAAGAAGGCATCACGGCGACCCCATATAAAAATGGGAACAAGCTGGGAAGAAGAAGAAGCTATATATATATATATATATATATATATATATATATATATATATATATATATATATATATATATATATATATATATATATATATATATATATATATATATATATATATAAATTTACAAGCATATATATGAGAGAGAGAGAGAGAGAGAGAGAGAGAGAGAGAGAGAGAGAGATAGAGAGAGAGCGAGAGAGAGAGATCCTTCATACAGCCAGTTTTAAGGAGTTTTTTTAATTTTTGTGGAAAATGCCACTTATTTACTTTCCCTTCCACCTACTTTCTTTCTTCATCGATAAATATTAAAAATTAATAACTAATAACTTTAATAAGTAATAATTGTTTCACTTTAAACGTGCGCATAATACAGAAATCTTTCAGGAGTCAGCTAAGCTCTACCTAATGTCTTGATGTAAAATATAGTGATACTGAAAATGATAATAATAACAATGTAACTGTGATGACAATGATTATGATATTGATAGTGGAAGGAGCTCAGTAAAATGGCATTATCAATAAATTTACAAATAGCAATGTGAGCCATGTGTTAGTTTTATACACACACACACACACACACATATATATATATATATATATATATATATATATATATATACATATATATATATATATACATATATATATATATATATATATATATATATATATATATATATATATATATATATATATATCTGTATTTTTAAATATATATATATATATATATATATCTATATATCTATCTATCTATCTATCTATCTATCTATCTATATATATACATTTATATATATATATATATATATATATATATATATATATATATATATATATATATATATATATTATATATTTATCCATATATGTACTACATTATCACTTAAACTTGATCATCAACATCAATAACATCAGGATAACCTATCCACATTTTTACAGTCAAGGGCATGAAAGACCTCTGATGGTGTTCCGTGAAACATCTTGGCATCTCAACATCATGGGGATGCTAATGTTCTTCATTTTCCTGATATGCGATATCATAATGGTATTCTCTCCCAGAGCATCACAATAACCACCATCATTAGTATGCACTCTTCTTGAAGAACAAACACCAAAGGCAATAACAGATGTTCCTTGTGTAACATCAGTTTATAGGAAATGGTGATGTAAAACATGATCACCACCACGCCAAGCAATTTTACATTGAGGATGACGAGCCCAGGACGCTACTGACAGTCAGACGGGAGAACAAATGGTAGGACAAAAGATCTTAAATGTTTAGTATTAAAATACCACCATCCCTGTTGATAAACAAAGCCTAACGAGTTATATCTAGCTGTCTGGCTATGCTGATGAAGAGTACTTTATATGCTGTGTAAAAGAAAGCTTGAAGTGGAAGGAAACTAAGTTTAATCAAATGTTCAGTATTAATATTTTAAATGCCGTGTAAAAGAGAGCTTAGGGTCGACGTAAACTCTAGGTTTAATCAAATATTTTCTGTTAGTAAGTAAAATGATTAAAAAATCATAGATTGGGAGCATGATATGAGGCTGGTTAATAAGTAACCTCATACTCCATCTGGATGCTACCTTGACTCATTTCCTGTGCCAACACAATTTCTAATAAATATTAAAAACAACAGTGGTCTCAGAACGCTGCGCTCTGGAGCACCAATAATAACTGGTCTCTCCACGAGATCATTTGAAGTTGCCCCATCATTTCAAATATGTCAGCTATTAAATTTAATGTCAAGGTTATCTTGGATGAAAGTATTTAGAACTAGAGGGAATCACAAGATTCGAACAGCAAGCCTAAAGATTTCTAATGAGGATCAGGGATAGGGGGCAGTGCATTGCACTTTCACAGTGTCCTAGTGACCGAACATAAAAATGCACAGTCAGCGCTCTTGCCTCCTTTCCACCAACGTGAGACCTTGGAAAAACAAGACAATGGTTACTGATGACTCAGCAGGTAGACTGCTGTATGCTCCCCAAAAACCTAGGCTCATAGAGACTGTATGGTCGAGTCCACGGCCCCCAGTTAGAAAGTTAGTCTGCAGGATTTGTTAGTCATTGTTGCAGTCAGTCCTCATACACCCCTTTAGAACAGGAAATAACCGAGTAATTTTCATTTATATTTGGAGGACCTGGAAGACTAAAAGTTAGAAATGTTTCAAGTTTATAAGCAAAACCCTAGACATTGTGCGACTTTCAATGGGCCTTACGCTTATCTACAGAATGAAAATCAGAAGAAAAAAATGTTGAAAATAATGAAATAGAAATTTGAGTAAATTTGTGAAGTACCGTAAGTATGCAGTTACACACACCAAAAACACGAAGAAATAAATGAAAGGTGAAACTAACTCAGCGTCCCTGCTGGATAAAGATCATCTGGAAAAGTGCGAAGAGAAGAGAAGAATAATAAAAGGGTTAAACTACCAGCTTGTGTTTGTTTAGTAATTTGAAATGGCCTCATCTCCAGCTTATTAAAAACCAAGCATATGAAACGTGGAAGCCAATTCAGTATTTACAAAGTCATCAAGCGGCTATTGATATAGAGGAGCTGGAAAAAGGCTTCTCATTTTCTTTGTAAGGAGAAAGTCCATTATAAAACAATTAAGGCTTTATCTCCCCTCCTGTTAGAGATGAATATTGCGGCAGTTCAAATCCCTGGAAATCTAGTAGCTTTTGTCAACAGGGCTTTGGAGGTGTCCAACTAATATTCGTTTTTATTCCTCGCGAATGGACTTTAATTATCTATTAGGAGCTGGATGCAACAAATAACAAAGGTTAAAACCTCCTGCCTGTGCTCTGCTTATGGCCTTACAAATTCTGATATACTGTACAGTGTTTGCCAACATTTTGCCGGAGGGAGGAGGGGAGGGAGGGAGGAGGGTAATCACACACTGGTCGATACAATACTTGATTCTGAAAAAAGATTACACACAAACGTAAGGCATAATAAATACACATATTTAAGTATACCTGCGCACGCACACACACACACACACACACTAATTGTGGTTATTACAATTACATACGTATCTGGTAAAACTGACCATTAGATTCTATAGTAAATACCTATATATATTAAGTACACAAATGATATATGTACAGAGTATATATATATATATATATATATATATATATATATATATATATATATATATATATATATATATATATATATATATATATATATATATATATATATATATATATATATATATAATGAAACAAAGCAAGAATGACAATCCCCTGTGATTTACGCATATAATACAAGACTTGTAAAATAAAAGGATTGCAATACGGTCATTTAAAAAAACATATATTAAAAAAATGTATTTACACCATGCAATTATAAAAGGTGCAACTCAGAAAACGATGTAACCATTTAAAAGCTTTCAAATATTTACAATGGTGAGAAAATTTCAGTTAAGAAATAACTGGATTAGGCGACGTTGTGGTTCCAGCAGTACAAAGGAATTACTGTATAACTAAAAGACTTTGGCGATTTGAAAATAAGGCTTTAAGAAGAATTTTAGGATTCAGATGGCTCCATAGTCAGAAATGATGCCATAACTGGAAATGACCATATGGAGATGAAATACTAATGAAGGGAGATGGAGGTGGCTATGTCATGTCCTTCGCATTACCCCGGGAGAACAGAGCCTGATAGCGCTAACTGGAATCCTGTGGACATCAGAAGGATTCGAAGATCCACACCTGTCGCATGAGAGCTAAGAGACAGAGACTAGAAAAAATGGAGATCTGTGCCAGTGAAAACTCAGGAAAAACTCAAGCCATTTGCCTCGAACGGTGCTGGAGGCCATGATGATGATGATGATGATGATGATGATGTGCTTTCGGCAGAGAGGCATATTTACGGAAGCATATTCCCGAGGTGAATTCAGAGGAGAGCAGACTCGCAGTCAGTGCCCTCATAATAATGAAATAATAAAGGTTAAAATGTTCCACACTTATCAAAAGAAAGAAAAGCTTCGGCGACCATTTCTTTTCTTCTGTGACCATAAACTCGTACATATGGTTCATCAGTATCCCGCTTGCACCACGATTCAAAAACACTTTCTTCTATCATTTGGGATCCCACAAACAAAGAAAAAATGAGAAATTGATAGTAGACTGGTAGTGAAATTTTACCTGTTAGCCATCTAATACTATTGCTAGTTCTTGCATTACCGTATGCATTTGTAAAAAAAAAAAAAAACAGTAAAATGATAAATATAATTGAAAACTTTTCAAGGCCATTTTACATTGTCCAATAGTTAATAAGCTGTAAGTTGATATTATCATCCCTCATCGCTCTTTCATCCACCGATTTATTAAGATATATTTTGCAGTATCAAGCAAGGGCCACATTCAAAACAGACTGAATACTTTGCAAGTTACAACTGTCTCTCTTGTGGCCCTAAAGCAGATGAATCGAGACCCGGCTGAACTTTGCACTGCCAGCCCTTCCAAGCGTCATCGAAGATTGCTAAACAATAGTACTACTCAGAGTCCATTGCTCTCTTTAAATACTTTCCAGATTTATTCCTCTCTTATTTATCACCAGGATCACTAAAAAATATTCAAGACTCTTATATCTTCCATACTTCATTTTCCATTGCAGATGTTGATCTAATCCGTACCGTTAATCTCTTCTTCATATGTCTATCTTTCTTCACACAAAATTTTAAAAGAAAATGAGTCATCGAATCCGAAAGGGAGTGAAATCACGTCTAGGACGTAGCGTTCTCTCTCTCTCTCTCTCTCTCTCTTTGTTCTCTCTCTTTCTCTCTCTCTCTTTCTTTTTCTCTCTATATACTATATATATATATATATATATATATATATATATATATATATATATATATATATATATATATATATATATATATATATATATATATATATATTCTTATCGATTCCAACGATGCTTGACGCAATGAGAAGGGGCTCTGTGAAATTCGCCACTCAAATCTTTTCTCAGCTTCATTTTCCACAAATCTCCACTCATGCTTCTCATCCGACTATTCTGGCGCCCACAGGAACCCAGCTGACGCTATCATGCACTATCTTTCCAGGGATTGTTTGAAAAAAAGTTAAGTATATCTTAGTTTAACCAGACCACTGAGCTGATTAGCAGCTCTCCTAGGGCTGGCCCGAACGATTAGATTTATTTTACGTGGCTAAGAACCAACTGGTTACCTAGCAACGGGACCTACAGCTTATTGTGGAATCCGAACCACATTATGACGAGAAATGAATTTTATCACCAGAAATCAATTCCTCTAATTCTTCATTGGCCGGTCAGAGAGTCGAACGCTGGGCCAACAGCGTGCTAGCCGAGAGCTCTACCTACCTCCAACGAAGAATTGTTTGAAGGACATGTACAAACTATCTCCACTCATTATCACCTTCCATAATTTACCTTCTGGTATCATGTCTAACTGTTATCTGCAATCTCAGCCCTAATATTTTTCTTGAAGATTGATCTGTAATCGACATACACCGTCCTCATTACTTCGGGTGTTCTTAGATTAACTTTGAAACTCATCTCTCTAGAAATATGATGAATTCTATTAAGCAAGCTTTGCAAATCTTGTGGTGTTTTTATGATTAAAACAATGTCGCTTCACACTCTAAGTCTGTCAACTTGATGTTATTACACCAATCACAACATTCTCTTCAAACTTCGACCAATTCTTTCATGATTTAATCCATGCGAAGGACAAACAGGAAAGATGAAGAAGCAATCCATTGTTGCACACCACAATTTGTTGCAATTTGACTTCACAAGAGAGCAGCAACATCAACTTTGCATTACATCGTTCTTGGATAATTTCAGTTACCATTGCACGTTTCATGAAATGGCAGAGTGGTGCAAGACCTTCCATAATACTGCATTCTCGTGATCACGAAAGCCACCAGTAAGGGATTTTTAAATGACATACACTGCTGCACAACAAGCCTTTGGAAAATTATCTGATCGTTGCAGTTTCTGCCTTTGCTAAAACCAGCTCGTCACTCTAAAAGCTTTATATAATTTTTTTCTTGATGCTTTCCAGCTAATCATATTGAATATTTTAATTATAATCACGCAAGTGCAATGCCTCTGCAGGCACGAGATTTAGTCTGGTAACCATTCTCAAGTACCTTAGCTATGACTTCCAATTCCCAATCATCAGACTTTGTCACCTCATTCCGTATTCTACAAAAGTTTCATAGTCGGTAACTGAAGTGTCGTTTTCAGTTTCATCTAAAATAATCTCTGTCGTAATTTCTTCATAGCCTGGCGCTTTCCATCACCTAAGTTTCTTTATTATTGATTCCATCTCAAAAACTGTGAATTCATTCATAGGCACAGCACATTCAGTCCCTTGTCAGCTTCTAGTATAGCAATCAAATTATTCCCCTGTCTCCTTTCCTCACATACATTATACACACACACACACACACGTACACACACACACACGCACAAATATATATGTATACATACATACATACATACATATATATATACCTATACATATATAAATACATATATATATATATATATATATATATATATATATATATATACATATATATATATATACACACACACATATATATATATACACACACACATATATATATATATATATATATATATATATATATATATATATATATATATATATATATATATATATAGACAGATAGACAGATATATTTTTAGGGAGAGACAGAGGGAGAGAGTGAGTGAGTGAGGCAGCAAAACACAGAAACAATTTGTGACAGTCATTGGCATTAATGTTCCAAATCGGATTAGCAAATATGCTCCATTTAGAGTACGCACAGGCGTACACGCGCACGAAGAGCCCTTGGCATCTAAACCTTTTCATTACGATTATTATTATATTTTTAACCAAAGCATTAACTCGTATCCAGATGAATAAACTAGTAATATGACTGTGCCATTAGCAACACCATTAATAGTGTATTCTGTAAATAAATGTTTAAGCGAGGCCTTTGTGGCCTTCCAGTATTTTTGAAAACCATTCTAGAGAGCAAACCCCGTCCGCCGAATAATTTCATGGAAACACTTTATTATGATATGTAAATACACTCTCTCTCTCTCTCGGTTAGATTATCATATTTATGCTTTTTTCGGACATGCCAGAATTCTGCTTTTTTCCATATGCACTGGTTTTCATTTTAAAATACTCAACCTATGTTTAAATCGCCCGTAAATCAGTTATTGATAAAATGTTCCCATTTGGTCCCACGAAGCGTCTTCTTTTTTATTGGCTTTGGTTTTTTTTTTTATTTCGCAAGCACGCTCAGAGAAATCCACACAACACACACACACACATAATGTGCGAGAGGTGTCAAACTTATCATTCCAATGGAAAATGTAATGAAGGAAAGGAAGCTATAAGCCGGATAGACTGAATAAAGCGACTCTCAAAATTAACAAATTGTGATTAATATGCAGTTTATTATGGCTATTGTCTTAATTCATTGTCCAGTCGTACTAACGAGAAACGTGGCATATTCGTTGTCACATCTCCGATCGTCTACCTTAGGCCAAGGATGGGTCTTAAGTAAGCTGCTTCTGACAGCAAGGAACCATGAACCTTCGTCATGGATGGTCAAAGCCCCTCACCAGGAGTCCATCATATTCAGACTTCCTTGTTAACTGACTTCATAATTTGATTTAATTTATGATTTATGAAAATTAGGCTATAAAGCCAAGCACTGGGGCAATTTCAGCCATTCAGTGCTGAAGACAGTGAAAGGAGGGAGTGGTTGGGAAACAAGCAGGAGGAAAGGAAACAAAATGGAGGTAAAGTAAAAGGCCAAAAAATGGATGTAGTCAGGGGCCAAAGAAACGCTGGTTCAACAGAATCTTTAACAATGCCTTCAGTACACCACGCAAGGTGCGCTGACGGCACTAACCCACTCCCTACGGGGACTTCATAATTTGAAAAACTCGATTATCAATACAAGCTCCTAAACCTATCCTTACGTTTTATATGGCTAAAGTAAAAACTATGTCCCTATAGAACTCGAAGACATGACAACGAAAGGTGTCGGCTGTGACAACTCAAAATCTAGCGGTAAAGTGGAATATAGTGACTGAGTGCTTTCTATAGAAAAGCGTATACTTCAGCATAAGGTGATTTTAGAGGAAAGAAAACAAGCATTCATTACCCCATAGACCTTCAACTGTTGTCTAGAACATGAAACGTCTCAATAGAATTATAAAAACTTTAACAAACCTAGAGGGAAAACTGCATCATCAACCATTCCTTTTCTTTTAAAATAATTTGCACAAAAGATTTATCCGAGTTACATTTCCATCATGACTCAAATATATTTTATTGGGATCGCGTTATTGAAGCTTGTCAGAAACTTAATATTTCAGATGCTATATTAGATCCTCATCCCAAAAAGAAGTTAAATGAAATACTGATGGATATTTTAATAAGATATGTCCCTGGAAAGGTCACCAAATTTAGGACAAATAACCAACCATGGTTTGATGATACACATAAACTAGCCTACCATGATAAGTAGGTCAAATTCACTACATGGAGACGAAATCGTTCAAATGAAAATTACACTGTTCTTGTCGAGTCTCACCGTGCTGCGAATAGAACTTACCATACAGCCGAGAGAAATTGCAATAATTCCTTGAAGAGGACACTTAAATGAATTACTTAGCCTCATCTGTAGTAGACCAAATTGACATCATCTATCTTTGGGTCAGGCTCATCTTCCATTCCACCTCTATAACAGATGATAGTAGCTTGGTTACTGGCCGTATGGGAAAAGGCTGAACTGCTTCATCGAGCTTTTGAAGCTAAGCAATCAGCTGAGGATGTCCTTCTCCATGATACTCGTTACCCTGAAACTATTCTTACAAAATTTGCATTTTGCTTTACGGATGTTAAGAAAAGTCTTGATAACCGTGATAGCTGGGGTGGAGAAAATCTTGATAGTTTCTTCCCTTTGTTTTTTCAAGAAAGTTTCTAGTGTGTTGTCTCCCAGGATAAGTAGATTCTATAGATTTTTATGTCGAAGTAATATCTTTGTGGATGAGAGCAAGCTTAGTAATACAGTTTCTGTTCCAAAGAGTGGCATATCTGCAGACTGCAGTAACTCCAGGACAAACTCTCTTCTCCCTGTGCTCTCCAAAATTCTGTAAAACTCATTTTTAAGCCACTACATAAGTTTGTGGAGTTTCAAGGATTGCTAGATGATAGTCAATATGCTCTTTTAGACTTGACATGCCATTTGAAAGGGAACTTTGACAAGGGTTTTGAGTGCAGAGCAATTCAAATAGATTTTAGTGCTGCTTTCCATTTAGTAAACCACAAAGCCCTTACTTATAAACTTCGGAATCTTGGAGTGGGTGGATATGTTTTAAGTTTACTTCAAGATTGCTTTTACAGGTAGGCAGCAGTGAGTCGCTGTTGATGGGATCTTGGGTGAACCACGACCTATTTTGTCTGGAGTTTCACAGGGTAGTGTAATGGTCTACTGTTATTTTCAGTGTATACAAGTAACATGATTGTTAACCGGGAAAACAAGATAGTCCAGTATTCCGACGAAGCAACACTTGTGGGTGTAGTAAAGTCTCCACTTATGAGAAATGAAGCTGCTCTTAGTCTCAATCGAGGACATGGACTGGATTAGTGAATGGTGTAGTCGGTGGGGTATGGGGCTAAACTCCAGTAAAATAAAAACACTATTGATTAGCAGATCGTGCACAGATTTCCCACCCCGTCCTCCCCTTCAGGTGGATGGAACTTTGCTGAATGAGTCTGAAGCTTTAACTATTCTACGTGTAGCTTTTGAATCACATCTTACTTTTGAGGAACATCTATTGAAAGTTTCACCAAATGCCGCGTGAAAGTTAAGTATTGTTCGTAAGACCTCATATATTTATAACAGTGATAAAACCAATGCAACCTGTTTTAGGTCGTTTGTGCTTCATTTACTAGAATACTGCTCTCCGGTGTGGATGTCTGCTCCTGCCAGAGACTTATCTCTTTTAGACGGAGTTGTTCGTGGTGGAAGGTTTGTTTCCTAATATTAGCAGTTATGACTTGGACCATCGACGGATGGTTCCTTGTTTGTCATTTTTTCATAAGTTGTATTTCAACAGCGATCTTTCACATTCACAATTGTTCCCTTATCCCTTTTATCTGCCGAGAAAGAGAGAGAGCAACCAGATTCACTGAACAGCAGCACCAATATGCAGTAAATGTGCCTCGCTGTCGAACTTCTCAGTTCCAGAGATCCTTTATTCCTCACACTGTTGGACTGTGGAACAGCCTCCAAGAGGATATCGTGCAATTGGAACTTCAGAAGTTCAAGCGAAGACGCAATGCATTACTCTCCTAATACTGTTCTTGCATTTTAATACTTTTTTTTTTCTATTTATTAATTTCTTTTTCTTTTTTTATAAGTGAGATCTCCACTTTCTGTATTTCCCTTTAACTCCTCTTACTTCTTCCTAATGAACATCATATTCTTTGGAAGCTTGAATTTCAAGTCAACGGTCCCTGTGGGCTAGTTCCATTATGAGTAGGTTTCATCTTCTGAATAATAATAATAATAGTAATAATAATAATAATAATAATAATAATAATAATAATAATAATAATAATAATAATAATAATAATAATAATAATAATAATAATAATAATAATTTGGGAGTCCTTAAAGCAGAAGAAATTTAGCAAATAATTAGACTTCGATTACTTTTGAAAATATTTGAAAGATTACGCAGATGTATCGTCCAAAACTCTTCATAGTTATTTTTCCTCGTCTAATAATGAGTAAGCTGTTGGTGTTATCATTATCCCTCGTCACTCTTCGTCTACTGATTTGCTGAGATATATTTTGCAATATCAAGCAAGAGCATTATTCAAAACAGACTGAATACTTTTCAGGCTACAGCTGACTCTTTTGGCTCTAAAACGGATGAATCGAGACCACGCTGAACTTTGCACAGCCAGCCAGCTATTCGGAGCGCCATCGGGGCAGTAATATTTTGATAAACAGTCCCATCCTGAAAAATGATCTAGTTTCAAAATAAGACAAGCAACGACTGGCCAACCCGCCAGGACTGTCTCTGCAACCTCCTGCCTGTCACCAGGAGGTGCCGGAACGCTCAAGTTCCTGTCGGAATTCTTCATAACCACCCACTAAGATGTGGGGAGGCTGGGAAAGTAGATAGCTGGATACACCATATCCAAGAATACTTTAAGGGAATTGATTTTAATGTGAAAAGAATGTAAACTCTGAAATGAACAGGAAAAGTTACTCTAAAAGTTTAGTTATGTCAAGGTTAATCCTAAACACCATCAGTCCACGCAATAAAATATGGTTCAGGTATGTTGATGGCATACGTATTTGGCCAGGGAACGCAAATGTTAATACTTTCTTCGGTAAGTTAAGTAAATTGGTCCCATTGATAATGGAAAATGGTGGTAACCTACACTTTTTGGATTTCCTAATACACAGTAGTAATGAGTTTAAATACTGTGTACAGAAAGCCTACCAATATATCTGCCTATGTACATTTCATTCTGGCCAAAGCAATAGACAGATCAGTTTTCACATCAATTGTTTTAAGAGCATTAGGCAAATGCAGCCTGAATACAGTGATGACGAAATAGATGCAATTCAGAATGCAATCTGGGAATTAAAATTAGACAATGCTTTAAGAGCGGCGAAAAGACTTTATAATAACAAGATGGAAACTTATAATCCTAAAAACCTGCTTTTACTACCACATAGAAATAATTTAAAAGATATTCCTCATCTATTTAAGAACTCAGGTGTTAATGTAGCTTTTAAGAACAAGTACTTATAGAGTTCTCACCCGAAAACTGTTAAGGATGTGTACAACAAATCCCATGTAAGTCGCTTGACAACTTTTATATTGTTCAGACTGGAAAATCACTGTAAATGACATGATAATGATTTTTCAGATTGGAGAATTGCAAGAGTATTTCAAAATACGTTGTCTTGAAAATAACAAAAATCATGTAGTCATCATGAATGTAGAACAAGCTGGATGAGCAATGGCTTGAGCAATTTGCGTTCAGTCGCTAGGCTATTATGCTGAAGTGGTGAAGATGTGGTCTTGATGAATCATTAAGATTACATTAAAAATATGACTGGTATTCTTCCCTACAGAATCAGATTTTATAAAGTTGATGCTCCAAGTTTAAGTTCCAGTTTTTAAGTTGAAGATGAAATAATTTCAACGGACACCATACTTTAGCTGCCCTGACCTACAGCCCTTTAAGTTCTGGTTATCTTTTTGTGTTCTTTATGTACGTTCCAAAATTCTTAAAGTTAGTATTTATTTACTTAGTCGAACTCAAAATTGCTGTTCATTCTTTATTGACAAAGATTCCCCGCCCCCTCTCTGAAAGAGACATAATTATGAATAAACTGTTCACTAATGTGACACACTTTAAGAAATTTCATTCATTCTGTTATTTCTCATTTCATGTTTATTGTTAAACCTTCAGTCATAATATTATATACGTTATGGCACTGGGTTTCGCCCTTGTTCCTACTTTTAAATTACCCCGAACTTACCAACCACTCCATCCCTCTCTAATTTAGATCATCCAATACAACCAGTCTGCCCCCACGTTCTATGCAGAATTAGAGAGTTACAAACCCTTGAACGTCATCTTTCATCCTTTTCTCATTTTCATTTATGGAATGAATATTCCACGGTTATTTCTACAATTATTTTTTCTCTTTGGTCTCGCTAAATGCCAAAAAATGGAAGCTTGTTTAAATCTTGAGGAATACACAGGAAGAAACTGAGAGAGAGAGAGGAGAGAGAGAGAGAGAGAGAGAGAGAGAGAGAGAGAGAGAGAGAGAGAGAGAGAGGAGTTGAAGACAACAACCAATTTTGCTGAGACACTTGAATGAATTTCAAAAAATGCTTTAAACTTTTGAACAATGACAGTATTAATTTGCTCAAGTACTCTGTATGTGATTGTTAAGACTCTTCATTCTTCCTTTGCAGAATGTAAGGGTTCATATTTACTCCTTCAATGTACTCATAGTTTCATTGTTTAACATGAACAACCAATAGATGGAGTTGATATCATCTGTAATGCTTCTGTAACATTTTAGCCTCATAATTTGATTTACCTTTTTTTTTGAGTTTTTAATCGTCAGCCAAACTACCCGCCCCCCCGTCTCTCTCTCATGAAGAAGATGAAGAGGATGAAGAAGAGGAAGAAGAGGAAAATAGAAAAGAAGAAAATAAGACTGAAGAGAGGGAAAAGATTAATGAAAACAAAGAACAGGATAATAGTATGGATGCAGAGAAACTCATAGATTCTACATATGAGGCAATACAGCAACATACTTATGAAGAAATAAATTATGACATGATAAATCAAAATAAAATCCCAAAGAGGTTGTACCCGGATCTCCATACTGATGGGAAAGAACAAGAAAAAAAAAAAGAAAAGAAAGACACAGTATGCACCTTTTGAAAAGAGGGAATTGCAGGTTTGGTGAAAGATGTTATTACAAACATCCCAAGATATGTCACAATTATGAGATATATGGCAAAATGCATATCTAGATGGCTATGAAGAGGAATGCAGCGATCTACATCCAAAAATATGTAGAAAATGGAAAGAAGGAAATGGATGTAGGTTTAATAAGAAATGTAGGTACATGCATCCTGTAGCCATGAAAACCAAAATAAAAATCAAATACATATAAAAAATCAAGGTAAAAAATGAAACAAATAAAGAAAAGAACAAAGATCATGTGATGAAGGCAAAAACAAGCCAACAACACATTATGAAATGTCAGCACCACGATATGAGCCATCAGCACCTAGATATAGCACAAGGAACAAGCAATGTATCTATGATGCTAAGGGATGGTGCAGATATGGAGATAAGTGCAGGTTTATGCACAAAGTGAATAAATATGAAGCTGGAAGAACAAGTATAATGGAAAAGTTGGATTTTTTAATGTACGAATTTCTGGAAATGAAAAAAAGATCAACATATCAGAACAGGAAAGAGACATGGGAAAATCCTTATTATTACCCATATTAGATAATGGAGATAATATGCAAACCATCATAGTGATGAACGCGCAGGGTTTAGTTTCGAGTAACTCAAAAAGAAAGATAGAGTTCTTAGAAGAACTAACCCAAAATGAAAAAATAGAAATACTGAATATAAGTGAAACCTGGTATTCCCAAGAGACTGGTAATGATGACCAGATAAAGGGTTTCCAAACTTATAGATCAGATAGAAAAATAGAAATCAAGGGGAAACGATATATGGGAGAGATGCCAATCAAGGAAAAATCTGTGAGAAATATAGTAACACAGAATGTGAATTAATAGCGGTAGAATTTGAATCTGAAAAATTAGTGAACATTGTAATATATGGACCCCCTAATACTAAAAGAGTTTGACATAATAATTGAAAAATTGGATGAAATATGTAGAAATCACAAGGACTGGACTATACTCCTAACTGGAGACTTTAACTTTCCTTTTGTAGAATGGAAAGAACGAATAGAGACTGTGGTTGTATTTATACATATAAAAAAAGAGAGCAATAGTAGTGCAGAAGATAAGAGGCAATTTGAAAAGCTATTAGATATGCTACTAGAACATAACATTCAGCAAATAAATCACCTACCAACAAGAAAGGATAATATTTTAGATCTAGTATTTGTGAACGAGGTGAACTATGTTAAAGAAATAATAGTATATAACACGAGTATTTCGGACCATAATGTCATAGAACTAACAGTCCGTTCCAGAACATATGAAAACAGAGAAAAGCAAGAAACGAAAAAATGGGAAGGATATGGAAAATACAATTTCTATAGTAAGAATATAAATTGGTCAAAAATAAATGAAGAATTAAACAAAGAATGGGAAAATATATTTGTAAGTGATGATATACAGGTAAATACCGATATATTATATAAAATATTAGAGGAAATAGTGGAAAAATATATACCGAAGAAAAAGTAATCATCATTCACGAATTCCAAGAGACAGAAGGATCTTGTTCCAGAAAATTAGAAAGTGGAAAAAAGCTCTTGCAAAAGAAAAGAATGCATGGAAAGTGATGGAACTAAAAAGTAAGATAGAAAATGCAGAACAAAAGATTATACAATCAAAAGAAAATGAAAAAGGGAACCTAGAAGAAATGACACTACAAAATATCAAGCAAAACCTAAAATTTTTTTATTCATATGCAAAAAGATGAATAAAATAAGAGTAGAAATAGGCCCTCTAAGAATTGAAGGGCGATTAACGAATAAAAAAAGGAAATATGTAACATATTAGCAGAATGATATAAGAGTGAATTTACACCTAGAATTGAAAATGAAGATAATGATACAGAAATAAGAGATGAAAATACTGAATACTTATCAGATATAGATATTACAGAAGCCGATATTGTGCAGGCTATTAATGAAATTAAAAATGGATCAGCAGCAGGACCAGATGGAGTACCTGTCATATTGTTAAAGAAAGTGGTTCATTCAATCGCAAAGCCGCTAGCAATATTATTAAGACAAAGTATAGATACAGGCAAGATTTATGATGAGCATAAATTAGCATATATTACTCCTACTTTCAAAAGTGGTTCAAGACTAGAGGCAAGTAATTATAGGCCTGTGAGTCTGACATCTCATATTATGAAAGTATATGAAAGGGTAATAAAAAAATATAATGAAACATTTAATGAAAAATAGATTGTTCAATATAGGACAACATGGTTTTTACCGGAAAAAGTACACAAACCCAACTGTTCTTCCACCATGAAAACATATATAAAAATATGATAAATGAAAAGATACAGATGTGGTTTACCTAGACTTTGCAAAAGCTTTTGACAAGGTAGATCATAATATATTAGCGAAAAAATTAGAAAACATAACATTGTTGACAAAGTAGGAAGATGGATAAAAGAATTTTTGCAAAACAGAAAACAGATAGTGATTGCAAACGATGAGAAATCGGATGAAGCTACGGTAATATCCGGTGTACCACAGGGTACGGTGTTAGCTGCATTGCTGTTTGTGATTATGATTGCAGACATAGACAGTAATGTTAAGGACTCAGTAGTAAGAAGTTTCGCAGATGACACAAGAATAAGTAGAGAAATTGCTTGTGATGAAGATAGGAACTCGCTACAAAGAGACCTAAATAAAATATATAAATGGGCAGAGATAAATAGGATGGTATTTAACTCTGATAAATTTGAATCAATGAACTATGGTGATAAAGTAGGAATGCTATATGCATATAAAGGACCTAATAATGAGACAATCACAAACAAGGAAGCAGTTAAAGACCTTGGTGTGATGTTGAATAGAATATGTTATGCAATGATCAAATAGCAATTCTATTGGCAAAATGCAAAGCAAAAATGGGAATGTTGTTCCGGCACTTCAAAACAAGAAAAGCTGAACACATGATTATGCTTTATAAAACGTACGTACGTAGTCCACTTGAATATTGCAATATAATATGGTACCCACACTACCAAAAGGATATTGCACAAATAGAGAGTGTACAAAGGTCATTTACAGCTAGAATAGAAGAAGTTAAGGACCTTGACTACTGGGAAAGACTACAATTCTTAAATTTATATAGTCTTGAAAGGAGAAGAGAACGCTACATGGTAATTCAAGCATGGAAACAGATAGAAGGAATTACCGAAAATATCATGGAACTAAAATTATCAAAAAGAGCAAGCAGAGGTAGATTAATAGTGCCAAAAACTATACCAGGAAAATTAAGGAAAGCACACAGGACATTAATCCACCACGCACCAGCATCGATAATGCAGCGTCTATTCAATGCGCTACCAGCTCATCTGAGGAACATAACAGGAGTGAGCGTAGATGTGTTTAAGAATAAGCTCGACAAATATCTAAGATGCATCCCAGACCATCCAAGACTAGAAGACGCAAAATATACCGGAAGATGCGTTAGCAACTCTCTGGTAGACATCAAAGGCGCCTCACACTGAGGGACCTGGGGCAACCCGAACGAATTGTAAGGTCTGTAAGGTAAGGTCTCTCTCTCTCTCTCTCTCTCTCTCTGTGTATCTATTAATCCCAAATTTTCATTTATCGCTCGTGAAGATCAGAACACTACTCCTTTGTAAAATTCATTCGTATTTTTTGATGATTTCTTAAGTGGAATTTGTTTGTCGCTATTTCTGTCTCACTGCTTTATTTCGAGTTTCTGTTTTCTCTACGACTGTCAATTTTCTCATTTCATACAATTCCGTAGTTTTCTATCACCATTTATCGTATGTATGCATGCATGTATGATGTGTGTATATATTTATATACATACAGTAAACATATACATATATATGTTTATATATATGTATGTATGTATGTATTTATATATATGTATGTATTTATATATATGTATATATATATATATATATATATATATATATATATATATATATATATATATATATATATATATATATATATATATATATATATATATATATATATATATATATACTCATTCCATGAATTCAACATATGCTTAAAAGAGAACACACATACACACCCAGGTAGGATGAGAGAGAGAGAGAGAGAGAGAGAGAGAGAGAGAGAGAGAGAGAGAGAGAGAGAGAGTAAATTCTTGCCTTTACTAAGTACTTCAGCGTTCCTTTAGGGTCATCCAAAGCCGAAGCCCTTAAGAGCGTGCTTGTATTTCATTATCGGATCAAAGTTTTCATCAGGTGGAAGTTTCACAATTACTTCCCATAAGCATATGTAAACTCCGCGTTCAGCCAAAGGATTAAACTGGCCAATCGACGATCGGGAGTTTCGACGATCTACTACGGCCTGGCGTTCGTTGTTGCAAGGTATAGCCAGGGTACGGGCATTTTTTTTTTTTTATCATTTTCACTTCTTTTCTATTTCAGTTGTAATTCAAAGCGTACCATCATTGTCACTGCTTTGTCCTCGTCTTCCCTTTGTAATGAATATGTAATACTTTTTTTTTTTGTTCCTCGTCTTATCCTTTCGATCTTTCTTAAACAGTGTTTTATTTTCTTTAGGGTATCACGTGTCCCTTAAACACAGACTTGTGGATGCATATTTATTTACAGTCTACTGGTTATATTCGTCAAAAATATGTATTTGTTTTAATAATGATTTTTTAACTTCTCATTATTGTAATATTTTATAATATGTTTTCAACTGAAAGCCTCTCTTGGGCGGGAATCGAATGCACACACTCGATGCAACAGTTGAGCTAGAGCAAAATTTTGACTGAAATGTCCCATGAGCTTGCGATCTGATGTCTATGCCATTCTCATTACCGCTGACTAACAAAAGTGTTGTAAGATGCATGAACTAATCAACAAATTCTCCGTAAGAGTCGTTGGTATCATTGGATTTGTGATTAGGTATACCAGCACCAATGATCACAGTTGCCTTTGTTAGGTGAGTAGCTTCACTAGGATTGTTTGAATCTAAAAGGATCTTTTCTTAGTGTGGTTCTAGCTTCGGTTATGCAAGAAAGCAGTTGGTCCTCCAGCATGGTTGAAGTATGGAGATACTAAGTCTATTATACTGTACTAAACAGTTGGCTTTAAACCTTTGCTTGTAGTCTTCATATCAAAGATGGAGATGAAAAGTTCTGATATGGGAAATTCTGATATGGGAAATGAACTTCTGAAACTCTGTTCAAGGCTCACTGCAAAAGACGGCTCACACTCTGATGCAGAACTGCTAAGATATCAGGATGGTATGAAGCTTCCGTGCAAAAGCATTTCTTGTTTTGCTTTGGCTTGTCATTCCTTGAATTTCTAAAACTCCCATTAAATTTTTCATTCAGTTATATCATTGCTCCTCTTAATGCTCTTTCTTTTACATACTGGGTCTAATGATTGTGTGTAAGTTCTTTATCTTTAGAAGTACACGTTCTTTTAATTTTCTCAAGGAAAGTAAACAATCTCTCTAATCTGGTGTATTTGGATAGAAGTTTACAGCCTTATCGATAATGGTTAATTCAATTCCATGTCAAAGAGTTTTCTATGCTATTATCTGGATACTGTCTAGCAGGATTCAGTAATATTGGCAAAGCGCTGTAAAACAGGTATATTTTTTGCAATAGCGTTATAATTATCATGACCATGTTCTTTAGTGACTAGTGAATTAACTTGATTAAATAAGTCCTTGTGTTCTGGTAACAAAGCAGAATATATTGTTATTGCAAGTTTCTTGTCTTCTGGTGGATTTTCGAACCTTTATTTTTAGACAACCCAGGTTGAGGGTCCATTTTATCACTTTCTTTTACTAAGAACATTGTTGTATTGGATAACATTGAGCTCACAACTGAGCACTATATCTACCCTATCTGTTTATTCAACGCCATGCAACTTCTGTGCAATCTATACGTGATCCAGATAACTTAAAATCCATTATCCATTGCTTGACTCTGCCAAAGTGGAACCTTTGGTCAATTTAGGTGCTGGAAATTAGATAACATGTGGGATGTTACTTCTCATTTAGATGACAGTGAATCATAATTAAGTTTATTACCGTAGAAATAACAAAAGTGTATCCAGGAATTGGAGATGCTTACTGCTACTCTTCAGTGATTCTTCACATAACTGAATCCATGGTGTTAGTTTTGTCCCTATCAGAGCTTCCAAACTTCGAAGACATTCATGAAAATTTTCTGCACGCTATTATTTGATTTAAACACAGATACTAACAAAAGACCTCACTTAGTTTTAGCCAACACATTTACTTAGAGTAAGGGAGCTGTTTGAAACAGTGACTTGAGGAAACCAAGAATGAGAGCCTGGAGACTAAATGAGAGTGTATGAAGGCACAGCCTGTCCAAAGGATGTAGCTAATTACCTAAACAAAGGAATCACCTGCAACACTACTACCCTTACACCTACGTCATTTTATTAACATTATCATTACTGATTCCATGAGTATATTTGCTTTTGGAAGTATGCCGGCATTTTCAGCGGGGAACTATTTCTGTAAGATACAAAATATAAAATAACAGCTACACCACTTTTGCCTGAAAATCACGTCAAAATTTAGACAATTTAGATAAGATAGTTGCCATCTTGCAGTGTCTGGCATGTTGGAATTTTAATTACATTTTCTGAGCAAACTCAGTTTCACTATGGTCTAAAACATAATGAATAAGAATGTTACAACGTTATTCGGTTAGTAGGACAATCCAACAAAAACACGCATTACATATATATGCATATATACATACAAATATATATATATATATATACATATATTTACAAAAGTATATATATGTATATATATACATACATATATATATACATATATTTACACAAAAGTATATATATGTATATATATACATACATATATATATATATATATATATACATACATATATATGTATATATATACATATATATACTTTGATATATATATATATATATATATATATATATATATATAATATAATATATATATATATATATATATATATAATATATATATATATATATATATATATATATATATATATATATATATATATATATATTATATATATATATATATATATATATATATATATATATATATATATATATATATATATATATATTTAAGCATCAAATCTTTTTAAACCGGGTGGCTGATATTCAAGATAAAGGCGCTATCTTGAACTTCTGAAGAACAATTATATCTTTCATTTACAGCAATGCTTAGCAATCAATCACGTCAACGTGAACGACTCTGCCAGACATCGACACCTCTCTTCTTTATAGACGGTATTTGCTAAGACAACCAATCTCTGTTTACCTTTACGTGTGTGTGTGTGTGTGTGTGTGAGCGTGTTTGAGCGCGTTTGGGTAACAGGAAAACTTCATGCAATTTCAACGTAAAAGATGTAAGATGTAAGAGAGCGACGGCTTTGTATTTCCCCGACGGCCCTGTGATGTTCAGTCAGTTTAAAAAGGGCGAGGAAGGAGCGTCTTCAGTCCGTCCAAGACGTTAGCTCACTAGATTGGGAAAGGAGAACAAAACAGGTTTTTTGTAAGATGCATTTATTTTGTATTGGTCACGAGCAAAATAACAAATATACTACTGTAATGACTGACGTACAGACGCACCCAACTCAGATTCCGACATCTATGTTGACAATCTGATACCCTGGCTGGCCATACTGTACGCTGTACTGAGGAAATGACTATAAGGCTAAATACATTTTTTTTCAAGGTTCCAATACTTATCGGAATCCATTACTGGCAAATTTTGTCATTCCACGTCACGTTTATGAGATTCGTTATTACTCGTCACCCAATTTCGGTATTTGAAGTTCGCGTGTACCAATATTAATTTCCATTTACACCCTTTCATTAAGTTGGAAATATCATTTTTCTAGCGCTATATCGACATTTGAAAACGCTTTTATAACGAACCCCAATAACTGCAGTGTGTTAATGAAGAAAAAAAAAGTGAAGTACAAATATGGAGTAATACAGCGGCGCCAAAATACAGTTGATAGGAATCTTATCTCATGTGAACAAAAATTACATTGTGAACTATGAAAATAGCTGATGGTTTTACTTATACTGTCAACAATCATAACGACAATAATGTCAACAGTGATGACACATCAAGGTTAACCGAAATAATGATAATAGTAACTATAATGCCAGATTTTGTAATCCTACTAGATCCTTAGCCGTCTCCGCTGCTGTCAAAAATCTTCATTATGGTTATTTTCTTAGGAAATCTCAGTAATATGACCTTACATTATGTTCTGATATGAATTAACGATTTCTATTAAATAAAACAAGAATTTTGAAATATCTGATTGACCTTCTTTTTCAATGTGCTTTTTCTAAATGCAATACTATTTCAAGTTTTAAAGCATAATATACAGTTATACTAATTTGGATTGTTACACAAAGAAGATTCACGTTATAGTAGTTGTATTTACATTATTATTATAACTTTTTATATCATTGCAATAACTCAGTATATCATTATTATCATTCTGGACTTCGTCATCGAAAAAATGATAACTTTATAGACGGTGCACCAAAAATACAAGACCACCAACAAGGTGAAGTAGATGAAATTCCAAGGTGCCATCAGTTTCATTGCACAGGACAAAAAACCATGAAATATTTTGCGTTAAAACTGGCGGGGATATGTCCATTTGTCCAATAAATTCATAACAAATCTTTCAAAGATGATGCAAAGCAATTCAGAATTCCTCTTCGATAGTCCTGAGAACCGAGCTTCGAATTTACAGCATAGTAACAAGCGGGGATATTCAAGCTCAAAACTGCCAGCTTTGCCACTGAAACCATCTCCACCAATAGCAAAAACGCTGTGCATTTGTACTGCTCAATAGATTGTATTTTCAAGAATAGTTTAAGAGCAAAATTGTAATATCTAAATATTTCTGAATTTTATGGTCATTTTTATTGAAACAATTAACTTCATGGAAAAATTATTAAGGCAACTTTCAAAGGACGCATTACCTGCATAAAAATAGGTGTTGAGTTACCAGAATCTGGGATATTGCTTAGTGCTTTCATTCTCGTATTATTCCCAGTGTTCTGTAGACTTAGACCCTGAACAGCCTGCACTATGATGAAGACAGAGCTTGGAAATTGGCAACACAGTCAGACCACGACTGGTTACACAAGAAGGCCATTATGAGAGAATCGAAGTTCGCAAGTACCAACAGTGTTACTGTTAAGGGTCGCACTGGCCTAGTAGAAACCAACAAATGGATTGATTTCCAGATGAGTATCCAGGAGAACTTCGACCAAAAGAGTTCTTTCCTTGCAACAGTACATTTATGGATATTTCAACAATGATATTAGCAATGCTGCAAAAAATTAAACATAGGTGGATTTTTCCAAAGAATGAAAGATAAAATAATCAGTGATGAATTACATCTACTTCAGGAGATTCAAAACGTTTTATAGTAATTATTATTATCAAGACTAGGCGTAAGCATGGAATTATTGTCATCAAAGCTCATCAGCGTAAAACTGTTTTTGCTCAAGGAAATTATTTTTCTTCAGTAACTTCGGAAATTTTCAAGAGGCAGTCTAGAGCAAAGTAGCACAATAATGCAATGATGGGAGAAGGAAGGCACAAAAGATCCAGTTCTCTTACTGAAGTGCTTTTCAAAGAGAAGAGATAGCTAAAATTTTTCTTTGTTCTCTGGTTCAGCAGAAAACTACTTATCAGAATTTTTAACTTACTGAACCAGCATTTCTTTAACCAGACTTGAAGTGCAACTTGGTTTTGGATTTCTTCGTGTCCAGCACTATGAAAAATATTCTAATAATAACAAACAACTCACCTGGTACTTTGTCTGGCTTCGACCTAAAAATGTTTTCACGATTTCGTAGAAAGAGGTTCAAAATCAGTATCTGAATAGGACCATATTACAGGAATGTAAGTTCCAAAGCACAACTTTTTACGTCACCACAGCACCTTAACACAAGAACAAAACCAAACATTATTACAAGCCAATCTGTTTTGGAATCAATTTAGTGGTTTTCTGGAGGCCATACTGGCAATGTCAAGGGTTTGCTTATTCTGGAGTTTCTCTGAGATCAACATCATCACTGGTAACTAAGTTTAGGAGTATCCATCAATCTCCTCATAAGGAGACTTGTCTGCTGCATCCCAATCCTTGCTCTTTGTAACAGAAGCGATGTTGAGAATCAGAATCTATAGGAAGACTGGAAGCACCAACTATTGCTAGATGAACAGTGTCTTCTGTCTTTGTCTTCAAAAGCCGAGAGATTTGGGCATCAGACAAAGAGTCATTATCAGGTTTAAAAGACACCGGTAACAACTGCCGCTGGTGCTCCCCATGCAATGGGAGGTGTGTGTCTGACAAGAAGACTGATTGGAAACTTCATCCAACAGGATTTAAAGATAACTTCTGCCTGTGACCCCCTGAGACTCTAATGCGGTGCTATTAACCGTGTTACTAAACATGTCACTCTTTTACAAAGATTAACACGATATCTTGACAAAAAATATTACACAAGTTCCTTATTTGAAAATGGCAAGGATTCTCTGATGGGCAGATTTTGGTTATTATATGAAATCACGTTTACCGGTCTCATAACTTCTGCGAGTGATTTTTTCATACACATGTATTTTATATGCATGATTAATATCTATTCTCTTTCATCGTGTTTATCTTTTCATTACCTTAAAATTTATGTAATTTCTTGGTTATCGTCATATAATTCCAATGAAATTTTATTTGTATTTAGCATTTCAAATAAAATTTTTTTCTAATTATTCATAGGTCTTTGTATACCTCTGCAGTTATTACACTGGAGTTTAACGCCTTCGCTTCTGTGAAGTACAGCCGTTTGAAGTGATACTCCTATGGTTACTTTATACATCTAATATACATAATATTTCCGGTTATTACCCGATTCTTTCATCTTTTATTTGTTTGTTAAGCATATAATTTCCGGCAAGGGTTAAATTCCATCTGTATTTGTTTTGGATTTCTGCTGACTTCTATTTTAGATGTAGAGGCTGATACAAAGAGCAGCCCAATACCCTATACATAGCCAAGGCCTGTAGAATATAGGATATAATAAAAAATATAAACGAAATTTTAAAACACGCTGTTATTAAAATGCATTAAAAACTACAAAATAATCTTTGAGACGCCAGGATTATCTTGTCTCAAAAAATTATTTTGTGCTTTTTAGTGCATTTTAATAAAAACGTGTTTAAAAAAGGTTAAATTTTTTTTTTTATCTTATACATTTTACTTTTGACTGAAATTTTAACTGATCTATAATTGGAGTTAACGAATGTGATATCCTGTCGAGCCAAAGAAGGTTTGAAAACTCCGTAGTTATAAACTTATTCTACCAAGTCCAAGAAGGTATAGGAAATCCAAAGATTTTTATACAAATCCTGAGATACTGGGAGAGGTCACTGTAGGGTCACTAGAGGTTACTGCTGACCTACTGATCATGTAAGGTTGTATTGTCACTGGGCTTGAGTAACCATGCAAAATTTCAAGTCCATTGGACTAAGGGAACAGGTCGAAAATTGAGTTACAAGTTTTGACCCAAACATACGCAGAAGTTAAGTTAGATAAAAATCTTGTAAAAAAAAAATTTAAACCACGCTTTTATGCCGATGTAGTATCTTTGCAGATGAGTGCATGCTTAATAATGCAGTCCTTGTTCTAAAGAGCTGTATATCTGTAGACTGCAGTAACTACAGGCCAATTTCTATTCTCCCTGTGGTCTCCAGAGTTGCAGAAAAACTTATTTTTAAGCCACCATATAAGTATGTGGAAGCCAAAGGATTTTTAGCTGATAGTCAATATGCATATATGCCCTTTTAGATTTGGCATGCCATTTGCAAAAGAATCTTGATGAGGGTTTTGAGTATAGAGGAATTAAAACAGATTTGAATGATGCTTTCGATTTAGTAAAATCATAAGACACTTATTTATAAACTTCAGGATCTTGGAGTGGGCAAACATGTTTTAGCTTTATTTCAAGATATCCTTACAGGTAGGCAGCAGTGAGTTGCTGTTGATGGGATCTTGAGTGAACCACGACCCACTGTGTCTGGAGTTCCACTGTTTTTTTTAATGTATACAAGTGATATGGTTCTTGGTCTAGAAAACAAAATTATTCAGTATGCCAATGATACAACACCTTTGGATGTAGCAAAGTCTCCACTTATGAGAAATTAAGCTTCTCTTACTCTCAAACGTGACATGGAGCAAATTTGTGAATGGTACAGTCGGTGGGGTATGAGGCTGAACTCCAGTAAAATGAATACACTATTGATTAGTAGATCTTGTACTGATTTTCTACCCCATCCTCCCCTTCAAGTGGATGAAACTCTGCTGAATGTGTCTGAAGCTTCAACTGTACTTTGTGTAACTCTGGGCTCACATCTTACTTGTGAGAAACATCTAATGAAAGTGTAAGCAAATGTTGCACAGAAGTTAGGTATTGTACATAAGGCCTTATATACTTATAACGCTAATAAAGTCAATGCACCCTCCAATACTAGAATGCTATTCTCTGGTGTTGTCTGCTTCTGCCAGAGATTTATCTCTTTTAGACAGAGTGATTGCGGTGGTAGGTTTCTGATTCCTAAAATTAGCAGTTATGACTTGAACCATCGACGGATGATCTCTTGTTTGTCAATTTGTCATTAGTTTTACGTTAACGGAGATCCTTCACATTCACAATTGATCCTTGATTCTCTTTTCCTGCCGAGAGCGACCAGATTTGCTGAACATCAGCACCAACATGCAGTGTGTGCGCCTCACTTTATTCCTCACACCATTAGGCTGTGGAACAGTCTCCCTGAGGATGTTGTGTAATTGTAACCTCAAAAGCTCATGGAAAAATGCATTGCTTTAGTACCCTAAAACAATTCTCCCTGTATTTTACTTCCATTTTTTAAATGATTTTTTTTTAATAACTGATCTCTTCTTTCTTTATTTCCTACTACCTTCTGTTGTATCTTTCTAATGAACACAATACTCTGCGAAAGCTTGAATTTCAAGTCACTGGTCTCTGTCTGCTTGTTCTATATGAACAGGGTTCATCTTCTGAATAATAATAATAATAATAATAATAATAATAATAATAATAATAATAATAATAATAATAATAATAATAATAATAATAATAGGTCTTATTACAAAGGATGGCTGTATTATGCGAATTTATCTTATACAGTATCTTTTCTATTTTCCTTAAAATTCGCTTTTCAGGCTCAGCGATGTTGGTCAGCAACTGGCCGATATTCATATTGGAAAAGGATAACGTGTGGAACGCGGGAAGTCTTTTATTGAAATATATCCAATCAGAAATCCTTCGTCGTCTGGATTCAGGTTCTACTTCAGGTACCGTCGACATGTTTCGACCATCTCGTTGGTCATCCTCTGGACGTGGTTGAAAATCATCTGGAGAAACAAGGCGCTTGGGTCGGTATTTATTGGGGGGTGTTGTCTTGATCGGTGCTGAATTATGACTGGCTGCCCGGGGCAGGTCATCTTGGGCGGAGCCTTCTCTCCCATATTGATGTTCGGGGCTCGTCTTGCGTGCGAGAATTGCGATCCTCAGATGCTGAATTTTGATTCGCTCGTTTGCTATGGGGGTCGTTCGGTGCAGGTCTCCTGGCGGCCATGGGGAGGAGAAAGGTTTCCTGCGTAATGTTGAGGGTTGGTTTCTCCTTCCCAATGTGCAATGCTTCCAAGAGGCGCAGGCGGCGGTGGTCCGTAGTTCGGTCAATTATTTCCATATTCGTGATTATATCTTTTCTTGTAATTCTCTGGTTATGGGCGGTCCTGGCATGGTTAAAGATGGCTCCCTCTTGGGCGTGGCAGGAAATCCTCTTGGAGAAACGCATGGTGGTCATACCGATGGCATACCGAGGAATCCCCGGACGGGGCATGAGTACCGGTATATCACGTTGGTTTTCTTCAAGGGGTCCTGCTGAGGGCGGGCTGGATTGTTACGCATCACCAGGCTGCTCGTTTTCTTGCTCTTGTAATAAATAACCAGATGAATATTCTTGTTGGGGTCAGCGGGGCTGACATTATTCTCGATGATGTTCTTGAGGGTACGTTCGTCTTCTTTATATTTATGATGAAATTGTCCTTTATAGAAGAGCTCTATCGAGGCGAGGTTCCTGCCAGTACCATTTATCGATGTTCGCCTTGATAGACTCTTCTATATTCCGGTTTGGGCGTCCATTGTCGACGAGGGTCTGGGCTACACGTTCCATTTCTCCGTGTGTGTCATTCCAGGAGGAGCAGTGCGAGAGGGCCCTCCTGACGTAGGCGCTGATGGTGGAGCGCTTACACCCCTCGGGGCACTCGCTCGCCCCGTTCATACACATGCCCAGGTTCGTGCGCTTCGTGTAGATCTTCGTAGAGAAAGAGACCTCTCTCTGCTCCCACAAGGACGTCAAGGAAGGGGAGGCAGCGGTTTTGGCTATGTTCGATGGTGAAACTGAGGCAGCTATGGTTGTGGAAAGCACGCCTCAGGTTCTCGATCTCCTCTTGCGAATTGGCGCTGACGAAGGTATCGTCGATATAGCGCACGTACATCCTTGGCTGGTCTATGTCTTCGAATACCTTTTGTTCCACAATGCCCATATAGAAATTGGGGGAGAGGACTCCAAGCAAGAGTAAAGAGGAGTTAAGCAAGAGTAAAGAGGTTTAGCAAGATAAGCATCTGCTTAAGATCACAGGAAAAATCCACACCCATATCAAAAAGGAAATCACAGTGATCCAAGATTTTATTATCTCCTTTTATAGAAGGGCAGGTACACAATTAACATCATCAAATTAGATGATGTTCTTTCAATTGAGATGAATGGGACATTACTGAATGTTGTGAATGCTGTAAATAATACTGTATCATATAAAGTATCAAGCAGCTAACAAGCAAATATGCTTTTTAATCCTGCTTTATTACAAACAAACTGGAATGCACAGTGAAACCAGTTCAGAGACATGTTTACAGAAAAAGATGCTACTTTCTAATAACTCCTTCCTGGAGTGTGCAGAGGACGGCTAAACAAAGAATAGTTATCACTGACTGCGACGTCAGCTCATGGATGTGTAATATCATTGGCATAGCCCTGAAGGTTGCTTTAACATTCCAGTAAATTTTGTGTTACTTCATTAGAGCTAAATAAAGAAATACAAAAACCAGGAAGACAGATGGAAGAAGAGGTAGACAGAAAATAATGAAGTTTTTAAATCACTCTCGTCCTCAAAACATTCTGTTTTTGCTAGAACACTGTTTATAGAAAAGAAAATATTAACACAAATGTTACATATCTAATACTTAAAATGGCTAATGCTTTCTCTCAAAAAATAATTATTGTCAAACTAGTAAAAATTAACCCATTGTATTTTCTTTTTTCCTCAGGTTACAGTGGGTACTGCTTGGGTGTTGAAAGTTTGAAAAATGAGGACGGGTCAGGTCACACGCAAAGCCATAGTTTAAGTCTGGGCAAGTTTCACCAGCCATCATTTCGCAGCTTCCAAGAATCTGGTAGAGAGGGAGGAAGACGAGGTGGAGGAGGAAGCAGAAGAGGGTCGGAAAAGGGAGGAGGAGGCCGAAAGCATCTCCACCTCTATGGGGTGGAGGTGCCTGTTTACAAATTCCGGGGTGAGGATGCCCAGCTGGAATGCAAGTATGATCCGGGAGAGGAGCCTCTCTACTCTGTCAAGTGGTACAAAGACGACAACGAGTTCTACACGTGAGTATCTAATTGAAACCCCTAGTTATTCCTTGTGTCCATAAACGAAAAAGATGAACAATAATTTCCATAACAATGTGATTGTCCAACAATTTATGTTTATTGTTCTTTGTATCAGTTATTACTATTATAATTTCCATTTAATTCTAGTAGTATGATCATATCCTTATTTACATTTCCAGATTAATACTTCCATTACTGTTCATTTTGTTAAGTATGACTGATGGCAATTTCAAGCTAATACTCCTGAATTAAAGCATGATATAAAACATAAACAGAGTGTATAGTCATGGGGAAAGGGAAACGGCAGAGCGCAAGATCTGTTGCCTTTACTTTTTAGGTACTCTCAGAAATTGCAAAGACTCGGTCTTACATAAAAAAACTAACACTGAA
The DNA here is from genome assembly GCF_040412425.1 of Macrobrachium rosenbergii. Lineage (NCBI taxonomy): Eukaryota > Metazoa > Arthropoda > Malacostraca > Decapoda > Palaemonidae > Macrobrachium > Macrobrachium rosenbergii. Next base: position 20,700,278 of record NC_089786.1, read on the forward strand.
AGGGGACAAAGCTTTTAATGTGCACATAGGCCATTGTATATGAGGATTGACATTCGGATGAGGAAAAACTTTACTGGATTAACCTAGTGCTGGGCTAACCGAGGAGAGGCTAAGGATATTAGTTTAGTTTCTCTTTTAAATCTTAAAAAATCTTGCGAAGAATTGGGTCAGTAATATATAGACCTGGACTTGAATTAATATTATTCAAATATGTTGGTTGTAATACGGATTCTAAGAGGGTTCTAGTGACAATATTATTACAACTTGTTATCTTGTTACTACAGGACCATTCAGTTCCTTGTGACTGTTCACTTAGATACAAAATGCCAGTCCTAACTGAATCTTCATGTTGATTTATCATATCATTTAATGCCTTACATGTCTGGCTCAAACAAAATGACATACAGTTCGTACATGAGCTTTTATAAGAAAATGTTATAACTCTGTTGAGAACAATTTGTAAGCGTATATTTTAGTGTTGTTATATGAAACGATTACATTTACAATGATCATTTTCACCCAATTTGATGACCTCAAAGCCCGTGAAGAAAGAATACCTAAGAATTCCATCAAATTAGTGTTGGAAATATATGTAAATGTACTGTTTTCATGTTAAAACATTGTATAAAAATATACTTGAAAGAAATTTTCCACAACATGGTAGCAACATTATTAATTACATACCATGCATAGACTGTTATTCTTTTCATTCAAGCCAGATGAATTAAATGTCAAAAGAGTAACAAAAGAATTTAGTTAGAACTGGCCAAAAGAATATTTTTCTTGTACAGTTGCGTGAAGAATAACAAAATGAAAACAAAATATATTAATATTGTTTCTTAAACTCTCTTAGAGTCTTAATTGACAGAGATAAACAAAAACAATAATAGTGAGGTACTCAGGTCTTCAAACCCTTGAGCTATTCTACACAAAATATTCGATGAAGATTTAAAAGAGGAACCAATGATAATCTGTAATTCTTATTAGTGTCCTTAGCTTCTGCCTCGTTAATCTAGACCAGCTATTCTTCACATAATTAATGAGTGTGTCTGATTACGTGACTGTGTATGCTTAGACTAGTTTTAATGTTCTGAACATTCATAATATCTTTATGTATGAAATTATGTTCCTGAGAAGGTTTTTTCTTTTGCTATTGCATTTGTGTCATCTGTAAAAGTCTTGTATGCAATGTCTTTCTGAAGTTTTTCTGTTCTGAGCAAATTCCACTTCATAAGGATTCATTCCTCCAGTCTCCAATAGTTTTGCTGCTCCATACACTTTATTTCACTCTAGTTAGTTTGTTGTATATTTTTTTATGTTTCATCTGTTGAAGAAATTATACAGCTCAGAGACTTAGTATTATTTCGTAACCCAGAACAACAAAGCCAGAAACGATAAAGCATTTATAAAGGAAAAATACACTTCTTGACATGGGCAACGAATAAAAGGCATAACAGAAGGTGATAAATCAACATTACAAAAAAAAAAAAACACACACACACATATATATATATATATATATATATATATATATATATATATATATATATATATATATACATATATATATATATACATATAAATTAAGTGTATGTATTCAAAAATATTAAGCTACAAATTGGGTATAATATTCACTTCACTCTATCTCTGGGACAACATACACTCAAGAAAAATGGCTCATTTTTAAAAGCGTCACTGTATATATATATATATATATATATATATATATATATATATATATATATATATATATATATATATATATTATATATACGTACGTGTGTATATATATATCTATTATATATATATATATATATATATATATATATATATATATATATATATATATATATATATATCTTCTTCTTCTTTTAACGTGCTCACTTTTTTATTATATGGGGTAAGCACGATGCCTTCTTTTGAAGGACTTTTTTTGATTTGGCTTTAGGGTAGACCTGTGGTCTCGATCGGCTGCCCTGCCTGACATAGATACGTATGTTTCATGTATCATACCCGACCCAACGCCCTTTCTTCCCAGCAGCGAAGTTATTGCGCGGGTATAGTTCGAGACGTGTGACATGTTTGTCATGTTTTTTTTTTTTTTTAGAAGGTGTTGTAGTGGCTTTGTTTTTGTGTGTATTTAGTCTGTAACATCCATTTGCTTTTTTTTGCAAACCTATCCGTTGATTACATATATAATCCCGGATGTCTACACGGATAGCAAAGTGTCTGCCTCTCTGTTCAGTCGGGTTTGAACCCGCGCCACAGATCTGAAGTCGAAGATGCTGTAACCGACTGAGCCATCGAGGCTCTATATATATATATATATATATATATATATATATATATATATATATATATATATATAATACATATAGATATATGTATATATATGTGTATATATATTATATATACATATTACATACACCGAGATATTTGTTATATTCACAGGTTTAAAGATGCAAATATCGTTTAATGTCCAATTTACTCTACCTCGGGATAACACACACATAAGGGGGAATTATAATTGACAAGTGCTTCATCACCAGTGGGATTTGAACTGCCGACTGGTTAGGAAACGACGACGTACAGCAACGCTTTTAACACTGAGCCATCGATGGTAAGAGCGTCACTTATTGATAATCATTTTTCTGGAGTGTATGTTATGGATGGTGGCCTATCTCTTTAAGGAAATCAACAGCTGTCAGGGCCACTAAGGGTTGGGTATACCAGTTCGAGACATACGCAATTTTCCCTTTGTCGTCGAAACTGGATTTCTGCCCATCTTTTGGATGGTGGCCTATCTCCTTAAGGAAACAGCAGCTGTCAGGGCCACTTAAGGTTGGGCATACCAGTTCGAGACATAGGCAACTTTGCCTCTGTCGTCAAAACTGTATATTAGCCCACCTTTTGGATGGTGGCCTGTCTCCTTAAGGAAATCAGCAGCTGTCAAGGCCACTTAAGGTTGGGCATACCAGTTCGAGACATAGGCAACTTTGCCTCTGTCGTCAAAACTGAATTAGCCCACCTTTTGGATGGTGGCCTGTCTCCTTAAGGAAATCAGCAGTTGTTTGGTTGTATACCAGTTTGAGACACAGGCAACTTTACCTCTGTCATCGAACATGGATTCCTGCCCACCTTTTGGTTGGTGGCCTGTCTCCTTAAGGGAATCAGCAGATACCAATTCGAGGCATAGGCAACTTTGCCTCTGTCATTGAAACTGAATTTCTGCCCACCTTTTGTATGGTGGCCTGTCTCCTTAAGGGAATCAGCAGCTGGCAGGGCCACTTAAGGTTGGGTATACCAGTTTGAGACATAGGCAACCTTGCCTCTGTCATCGAAACTGGATTTTTGCCCACCTTTTGGATGGTGGCCTGTCTCCTTAAGGAAATTAGTAGCTGTCAGGGACACTTAAGGTTGGGTATACCAGTTTGAGACAGGCAATTTTGCCTCTGTCATTGAAACTGGATTTCTGCCCACCTTTTGGTTGGTGGCCTGTCACCTTAAGGAAATCAGCAGCTGTCATGCCCATGTAAGGTTGGGTATACATGTTTGAGGTATGGGCAACGTTGCCTTTGTCACCGAAACTGGATTTCTGCCCACCTTTTGGATGGTGGCCTATCTTAAGGAAATGGATAGATGGTCTGTCCCACTTAAGGTTGGGTATACCAGTTTGAGACATAGGAATGTTGCCTTCATCATCAAAACTGGATTTCTGACCAACATTTGGATGGTGGTCTGTCACCACGGAAATCAGCAGCTGTCAGGGACACTTAAGGTTGGGTATACCAGTTTGTGGTATAGACAATGTTGCCTCTGTTATCAAAACTGGAGTTCTGCCCACCTTTTTGATGGTGGCCTGTCTTCTTAAGGAAATCAGCAGTTGTCAGGGCCACTTAAGGTTGGTTATACCAGTTTGAGACATAGGCAATTTTGCCTCTGTCATTGAAACTTTATTACTGCCCACCTTTTAGATGGAGGCCTGTCTCCTTAAGGAAATCAGCAGCTGTCACACCCTCTTAAGGGCCCCATAGATGTTACGATTGCCAGATCTGGTCGTCTGAACCGGAAGTAAACCTCACTCTCTATGGTGTTCTCCTCCAACCCAGAGTGGGCAAAGTCCATCG
>NC_089786.1:20706904-20751904 GCF_040412425.1 Macrobrachium rosenbergii
AATATCAATTCACTCTGCCTCGGAAGTAATATATTTTCATATATGTTACCGAAGGAATTTTAGTTGATAATAAGTCCACCGTCCGTGGGGTCGAACCAGCGACGGACGAGGAATCAGGACTACAGTGACACACACTAACCATTCGGCCAAGAGAGGTATAAGTGAATACCATCTCTCCCATCAACCCACCCGTCGAACTCAGGTGTTTTGCGTTTTGGAGGCGATATCCACCCACCTCTGCCATGTTGACCGTGTAGTGCGTTTGTCGCACGTAGCCATATTATGACTATTTATCACATCACCGTGATTCATATACAATCAGAAAGCTACAAACGTCCTTTAATATCAATTCACTCTGCCTCGGAAGTAATATATTTTCATATATGTTACCGAAGGAATTTTAGTTGATAATAAGTCCACCGTCCCGTGGGGTCGAACCAGCGACGGACGAGAATCAGGACTACAGTGACACACTAACCATTCGGCCACAAGAGAGGGTATAAGTGAATACCATCTCCCATCAACCCACCCGTCGAACTCAGGTGTTTTGCTTTTGGAGACGATATCCACCTACCTCTGCCATGTTGACCGTGTAGTGCGTTTTGTCGCACGTAGCCATATTATGACTATTTATCACATCACCGTGATTCATATACAATCAGAAAGCTACAAACGTCCTTTAATATCAATTCACTCTGCCTCGGAAGTAATATATTTTCATATATGTTACCGAAGGGAATTTTAGTTGATAATAAGTCCACCGTCCGTGGGGTCAGACCAGCAACGGACGAGGAATCAGGACTACAGTGACACACTAACCATTCGGCTACAAGAGAGGGTATAAGTGAATACCATCTCCCATCAACCCACCCGTCGAACTCAGGTGTTTTGCGTTTGGAGGCGATATCCACCCACCTCTGCCATGTTGACCGTGTAGTGCGTTTCTTGCACGTAGCCATATTATGACTATTTATCACATCACCGTGATTCATATACAATCAGAAAGCTACAAACGTCCTTTAATATCAATTCACTCTGCCTCGGAAGTAATATATTTTCATATATGTTACCGAAGGAAATTTTAGTTGATAATAAGTCCACCGTCCGTGAGGTCGAACCAGCGACGGACGAGGAATCAGGACTACAGTGACACACTAACCATTCGGCCACAAGAGAGGGTATAAGTGAATACCATCTCCCATCAACCCACTGTAGTCCTGATTCCTCGTCCGTCGCTGGTTCCACCCACCTCTGCCATGGGACCGTGGACTTATTATCAACTAAAAATTCCCTTTGGTAACATATATGAAAATATATTACTTCTGAAGGCAGAGTGAATTGGATATTAAAGGACGTTTGTAGCTTTTGATTGATATGTATCACGGTGATGTGATAAATAGTCATATGACACACTAACCATTCGGCCACAAGACAGGTAAAGCAATACCACCATCAAATATGGCGAACTGGGTGTTTTATCTTTTCCAAACGCATAACACTCTGAGTTGACGGGTGATGGTTGATGGGGAGATGGTATCACATCACCGTGATTCTTATACCCTCTCTGTATTGTAAATGGTTAGTGTGTCACTGAAGTCCTGATTCCTCGTCTCGTCCGCTGGTTCGAACTCAGGATGGTGGACTTATTATCAACTAAAATTCCTTCGTGGTAACATATATGAAAATATATTACCATGTTTCCGAGGCAAGTGAATTGATATTAAAGGTTTCGTTTGTAGCGTCCTCGATTGTATATGAATATATTTTTGGTGATGTGATAAATATTTCATAATATGTGATTCTACGTGCGACAAACGCACTATCACAGTCAACATGGCAGAGGTGGGTGGATATCGTCTCCAAACGCAAACACCTGCCAGTTGACCGGGTGCGGTTGATGGGAGATGGTACAATCGGGAGAACACAAACACTTATACCTCTCTGTGGCCGAATGGTTAGTGTGTCACTCCCATCAGTCCTGATTCCTCGTCCGTCGCTGGTTCGAGTGACCCCCACGGACTGGTGGACTTATTATCAACTAAAATTCCCCTTGGTAACATATATGAAAATATATTACTTCCGAGGCAGAGTGAATTGATATTAAAGGACGTTTGTAGCTTTCTGATTGTATATGCGAATCACGGTGATGTGATAAATAGTCATATATGGCTACGTGCTACAAACGTATACACGGTCAACATATGGCAGAGGTGGGTGGATATCGTCTCCAAACGCATAAAACACTGAGTTCGACGGTGGGTTGATGGGGAGATGGTATTCACTTATACCCTCTTTTGTGCCGAATGGTTAGTGTGTCACTGAAAAGTCCTGATTCCTCGTCCGTCGCTGGTTCGGACCTCACGGGACGGGTGGACTTATTATCAACTAAAATCCCCCTTCGGTAATATATATGAAAATATATTACTTCTGGAGGCAGAGTGAATTGGATATTAAAGGACGTTTGTAGCTTTTGATTGTATATGAATCACGGTGATGATGAGAAATAGTCATTATGGCTGAAATGACTAAACGCACTACACGGTCAACATGGCAGAGGTGGATATCAGTCTCCAAACTGCAAAACACCTGAGTTCGACGGGTGGGTTGATGGGAGATGGTATTCACTTATACCTTTTGAATTGGCCGGAATGGTTAGTGTGTCACCAGTCCTGATTCCTCGTCCGCCAGCGGCTTGACCCCACGGGACGGTGGACTTATTATCAACTAAAATTCCTGTAACATATGACAAAAAAATATATTAATCTGAGGCAGAGTGAATAAAATATATTTTCGAGTCGTTTGTAATTTCAGTTGATTATATATATATATGTATATAATATCTATATATAATATATATATATATATATATATATATATATATATATATATATATATATATATATATATATATATATATATATATATATATATATATATATATATATATATATATATATATATATATATATATATATATATATATATATATATATATATATATATATATATATATATATATATATATATATATATATATATATATATATGCAGAATCTACTAGTCACTTTTACCAGATACATGTGTAATTGTAAAAGCCACAATACCCTCTTAGCTTCTGGAATTCTTCGTGCTTTTTGGATATGTTTGTCACTACAAAGCTGTATGATCCAAGCGCAAGAAATTGAAGTGACTATGATGCCCGGTCACGAGAAACGAACCCCATCATCATAATCACAAGGAGGTCACGTTGCCGATCTGACCACTTCAATTTCTTGCGCTTGGATCTTACGGCTTTGTAGTTGCTACATATCAAAAAAGTGAGCTTAAGAATCGAAGTTTAGAGGGCATTGTAACTATTACAATTAAATATGCATCTGGTAAAAGTGACCAGTAGATTCTACATATATATTTTAGCCTAAAAAAGCAACAAAAACGATTGCCCACTTGGCTATGATGGTGAGGATGGGTCTATTCCAGCTCTAATAAATATATCTGAAAATAACAAGTATATGTATGTATGAGAGGTAAGAGACTTTTATCCTTCTCGTGGTCAGGTCGGCAACGTGACCTCCTTGTGATTATGGTGACGGGTTCGTTTCCTGCGACCGGGCATCACAGCCACTTCAGTTTCTTGCGCTTGGATCTTACGGGTTTTGTAGTGACAAGCATATCCAAAAAGCACGAAGATTTTCGAGAAGTTAAGGGGCATTGAGGCTATTACAATTACACATATATATATATATATAAATATATATATATATATATATATATATATATGTATATATATATATATATATATATATATATATATATATATATATATATACATATATATATATATATATATATATATATATATATATATATATATATATATATATATATATATATATATATATATATATATATATATAGCATATATATATAATAATATACATATATATATACATATATATATATATATATATATATATATATATATATATATATATATATATATATATATATATTTTATATATATATATATATATATATATATATATATATATATATATATATATATATATATATATATATATATATATATATATATATATATATATATATATATATATATATATATATACATATATATATATATATATATATATATATATATATATATATATATATATATATATATATATATACATATATATATATATAATATATATATATATATATATATATATATATATATATATATATATATATATATATATATATATATATATATATATATATATATATATATATATATATATATATATATATATATATATATATATATATATATATATATATATATATATATATATATATATATATATATATATAGTAGAGAGAAGAGAGAGAGAGAGAGAGAGAGAGAAGAGAGAGCTGAGAGAGAGAGAGAGAGAGTTGGAGAAGGGAAATGAATGATCTTACTCTTATTTATTTAATGAATTGAATAAGTAAATAAATAAGCGTGAGATCATTCATTTCTCTTCTCCAACTATATCTATATACATATAGTATATATGAGATATATGTATATATAAATATATATATTTTTACGTTTTCCTGGCGATTTAGTTTGAAATATTCCCTGTGAGACAGGTAGCAACAATTTAAGGTAATTTAGCCTTGTGATTCTGACTTCGTGGGTCCAGGAAAACGTAAAAGAGGAAAACAAAGGGGAATTTCATATGAGCGTAGGGCTCTTGTTACTGAGGGAAATGCACGTAAAACACGTGGGCAAATTTAAAGGAGTGTATTTACATAAATGACATTAGTACGTGAAAGAGAATGCAAGTAGATTTTTGATCCTTAAGGGGATTCCTCTGGATGAATGAAACTGGGGATTCCAGACACAGTCCAAGAAGCTTCCACGAAATAGGGTCACTCTGAAATGAGAGATATGCACATTATATACGCCAGTAATGAAAATAGACAAAGAATAATGAATTCGAAGCTGCACTGAGGGTGCCAAGGGGCTTCGATGAATTAATAAGGACTTAGTACTGCCGATGCTAGAGGCGCACGGACATTAGATGAGGGATTCATTGATTAATGGCGCTCAATTCAAGTAAATGTTATGAGGAAAAAGGGTGACTGAATGGAGGTTTTCCAGAGGACTTTACCGTAACTTTGTTTCCAGCGTAGCGCAGAAAGGGGTCCGTGGATGACTTGCGATTTCGAGGGCGAGTTCTTCCACGTGTTGGGATGCAAGGGCAAGGCGATGGGGACTTCTCGAAAAGGGCAACTTGTGGGAATTTCACGAAGGGCGGGCAATGGCATGTGGGGCATCCGGCAGGTCAACGGTGGAGCGAACAAGGGCTCGCGGTTGAAGGGCACGAGGAGAAAGTATACTTTGAAAAGGGCCACGTGGTTAGGATGCAAGGGCATCGATGGGGCCAGGTGTTTGAGGACGTCTTCACTCCATATCGTCCCAGCGCGTGAAAAAAAGAGGCCTCGTGTTTTCTGCTTTTATCTCCTCCTATGGGGCAGGGGCACTTCCAACATATAGGGTGTTGAATCATCTTCAGCTGATGTCGCAGGGGAGTTTTGCCTGTAAGGAAACGACCAGACAGAGATCACTTTTGCCTCGGGAAGAAAGATCGGCTTAAAGGGAGTAGCCTTAATCTTTTTAAACCCTTGTATTCTGACGTGACTGAAGTCGATAGACAGATGGTCTATCGATCGAGCGCTTGTAGTAAATGAAGACAACAAAACAAACAAAAAAAGAAAAGGAAGAGGCAATTTGCTAGAGAGTTCTTGCTAATCATTATATATATATATATATATATATATATATATATATATATATATATATATATATATATATATATATATATATATATATATATATATATATATATATATATATGTACTGCATCCTTCTCCTGTAATTTTCAAACTATTTTATCATGAGCCTCATTTTACTTTCCTACAATGTTCAAAAAACTCCTCCAAGAACTCATCTGCCGACATAGCTGCCATGTTTCCCTTTCAGCTTCAAGTTGAAACTGAAGTAAATCTTGAGATCACGCCACAGACATGGAGGCTTCTGGCCACTTGAACTGAAATGGAAGCCACGAACCTGGCAACTGCAGGTTGCGAGATTGTCAGAGAGGCCAACGGACTCTGCCCAATTTTGGTCAGAGGAGAACACCATATACGGTGAGGTTTACTTCTGGTTTAGACGACCGGATCCGGCGATCGTATCGTCTATGGGGCCCTTAAGAGGGCGTGACAGCTGCTGATTTCCCAGGAGATAGGCCACCATCCAAAGGTGGGCAGAAATCCAGTTTCAATGACAGAGGCAAATTGCCTATGTCTCGAACTGGTATACCCAACTTAAGTGGCCCTGACAGCTGCTGACTTAAGAAAACAGGCCACCATCCAAAGGTGGCCAGAAATCCAGTTTCAATGACAGAGGCAAAATTGCCTATGTCTCGAACTGGTATACCCAACTTAAGTGGCCCTGACAGCTGCTGATTTCCTTAAGAAAACAGGCCACCATCCAAAAGGTGGCCAGAAATCCAGTTTCAATGACAGAGGCAAAATTGCCTATGTCTCGAACTGGTATACCCAACCTTAAGTGGCCCTGACAGCTGCTGATTTCCTTAGGAGACAGGCCACCATCCAAATGGTGAGCAGAAATCCAGTTTCAATGACAGAGGCAAAGTTGCTATGTCTCAAACGGTATACCTAACTTTAAGTGGCCCTGACAGCTGCTGATTTCAAGGAGACGGGCCACCATCCAAAGGTGGGCAGAAATCCAGTTTCGATGACAGAGGCAAAGTTGCCTGTGTCTCGAACTGGTATCCCCAACCTCAAGTGGCCCTGACAGCTGCTGATTTCCTTAAGGAGACATGCCACCATACAAAAGGTGAGCAGAAATCCAGTTTCGATGACAGGGGCAAAATTGCCTATGTCTCGAACTGGTATAATCAACCTTAAGTGGCCCTGACAGCTGCTGATTTCCTTAAGGAGATAGGCCACCATACAAAAGGGGGGTGGAAATCGAGTTCGATGACAAAGACAAAATTGCCTATGTCTCGAACTGGTATCCCCAACCTCAAGTGGCCCTGACAGCTCCTGATTTCCTTAAGGAGACATGACACCATACAAAAGGTGAGCAGAAATCCAGTTTTGATGACAGAGGCAAAATTGCCTATGTCTCGAACTGGTATACCCAACCTTACGTGGCCCTGACAGCTGCTGATTTCCTTAAGGAGATAGGCCACCATACAAAAGGGGGGCAGAAATCGAGTTTCGATGACAAAGGCAACAGTGCCTATTCCTCAAACAGATATACCCAACCTTAAGTGGGCCTGACAGCTGCTGATTTCCTTAACCCTTAAGGGACGGCATAATTTATCAATGTGCAGCACCCCAGACCAGGGAAACTTTAAGGTCGGCAAAATAAAAAAAAAAATCACATCAATGGAAAGAGAATGGCACGTACATTCACACTGTATAAATAAAAAAATTCTAAAAAACCTTCCCTACCTTTCACGAGAAGTTGAAAATGACTATTTACAACCCCTTGTGGGGCCTTATTTACAAGACAATTGTAAATTTTACCAACTTATATATGTTTTTTCTAATAAATAAGTTTTAAGGATTTTGTAAAATTATTAATACTGCTCACACAATATCAAAACAGATAAGAAATAAAAGCAGATAAATTTTTTGCATATTTGTTGTAAAATATTCACGTAAGTTTACGAGAAGGAAGATTCAGTTTTTTTTTTACTTTTACATGCTTTTTCTAATATTTCTTTTCAATTTTCTTTGTAAAATTAAATTTACAACCGACATACTATCGTAAAAGACAAAAACAAAAAACAACAGCAACCCCTTCGTATATTTATAAGCAGATTTACAAAGACTCATGTGAGAGAGAGATGGCAGAACCTTCCCCCTTGAAGTCACAAGCATTACTGATACTGGCCTAGCTCTTACGTCTGTATAAAGTTGCCATTAGTGAATTTATAGCATGTAGAAGTATTGGAACCTTTGTTTCGAATCATTATTACCATAACATTGGTGCGCAATTCTGCTTCAAACTGGAGCGCAATCCGTCCACCTCCACAAACCTGTTTTACTTCACACTTAAGCTCAATCCGTCCACTAAGGGTTAAGGAGACAGCCCTCCATACAAAAGGTGGGCAGAAATCCAGTTTTGATGACAGAGGCAAAACTGCCTATGTCTCAAACTGGTATCCCCAACCTTAAGTGGTCCTGACAGCTGCTGATTACCTCAAAGAGACAGGCCACCATCCAAAAGGTTGCCAGAAATCCAGTTTCGACGACAGAGGCAAAGTTGCCTATGTCTCAAACTAATACACCCAACCTTAAGTGGCCCTGACAGCTGCTAATATCCTTAAGGAGACAGGCCACCATACAAAAGGTGAGCAGAAACCCAGTTTCAGTGACAGAGGCAACATTGCAATGTCTCGAACTGGTATACCCAACCTATTTCCTTAAGGAGACCGGCCACCAACCAAAAGGTGGGCAGAAATCCAGTTTCAGTGACAGAGGCAAAATTGCCTATGTCTCGAACTGGTATACCCAACCTTAAGTGGCCCTGGCAGCTGCTGATATCCTAAAGGAGACAGGCCACCATCCAAAAGGTGGCCAGAAATCCAGTTTCGATAACAAAGGCAATGTTGCTTATACCTCAAACAGATATACCCTGCCTTAAGTGGGCCTGGCAGCTGCTGATTTCCTTAAGGTGACAAGCCACCATACAAAAGGTGGGCAGAAATCCAGTTTCGATGACAGAGGCAAAATTGCCTGTGTCTTGAACTGGTATACCCAACCTTAAGGTGTCCTGACAGCTGCTGATTTCCTTAAGGAGACAGGCCACCATACAAAAGGTGGGCAGAAATCCAGTTTCGATGACAGAGGCAAAGTTGCCTATGTCTCGAACTGGTATACCCAACCTTAAGTGGCCCTGAAAGCTGCTGATTTCCTTAAGGAGACAGGCCACCAACCAAAAGGTGGGCAAATCCAGCTTTGACAACAGAGGCAAAGTTGCCTATGTCTCGAACTGGTATACCCAACCTTAAGTGGCCCTGACAGCTGCTGATTTCCTTAAGGAGACAGGCCACCATCCGAAAGGTGGCCAGAAATCCAGTTTCGATGACAGAGGCAAAGTTGCCTATGTCTCGAACTGGTATACCCAACCTTACGTGGCCCTGACAGCTGCTGATTTCCTTGAGGAGACAGGCCACCATCCAAAAGGTGGGCAGAAATCCAGTTTCGACGACAGAGGCAAAGTTGCCTGTGTCTCTGTGAGGAACAGTCATTTGCCAATTATTCCCTTGGTGGGTTGTTGCCGCCTTTATTTGTGTTTTTTTTCTTGCTGGCGAGTTGAGGTCTGTCATAGGGTGTCTGACAGCGTCAGTCAGGTTCTGGAGGGTGGAACGACCAGTCTGGTTCAGGGCGGCAGAGAGTCAGAGTCTCGGCAGCAGAGGAGCGGAGAATATTTGAGGACGAGATGGTTGTTGTATCAACTCTGTCATGATCGTCCGGTGTTGGAGGAGGACGTCCATACTGTTTCTAAGGACGAGACGGTTGTCGTGTCGGCTCTGTCTGAGTTGTCCGGTATTGGACTGTGGTCCTCATTTTTTGAGGAAGTGTTCCCGTTTGCTCTATGCATCACCATTATGCCGTTTTAGTGTTAATTTGTTTATGTATTATGCTGCCTGTTTTTGTTTCTGTTTATTTTACAGATTGTGATTGTTGTTATGCTGCCCATTTTGTCATTATTATTGAATATTCTGTTTGAATAATTGTCTAATTTTTTAAAAATTTTTTTTAATTTTGCATTTGTTTATAGATGCCTTGACTGGTTTTTAAATAATATTTTGTTAATTGCTCATTTTGTGTTTTTGCCATGCAGAACCTGTGCTCACTTGTAAATATGTATATTACTTGTTGTAAATAAATTAATATTAAGGTAACTTTTTTTGGTTTTGTTCTGCTCCTTCCTCCTTTATTTGTCACCTCTCCTCAGTCATTTCAGCCCAATTGCTTGTTTTTGTCTCGAACCTGCTGGTCTCGAAGTAGCGAGATCATAAGATTAGCGACCTTAGGCCAGGGTTGGTTCTGTTTTGGCTTGCGGTGGTGAGGCAGCATGGGGGTTGGGAGTATTTTGCTTGTAAAAAAAATTTTTTTTTGTAAATTTTTTTTGGGTTCCACCTAAATCACAGTCTGATGCCTTCTTGTGAATGATAAATAGCTTCTCTCAAGATAATGATATTTGAATTGAAGGCGTCTAAAGGGATCTGAAAAGCCATCTTTAAGGACAACCCACAGAATTCTCTTCAGGGGGAGATTGTCACTAAATTAACAAAGGTGCGTTGTGTTCTGAAGAGGAGGCATGATAAATTTTGTTTCGCTGAAAGTGAGACTTATATCTGACACAGGGGTCAAAGGGAGGTGCAGCCTTAAGCATTTGTGTGTGAATTTAGGACTTTAGAAAAATATATAAATATGTACACAAATACATACATACATACACAATCATGAAGCTACAAATGTTGTTTAGTATCCAATTCACGCTACTTCGGGAATATCCCCGATGGAGAATTATCACCGAAGGGGAATTTTATAAGTGATAAATGGATCAGTACCGCCTGGTCCGGATCCCTCGACACGATACTTCCCACCAACTCCAGTCGACTGGGTTGTTGGAAAGTATCGTGTCGAGGATCGGGACCAGGCGATACTCGATCCACTTTATCACTTATAAAATTCCTTCGGTGATAATTTCATCAGTAATCCTTCTATTTTGGTAATTAAGATATTAAACAACTTTTGTATCTTCATGATTGCTATATAAATCATGGTGTGATAAAAAATTACATATATATACATATACATGAATTTTTATCTCATCACTGTGATATTTTTATATTCACAAACATTAGAATACAAATGTCGTTTAATATGCTGGGAATATCACCAAAGGGGAATTATATTTGATAAAGGATTCAGCACCTAAGAGACCGTCGGGCGTTCGAGTATCCTAGGTATCGAATCTTTTATTTATCAATTATAATTCCTCTTCGGCAGTATTCCCGAAGTAGAGCGAGCTGGATATCAAACGACATTTATAACTTAATATAATATATAGATATATATTCATTTATATTTTATACACACACACACACACACACACACACACACACACACACACACATATATATATATATATATATATATATATATATATATATATATATATATATATATATATATATATATATATACCTGTATTTGACAAAAAAGTAGTTTCACCTGAGACAGAAGTGGTCTACATTTCGGACGAAAAAGAATCAATGTCTTTGGTCAGTCTGAACTGCCAGCCAAAGAAAGTAGTTCCACCTGTTGCTCGATGTGTGGGTGGACTAGAGAACATAAGGGGAGCTCTTCCTGCCTGGTTAGTTGCCTACTGACTGTGATATATTTATCTTTGGGATTTTTTCTTGCAGCCTTTTGCATTATTTCTTGCACGGTTTTCACCAGTTATGCCTTGTGTACAGTGTTGTAATGGGAAAAATAAAGGCTTCAACCTCTGATATGATAGCACTAATGGTTGTTCTGTTCGAACCTGGCTTTCAAACTAAGCAAGTTGCGGATCAGCTTGGGGTAAGCTCTTCGTATTGTATGGCAATGGATAATGGAATTTTAGGGAGGGGAGGGGTGGAGTTATCAAAAACAAATCCAAACCCTGTATTCCTTAAAAAGACATCTCCATATTCAGTGAAATTTTAAAACATGAATTGGAAAATAATCCTCTTTCTTCAGTAAGAAAAATGAAGGAAAATAATCTAGATATATCCTGAAGTCTCTGTTTGAACTGATTCAAAAGATTTATGATCTTATGTACAAAAGCCACTGCTTGAACAAGAAACCCATTCGGAACTTAGGGGAGAAGGATCATAAGTTTCAGTATGCCAAAGTGATCTTTTAGACTCCTGGTACTTGAGTGGTGCTGTAAAGCATCTAGAATTCTATAATAGTTTGGGATTCCTTTTAGTGGTAGGGGTCTTGGTAAGTTAGCTGTTACACCAAAAGCTTTAAAAGTAAACAGATATATTTATTTTGAGTTATTAAATGAGTACCTTGCTAGATGCTTTGAGCACACTCAAGCCAGCATCTTTTAGCAAGACAGTGCTCGGTATCCCAAAATACCTGACTACATAGTCCTGGTATTAAGTCTATTGAAAACCTATAGCACCTTAAAAATAAAAGGATTTGCAAGACAAGGATGTTGGCTCAATTCCCAAGCTTGAGCCAGATTTACTTGAAGCTTGGGGCAATATTCCTCTTGAAATCTTAAAAGATCTTGCACAACCTGTACCTGGAAGGCTTATGGAGGTGAAGAGACACAAGGGCTGCAATCTGAACTATAATAAGTTTAAACCACTGTATGTTGTATGTGTAAGTATGTGTTTGGAGACAGGCAGACTATTTTCTTGTCAAGCTATATACTAATGCACATATGACCTCAGTTACCAAAGTGCAACATTTCTTCAATTTCCAACACTTCTTATCTTCTGGGTTGAAGTTTTGAAGCAAAAGACAAAATCTGCTGCTATGTGACTCTATTTATTCATTTTTATGCTGAAAGCTGTTTCAGCTATTAAAGGATGGCCACCATCAGGGCTCTAATAAGTATGCAGTGGAAGCATAATAAAAAAATAAAAAAAAATCTAAAAAATGAAAAATAACATAAACTTCACATATCAGAAGTGAAAACTAACAAATAAACATCACTGAAGACAAAACTGGGAGATTTTAAATGAAGTTTCTCTAGACTAGCTTGTTTGTATGCAATGAGAGTTCCTTCTTCTGGATAGACGTGCACAATCTGAAGACACCAGAGAATTGAACACAGGCTGCTGCAGTGTGATGTTCACTGCTTCAGCAATCATTAGCCTCTCTGGTGAACAACCTCAGTATCTCTGATAAGGTATTCTTAAGAAGGCTTTTGTAATGCATAACTGCAAAGTGCTGATGTGTGGCCTTCTTATTGCGATGGGCTGGTCAGGGTTGACATTGCCTATATACCTGTTCTAAACATCCATACTTGTAAATCATGCTGGTCCTATGCTTATTCGGTACCCTGGATAAGTGCTTTTCTTTATTACAAGGACAGCTACTAAGATGGGGTAGGAGAAAACTCAGCAATATCTTCCCATAATATGCTTTAGATGTTATTCCATACTTAATGATTATGAAAAGGAAATCTGCTTCCTGTCTATAGGCTGTACATAGTTGACTTTGTGGCAGATAATTATAGTTTTTCTTTTTTTTTGTAGGGTTTTGAGGCTGTGTATGGAATTCGTCCATTTTTGTCATCATGTCCTCTGAGATGTCATTATGGTACCCATTATTAGCCAACATCTGTCACACACACACACACTTGTTCTGCAAAGACAGCTTTCCAAGCATTGTGGTGTGAGAAGGCTCTTTTGATTTAGGCAGTGACCACAAACCTCTAACATGAATTTCAACACTTTCCTCTTTCTTTAAGATACTGGCCTACGTTTGTAGAGTTTGGCGAAACTGATGTTTGTTTTTCTTAATGTGCACATCAAGAAGGGATCAAGTCATGTCCTTACTGGCTTCAACTGTGAAGTTGAGGACTGAATTACTTTTATAATTGACTTTGAGCCTCTTTTATTCACTGACAGTTTTAATACTGATAAAGATGTTGTAATACTGATGAAGATGTTGTAATACAGATGAAGATGTTGTACACATATCTGTAATAGATTCTTGGATTCTGGTGACTAATGGAAGTCTAGTCTTCCACAGCTGCCATGTACATGTTGGCTGGAAAATTTGTCCTCTGCAGGAGAGGAAGGGGCCCCCATCTTGTATACCTTTATCTTCTTCTGCAGTTTTTCAGGTATCAGGAGCGGGTCCCATCCAGATTTGTAGACATCCAGGGTGACTGGAATGATTTCGTGCGCCAGAACATTGGTAAAATAGTTCGTCCTCACAGGGACACAATGTCTTTATCAGGCTCAGGGTTTTTAAGGCGCTCAGTGAGTTGGACAGAAGATTTCAAAGAATGAACTGCTGATGCACTGGGAGTCAAGATGTCATTTAGGACTTTATTCACTCTATAAATTAAGAATATCATCTTGGAAATCATGGGTCTGAGTGGGTTGCAAGGTTATTGGTCTTGGCAGCCCCATAGCACATAGCGATATCCAGAACCAGAGTTGCTATCCATATAAAGGAATTTGACATCCTGCTGTAGGCTATTTGCTCTGGTTACGTACTGCTTGCTCTTGTCTTCAGTGTCTCTGTGGGTCCTTATTTAGACTCTGGAGCTTTGCAATGTTATTCAAGATATCATCAGTCTTCTCCATGCATATTTTTCATAATAACAAAATAGCAGATTCATTCTTGCCCAGTCTGGAATTCTCCATAAAAATTTTTGTCCTTTTTACATCTTGTCAAATATTTTCACTTTCTCAACATGGCAAGAGTATATAGATGTTTGAACGAATAAATGGTAATTTGTTGACAGGAAAAGAGTTACACCAATCAAGTTCAAAATGTTTAGGTTTTTATGTCACAGTGAAAGTATGTCACCCTGTTCCATATGGATAGCACAAAAGCAACCTCACAATGGCAGAGGCTTTTCAAGATATAGGTAATCCCAAGTTTTAAGGGACACTGACACGACACTGACACGTGAGGAAAGACTTGCTAGCCTAAAGAAAGAAAGTGAATAGTATACCAGTACGGGCTGCAACAGGAAAGTAATGGCCATTCTACCTTTAGAAAAAAAAAATACATCTGATCAGCAACAAATCTACGCTGAGACTCTCGCAAATTGGAGAATGAACGGTGCCAGAACAATGATGGTAAAATACAGTTACTACGAATCAGTATTGATCAAGATAGTGTTAATTAGTAAGGACTTTAATAATGTTGCCTCACACTACTGCAACTATATATATATATAGCAGATGTCTGGATAAGCTATCTCAGCCTCCTCGTCCCAAAAATCCAGAGCTGTTCATCCATTAATTTAGAATAAATGAGTCATTTACCTTGTTACACTAACTTGTAAGTAAGTTGACTAGCTTGCTTAATTCTTTGGGTCACATGATACACTTTGATACCATCACTGGATTAATTTGCGAGACCAAATCTTGTTTCTGAGAAATGTGGACAGCCACTTATCCTGACTCTGCTATGGGACCTACCTAGTAATCAAGAACAAGAAATCTAATGTAAATGACAAACTCTTTTAACTGAGTGAGAAAAGATGTGCTTATGCGTCTGTCATGTCAAGTGACTAGCTGGCAACCTAGCGCTGCCTGGGAAAACTCTGAATGACAACCGATAAACTCTCTCTCTCTCACTTTTCTCTCTTTCTTTTTCAGTGGTCTCTAAAGTATTTCTTTTTTTAATCTCAACATACATAATGCAAACAACATAATAAATGCCACTGTTTCCATATAGTTTACACTTAACATCACTTCTCTTCTGCTAATGAGAGTTCTAGTGTCAGTCATTAAATCACTGGGTCAAACTTTGAAGAATACAGCTTAAGATTTAAGAGGCCTTTTTTCACCTAAGCAGTTTTGTGTTGGTGCATGCTACGCAGGAAACCCATATTCTTCATATCTCTAACATCTTAGGGCTTCAAGATGAGTTTTTATACCTACTTTTTTGTGGAAGGGAATAAACCAAATTCATAGGCTACATGTAATTATAATTTGAAATATGTTTGAGAATGTTTGTGGAAGTAACTGCTGAGGATATAAGTGTGACAGTTAGCAAGGTTTCAAAAGGAATTTCTGAAAGGTGTAGTTACTCTTTTATATCAGAGGAAAGGAGACAAAATGTTGTCATAAGAATTATAGAGATGCTTTCTTAGCAAATCTGGGAAGGTCAAGGTTCACTTGAGTAAGAAAGAAAATCGGACTGAAAAGCAAATAGCAGCAAGGGACAAGTACAAAGAAGAGGCCGGCAGTGTGCAACAGATATTTTATTAGACATGTGTATGAAAATTTTGTAATCATGAAGATGAAACTTTGTTATAAATGTATTTAAACAAAGGTTATGATAAAACTGAGAGAAGTGTGATATGGAGGGTGTGGAGGATGAATCAGGCCAAAGAGATTTACTTATAGCGATCCGAAGCTAGTGAGAATATGTAGCTGGAAGGTGACTTACCTGATCTGAAAGAGGTCTCAAAAACGGGCATTTTGTCTCCATGGTTCAACCTTTAAAATGATATGGTGGAGAGAGAAGCCAGGGAATGTTCAGGTCAGACATATGTCTGCAGAGACTGTGAATAGTAAATGGAGTCAATAACGTTTGTAGGTGATACAACATTAGTTGCTTATAGTGAAGCAGATGACATAGCATTAGCTGGAGATCATGAAACAAACACACAGCACTAGTTCATGATGGTGTCTTTAGGTATAAGCTGCAATATATGAAGGGATTTGTTAGGAAGTGCTAAGTGTAAACTATTTGGAAATGGTGGAATTTATTATGTTGTTTGCATTATATATGTGAAGTAAGAATCGTTGAAACATCTATAAATCTTCTTCTTCTTCTTCTTTTAACGTGCTATAAATATAGGGACACAATGCAGTGGTGTATAGGTTAGCATAGGTCACAGGAAGGGTTAGATTCCTTCGAGGTGGCTTAGACATATGGATAAAATAATGAAAATAATGGTTTATAAAAAATGAGTTATAAGTGGGAAACACTGGTAGGATGGAGGAGGGAATGAAAGAGAAAGAGAAAAAATCCATCTGATGGACCGGAAAGGCTAATGCTTTTGCTGACTGGCTGCTGACAGTTTTTGTGTGTAGGCTATAAGAATTAAAGAAACCAATATTCTGGCAGCTTTCTACAACAGGATTCATCAATATTACAATGGCTAAATAACTTATAAAGTGACTGTTGAAGTTGCTTTGGTCTCTAGAGCCAACCTTATAAAAAAGATAGGCTTCTGTATATGGATGTATATATATATATATATATATATATATATATATATATATATATATATATATATATATATATATATATATATATATATATATATATATATATATATATACAGTATATATATATATATATATATTATATATAATATATATATATATATATATATATATTTATATATATAATTCTTTTTACTTCACTGTGAGTTATATATAATCATTAAGCTACAAATGGTTAATATCTAATTCTCGTTA
Source organism: Macrobrachium rosenbergii (assembly GCF_040412425.1). Lineage (NCBI taxonomy): Eukaryota > Metazoa > Arthropoda > Malacostraca > Decapoda > Palaemonidae > Macrobrachium > Macrobrachium rosenbergii. The sequence goes on from NC_089786.1 coordinate 20,724,193, forward strand.
CTTCAGGATTATCACAGAAGGGGAATTATAAGTGACTAGCTGACAACCTGGCGCTGCCTGGGAAAACTCTGAATGACAACTGATAAACTCTCTCCCTCTCTCTCTCACTTTCCCCTTCTTTCTCCTCCCTAACAGCCCCTCTACTCTCTCTCTCACTTCCTCTCTCTCTCTTCTCTCTCTCTCTCTTGCTCACTTTCCCCCTCTCTTCCTCCCTAACATCCCCTCTACTCTCTCTGTCATTTCCTCTCACTCTCTCATTTTCTCTCTCTCTCACTCTTTTTTATCTCACTCTCTCTTTTCCTCTCTCCAACCTTCCCCGACTCTTTCCCTCTTTCTTCTCCATAACACCCCCTCTACTCTCTCTCTCACTCTCTCACTTCCTCTCCCTCTCACTCTTTCTTTCTCTCTCTCTCTCTCTCCCTCCCCTCCCTCTCTCTCTCTCTTTCCAACCATCCCTGTCTCTTTCCCCTCTTTCTTCTCCCTAATACCCCTTCTACTCTCTCTCACTTCCTTTCCATTTTTTCTCTCACTCTTTCCCCCCTCCCCTCTCTCTCTCTCTCCAACCCTCCCTGTCTCTTTCTCTCTTCCTTTTCCAACCTAACACCCCCTCTCTCTCTCTCTCTCTCTCTCTCACTTCCTCTCCCTCTTATTCTCTCTTTCTGTCAAACCTTTCCCAACCCCGACCCCCTTTGGTGCTATTGATGTCTTACCTTCACAGTATTCTTCTCCAGAAAGTAAGTCATATTTATACCGAAATTAGATATGATAAATTCAATTCGTAAAGTTACTGAGTCTGCGGGAATAACCATCCCCGTTTCACTGGCATAACCTCCCGTTTCATTGGCATAACCATCCCTGTTGCACTGGCAGAACCAGCCCTATTTCAGGGAAGCCCTTCCACCCCCACCCCCTATGGTGCTAGTGATGTCTTACCCCCACAGTGTTCTTTTCGAGATAGTAAGTCCTATGTATACCAAGTTTGGCTGAAATTGCTCAGTGCGTTTTCAGATGTATGTGGAACATACATACAAACTCACATACATACATCCATTCTTATATATATATATATATATATATATATATATATATATATATATATATATATATATATATATATATATAGATAGATAGATAGATAGGTAGATAGATAAATGGTTAGGCAACTAAGTGACTCGAACACTCGCTAGTACAACCAACGACTTCCAGGCAACGTTAGTAACCATTGGGCTTGATCAAACCATTTATCACTTAAATTCCCCTTACAAGCCCAGTGGTTAGTAACGTTAACTGTAAGTGGTTGGTTGTACTGTCGATTGTCCGAGTCACTTAGGGACCAAACATTTATCAATTTTAATTCCCCTTCGGTGGTATTCCCAAAGTAGCGCGAATTGGATATTAAACGACATTTGTAGCTTAATGATTATATATATATGCATATGTATATTTATGTATATTTATATGTATATATATATATACATATATATATATATATATATATATATATATATATATATATATATATATATATATATATATATATATATATATATATATATATATATATATATATATATATATATATACATACATATATATATACATATATATACATATATATATTAGTAGGAAAGGAAACCATTTTTAACGAAAGAAGCTAATATCTGCTACCGAATTAAAAATGCATTTGCTGTTATTTAAGGGGCATTTACTCAGGCTAGATTGGAAAAGGTTCGAAAAAACTTTTTTGGGGTTTGTGAAATGCCACAGAAACCTTTACACAGGCGGTAAAAATTAATTCTCGTCAGTCCTCCTCTTTATTTACGACAGTAACAATTTACTTACGTAAGTGCACTTGCTTGCACAAACACACATACATACATTTATATATATATATATATATATATATATATATATATATATATATATATATATATATATATATATATATATATATATATATATATATATATATATATATATATATATATATATATATATATATATATGGTATATATATAAATATATGTACACTCAGCAAAAGAAAAGTGAGGATACAGTTTTCATTAGATTTCGTTCATCGAATTTTAATTTTTTTACAGAAAACACATAATCTCGGTAAATTTACTCTAGAATATGAAAATACAATGCAAATTATATCATATATGTTATATCTGCAAAACAAAAACATTCAGATACTTAAAAACACCATGCATGTCCAAAGTAATCAGAATTTCTCAGATGACTTCGTTCATAGAGATATAAAAGATAGTGTGTGGATATCTCGGTGTAGTACTATTTATCAGAACGGCAATATTTACTCGTTTTTCGTTATGAACAGGCTTATTATTGCATCATCATACGAGGTAATGATAATTTCTTTAATTTTTGCACATTCATAATTGTATTTCACGGTGTTAAAACTCAGCTAGAATTAATGGCAGTAAATCTTGTGACAGCTAGGGTAGGTTGACCAAATCTATTTAAATCCGCAAGAGCGTTCTCTATGAAGTTAGGAGCAGCGCGAAACTTCGGCGGGAAAACACAAGTAACTGGATGTTTCTTGACGTTGCCATAGTTTCTCTTTCTCTCTCTCTCTCTCTCTCTCTCTCTCTCTCTCTCTCTCTCTCTCTCTCTCTCTCTCTCTCTCTCTCCCCATTGCTACAGCATACTATACAAATATAGTATCGCTCAATCTCTAACAGAAAAAAATAATGAAATGAGTAGCTCTACAGTACATATAGGCCTAGGCTTACACAACAGCAGACTCTCTCTCTCTCTCTCTCTCTCTCTCTCTCTCTCTCATCATAACATTGCATTCGTTCCTTTATTGTTCCCCACGTTTTCCATTGGACATTGCTCAAATCTAACTCTTGATTTCATTATGGAAGATCGCGCTTCCGATTATGCAAGCATTCTATTCATTGTGGTGTCATAAATTCATTTGTGTATGGTTACTTGGTAGGTTATGTCGAAAAATGTTTATTTTGCTCAGAATTGTCGCTGCAAATTACAACTTGAACGAATACTGTAAAACTTACTACTGCTTTTAAGTATCAATGATTTCAGAATTGTAGAATACGATTGAAAGTTATAGGAGGTCAAGCAAAAAACAAACACAATAAGATGGAAGCTCCTCCCCTTTCTAAAGTTGCCAGATGTCGCATTATTGAGCAACATATGTCCGAAGATTTAAAAAAACTGTATTCTCACTTTCCTTGCTGAGTGTACATATATATATATATATATATATATATATATATATATATATATATATATATATATATATATATATATATATATATATATATATATATATATATATATATATATATATATATATATATATATATATATATATATATATATATATATATATATATATATATATACTTGTGCAGATTTCGTTGAATTCGGTGGCTCTTTGGTTGTTGATTAACTTTTTATAAGTTTCACAATATTTCCTAAACCTTCTACATTCTTCCAAATGTAGTTGATGGATAAAGAAAGGAAAATTAACTCTTTGTTTCATTTACTGGGAATACAACACCACAGCTGTTCCTCCAAATTATCAAAAGAAAAGAAGTATTGCTCCTACTAAGATTTCACGATGCAGTGAAGCTTAAACAAGGGGAAAATGACAGGCGACTACTTTTCTTTACTCTACCCAAGCGATCGTTTGGAGAAAGGAGTCTGGCACCAGCACTGATGCCGCTGACAGACCAAACAGAGGAAGAAGCCAAAAAGCGCAGATGCACACCGCTCCCGGGCATGTCCCAGTTCCTTGTTGCTTCAGGCCCAGAGGGAGCACGGCAAGACGTGCCAAAGGACAAGGCTAGCCAGGAGTGGAGGCACTGACCCTTCCTCTGATGCGGGGGAAATACCTGAACCCAACTGAGGCCCCAGGCAACACTGACAAAATAGTCCATAAAACTTTGGCCACCTGATAATCGAATCCTTGGAACCCTCAGTATCTGACTCGATACCATCAAATCTAATGTCCTAAACCGAGTGGGAAGCTCTAGTTGGAGTAAGAGATCGAAGAGAGAGGAAGTTACTGGAGGAGGAAGGGGACAACTCCAGCACTCCTTTAACACAGGTTTTATCCTCTTGTCTCTTTTGCTTTTTTTTTTTTTAACAATTTACCTCTCTTCCCTTATGATGTTTTACAATGAATTCATTACACCATGATGCACATACTTCACATCAGTTATTGAAATTACACTCCTTTCCTTAGCATTTCACACATACCTCATGATAGCTGATAGAACTGGAATAAAGCCTATTATGGCAACCTCTTACCTTATCGTTACTATCATATACAAAAGAAAATACGAAGAAACAAACTAAATTCGTCAACAGAAAACCGAGCACAGATAACAATCTGACATTCTCTCATTGAAATCGGCAACAGAAATGAACTGACTGGCTACAGTTATTTGTACTTATCAGTCCCCAGATGGGGGCGAGGGAAATAGATGGATCGAAAATGAATATTCTCAGAAAACTGAATGTTCTTATTTTTGTTTTCAGTCTGTCGAACTCCTACTGCCATGGAAGTAAAAGCTATATAATGGACAGTTGAGCTTCATTTTAAAAATGAAACATTTCACCTATCCACCTCCCAGTGTTTCAAGACCATCTTTCTTAAAAGAAACAACAACAACAATTATGATAATATATATGAAAAACTACAACACAGAGAAAAGCATGGTGCAATACAGTTTCAGGGGATTACCCACATAGCGTTTCTGCAAAACAACTGGAGCAACCCTGTATCTTGTAAAAAGAATGCAAAGTGGCTATACACCTAAATAATGAAGAAAGGGCCCAAGTTTATCATGACCAGGAAAGAAAGATACCAACAGAGAAGGGTGAATAACTGGAAAGCCCTAGAACTGAACAGTATACAGGTGTACAGACATTGGCTGAAGAACCTCAAGACCATAAATGGTAAACTTGTCCAGCAACTGCAGGGACCTGCAGAACGAAAAGATGTGCTGCATTGTATGGCAACGGGCAGAACATCTCTAGTACAAAAGGACCAACAAAAGGCAATGCATTTAGTAACTTCTATCCTATCACACATACCTGCCAGTCATGTTGAAATTGCTAACCGGAATCGTGGGTGAGGATCTGTACAACTGTACACCGTACCTAAGGAACAGAACGTATACCACAGGAAATGCAGAGGGACTGACAACAAGCTCCTGTTCAATTAGATGGTGTTGACGAGCTATATAAAAAAGGAAAAACCAACTTAAGTATGGCAAGGATTGACTTATAAGAGGGCATCTAATATAGTCTCTTGTTTGTGGTTAATCATGTGTGTTAGAAAATATACAGAGCTGCTGACATCTTAGCAACTTTACTCTCAACACAAGCATCACTGGAAGACAACCCTTACAACATCAGGAATCAGACCGGCAGAAATAAACATCATAAAAGGATTGCACCAAGGAGGTTCACTGTTATCACTGCTGTTCATAGTTATTGTGATACAAATGATACAAAAGAATGGCTACCATCTTGGAAGACAGAATACAGTCATCAATCAACTAATATTTATGGAAAGCACCAAGATATATGGAAAAAAGCCAAGAGTTTGAATTCCCGTGTACAGGCATGACAGATCACAACACAAGATATGAAAACGGAGTTTGACATTAACAAACATGCGTTTGTAATACATATAGCAAAAGGAGACATCGCCCTAAGTGATGGCATGCAATTTCCAGATGAGAAAATCATCAAAGCTATAGGAAAGACTTGCTACAAATGTCTGGGAATCCTAGAACCTGACAATATCAAACATCAGGGAATGAAAGCACACAAAGAAACGTGCTGATTCTCAATGGTAACTTCCATAAGTAAAAATAAAATGCTTTTTTATTCATCCTTCATGCAATGGAGAAGATCTTGAGAAAGAATACCTCCAAACTGAAGCTGCAGGTCATTGCCACGGCTGAATAGGATGAAAACCTGCCAGGCTACAAAGCATTTCGGAATGGGCGAAAGTGATGTCTGAAAATGGCAAAATCACACCTTGACTTGTTTTAAAATGAAGTAATTTGCATGTTTTTAACTCATATTTGTTAGTTTACAAGAAAAATGTACCTCCAAACTATGCTTCATCTGGCAACTAATGGCAATGAAGATGTCGGTAGTGCTCAATTGGCAGGCACATGGTCGCAATGTTATATATTCTGTAATATGACAACGATATAATAATTCAAACAATATACTATAACTGGATACAGTAAGCAAAACAAGTTTTGTTAAAATCATCATTATTATAGATACTCATATTGTTGTACTGTTTCAATTTTTCAAATGGATACTTTCCTCCAAAAATACTTTGATTTTTAGAACGTTTTGGTCTTTAGAATTACGGACAAGAGATCGTAAACCTGCACTTCCCTAAGATTACAACAATACATTCCATATGCAATGGTGGAAACACTATGAAGGCAATCAGTATATGAGTTGTGCCAGTAGTACAGTAGTAATAGTAGTGGAGGAATAGTAGACTGGACAAAGGAAGATCTAGAAAACATGATCAGAAAACAAGAAAACTGACGACCATCAGTGACTAAGATCTACTTGCCCTGAACGAAAAGAATGCAAATTGTAAAGACCCGTATCAACGTTGAAAAAAAAAAAAAAAAAAAACACTGGGGCAGTACCTTCTTCAGCACAGTTAAACTAAGTGTTGATAATGACTTGAAATGAAAAACTGATCTCTTGATTAACATCAAGAACGTGATAAATAGAAGGGAAGGATGACAAGCCAAAGAATGAGAAATAGGAAAAGAAACCAATGCGTGGCTGGTACCAGAAGCAAACTCAGGATGTAACTGAAGTCAGCAGTTGCCAACTGCTGATTAGAGAAGCGCTTTCAGAATAACTCTCAGAAGAGAGACTGAAGGCAAAAGAAAAACAAGAAGGCAAATGTTAACCCATTCACTATTTTCCCCCCAAAGGACCGATACAAGCACTAAATACAGGTCAAATAATATAACAAAATTTAAAAGTAGTTAGATTAAAATTTATTTTTAAAATATCTACCACTCCATTATAACTCCATTTTACTTCACAGTGTGAAAGTAAAAATTGCAAAGGGTTTAGTCTGGAAACCAGAGTTCCCGGTTTTCTACAAATATCCGATTCCCATTCACATCTTTTGAAAAACAAACCCAGATACCTTGAATTTGGATGGACCGAAATACAAACACTTCACTCTAAATGTGGGGAGGTATGGAGGTCAAATAATATAACAGAGAGGTAAGTATTTAAAAAACGGAAATTTTTACAGTAAAATTTATTTTTTAAATATCTTCCTCTCAATTATGATTAGCAAGGAACTCCATTTCCCGTATCAGGAGGGAGCATGATCAAGTGTGAAATGTAAAAAATTGATAGGATCGTTTAGTCTGGACCATCTACAGACCCATCCCTTTTGGGTTGGTTTGAATGCATCTTTAACAGGTAGATATTATGACAAAACACATGCCCAGCTGAAAATGAGAACAGGTAAAATAAAAATAAACAAGTAAAAAACTAAGTTTTCAGGAGCTGAACTCAGACTCAAGGCACATCACCTGAAACTGGTATGAAATCTTGCTGGCCTGTCCAAAAACAAACCACAGATATTTCCTTGAATTTGGATGAATTAGTACATGGAAATATGCATCTATCATGTCCATTGCTGAATTGCCACTAAAACTGAACTGTCAGACTCCATGGTGAATGAAATCAGGTGAATAAAACGGTTCAACTTGGAGGCATCTAGTACCAGTGCCCATCCTCCCAAAGCTTTTGGTACCAGAAACTGGTAATTGTAGAACCCCAGCAATGAATCCAAGACTATTTCCACAGCTCCTTTTAAAGCAAGAGATTCTGTTTCCTCTTACTTGCAGCATAGTGAAAGTGGTATCCTCAGCAAGGAACCTCCAGCATTGTGCAGAGGTCTTGCTAACTGATGAATTAGTCCTCACTTGGCGGCAGTACCAGATGTCATAGATGTTGGCCACATGAGCTATTTATAACTCGTTTCCCCTTCCCTCAACATAAGGGAAGGAATGTATGTGTGTTTGTGTGTGTATATATGAATAACTATACACTCACAGGGGATATCGAAAGAATCTCTGCTTCTTTTGGGTTGTAGATTTTATTGTTTTTTCATCTTTAATGCATTAGATATTATGACAAAACACATGAAAAATAAAAAAATGAGAAAATACAGCCAAATGACAATGAGAACAGAGTAAAATAAAAATAAACAAGTAAAATATACACCTAAGTTCCTTCAGTGCAATCAAGATTTCTGAGATGGCCACATTTTACAGCATATAATCAAGGCCACTGAAAATGAGATCTATCTTTCGGTGGTCTTCAACGTATAATGCCACCAATGAGGGCCTTGGCCCATGATGAAACATGGCAGTTAACTAGTGTGGGCAGTGGTTCCTGGCCTGGCATCCAATATCACTGCCCTGACGCACCATTGGTGACATAACCAAAAGACCTCAGCAACCTTAAATAAAATCAACAATTTGCTGAGGCTATACTGGATGCAATTTAGTTATGTTTGATGTTTGGATTTTATATAAATCATATATTTACCAATATTGCAGCCCTCTAGCCTCAAATATCATGTTTAAGATCTGAGGGTGGACAAAAAAGTGCAAAATGGACAGAAATTATTGACTTTGAAATAAGTTCAAAATACTTTATGAACAGGCAGAAGAAAAATGACAAAGTCATATAAAATGTCAAAAATATCAGGGAGAAGGTAGTTTCAAAAGATAGAATTTTCATTCAGAATTCAATGTAAATGCTGTACTTTCAGAACAGAAAACAGAATTAAAACAATGTAAAGGTACTTTCAAAAAGGAATATCATATCAGAATAGAAACAATGTTAAAGAAGGTACTTTCAAAAATGATAGAATTATCATATCAGAATAGATTCCTTTGACAAAATAATATCTTCTTCCTTTTATTTATATATATGTTTGTTTCATATTTATTAAACATACATTGCAATGTCATGGCCCGTTATCCTCTTCCCATTTACCAAGTATTGATGAGAGTAATATATCATGGATTTCAATATCTTTTATTAAATCTAAAATCTCATTTTTGGGCAAAATAATCCTGGGCTCTACATTATTTTTTTCAGTACAAAATTATACAGGAACAGTACTGTTAATATCCTTCAATAAAATATCAGAATAGAAAAGTATTAAACAAAATAAAAAACAGCTGGGGTTTAAAAAAACGCTCTAATTAAGTCAAATTCCTGCTTACACCCTGTATTTCCATCCCCCTCCCAGCTGGGGAAACTCCTTCACTTGAAACACCTTCGAGAACAACCTCTTCTTAGAGTGAATCTATCTATAAACAGTCTTATGGCTCCTCCTCTCCCATGTCACAAAACCTTCTGATCCCTCCCTTCCCCCCAAATTGGAAACTTCCAATGGCCTTCCACACCCCTGAAACCCTTTCTCAGTCTCTTTTAGAGTAAGCAGTGTTACCAAAATTTCCTTAGTCCATGCAGCGTTGCCAACCTTGAGAAAGCAGCTTTTTAATAAAAAAAAATAATATATATATACATATACACACACACACACACACATATATACATATATGTATACCTTTGGTTCCTGGGATCCTGTTGTGTCCAGATAATGCCATATCCAGATATGATGCATCCTGATATCAAGAGATTACTGTATTTGGACTTTTTCTAACTTCTTTGTTAATGTTTACATGACCACAGTTCACTGGAGAGCTCCTGATCGGATTTTGTTTGTCCAAGTGAATTGTGGGTATAGATTCCTTGTAAATTTATTATGTCTTTTGATATTTCACTGGTAAGTGTGGGTACGTGAAAAGTGCTGAAACTTGGTTGGTTCTTATGCTCTAAGTTTCACAAATTAGGATTTCACTAATCAGGCATTACTTGAAAAATCTGGCTTCAGCTTGCAGTCATGGCTCCTTTAGTGCAGTTTTGCATCTCTTGTTCATTAGATTATTTTGTTCATTGAATGCAAAATTTCAAGTGTAATTTATTGCTTTGCATTGAGATACAATTACTTTCCATCAGGAGCATTGTGTATTAAAGAATTCTGTACAATGTCTCTGGGGCATTTTTTCCTTATCATATGGGCAGGAACAGCACACAAGGTATTGCAATACCATGGTTAAAATTCATATGATGATAAAAAGATGTCACTGCAGTTTTTTTGTCAGTGAATTTAAAGGTACAGTACTTTCCTGGAAGGTTCACAACTTCCAGCATGGTTGAATAAGTTATGGGGCCACCATACAATTATCGAGTGTCTTGACATTTTGCCCAAAACCAGCATTGATTGTAGGAGCTCTTGTTCCAAAGTGACAGATTACATTTTTTCCAATCAAGTTCCCATTGGAGGCCTTGGTGTTATAGGAATTTTGCCAAGGAGGGCTGCTATGTAAAAGAAAAAAAATTTATTGTCTTGTAGAGACATTGGCTTGTAAATGTGTAATATTGACACCTTAGTTCCTTTAATTGAGAAGAATGTTAAGGCTGGCAGCTGCATTATGATTGGTAAGTAGTTGACCTACAACTCTTTCAGATCTTTAGGTTACAACTGCCAAACAGTTAATCAATAAATTTTTGTTGATCCCTCTAATCTCCATTAGACACAAAAAATAAAGAATGTATGTAGAGGGACTTGAAAGGGTGGATTAAAGGCCTAGTAACAGGTCCGATTATTTCCAACAATATATCTTTAGGTTTCTCTTTATAAATAAGAGTCCTGCAAACCATGTGCTACATCATTCTTTTTCATAGCAGCTAGTCAGCTGTACCCTCCTTAGTGTGAGATCCAGTGGCATTCAAAAGCCAGGTAAGGCCCAGACCAGACATTAATCCCCTTGATAAAACTGAGCTGAATAAGGTGCATTTATTGAGTGTTTTTAAAATACCATGCACTGGGGACAGGACCTGGCACACTAGGTTAGGTTAGGTTATGTGTGGTTGGTTAGGTCTCATCCTTATTATCAATAATTTGCAGCACCCAAGTCAGGTTGGGTGGGCCTGGGGCCCAAAGCTATTAGGTTTAGTGCCATGCCCCTGGAGTTAAGGCAAGGTACTCGTTCTGAAGGGCACAGGACCTATATTCAGCAAGATGCCCCAGCTCCACATCACACAGTATCAAGATGGTTTTTTCTTGTGTTTCTCCCTTCAGACGTACATTAATCACGTCATGTGCATTACCTGTCTTTATTTCAGATTCTTTATGTACCTCATCTTATGCATCATTGTACGGCCTTTCAGTCGATATGTGTATCTACCTTTTATATGCCATGTAACGAATATTGTACGTATTTTTATGCTTGTCAGAAAACACAAATTCTGTATGGATGCAGCGGGGGCCTCGGGTCACCTGCTACCTTTCCGTCTGCTTTTTTGTTTTATAAGCACCTGTCGAGAATAATAAAGGATCAGTCTCTCTTTTGACATTTCTCTTGAACCTCACATCATTCTTATAGAATTGTGAAGGAAATAACCCGTCCTTGTAGGTTAGGTTAGGGGGAGTTCTCTAGGGGAGTGAGGCCCCTAGCTAAGTAAGGACCCAGTCTCCTATGTTACGTCAGGTGAGCTTAACCTCTAGCTAGGTAAGGACCCAGCCTGCTGGCTAGATTAGTTGGGGGTGGTGGGTGGAGGTTTCCTGGAGGGTGGAGGCCCCACACTCTCCCCTCAATTAAGTAAAGACCCAGCCCCCAGGTTAGGTTACTTCAATCCTTCCTTGCATTTCACTTATTTTGTGTTCTTCCCCAACCAAAATCCTGCTTTTCCACAGCGGTTCCCTGAACTGTGAGATATACGGGTGTGGGGGTCTAATATCTTTTAAAATACTCGTTTGCTAACGAAATGAACCTCAAACGTTCCAAGCACGGCGTTGAAATCATATTTTCAACTCTGGAACGTGATTATGGTTTAAGTAAAAATTTACCCGTCTTGTTTTACTACTAACAGTAATTTTAGGAAGAACTATGCACGGAGATATTGTTAATCAATGAAATATTTTGACTGAACCACACAGAAAAGGGATGCAGTTCAGGTGACATAACTTGAAAAATATATCGAAATAATGTGAGAAATTTACTGTCTTTTGTTTACGTTTCTACGTTAATGCCCGAGGGGTTGGTACTAAACAAGGCATCCAGGGGAGCTTTTGTTTATGTTTTAATAAACAAAAGATGGTAAATTTCTCACATTATTTAGATAAATTTCTCAAGCAATCTCCCCTGAACATCACATGTGACATTTTCTATACTGTTCAGTCAAAGATTTTCATTAATAAACAACATAACCGCGAGGAACTCTTCCTTTGAATTACCATGATATCTCTCTTAGCCATCTAGATTAAGCCCCGAATAATTACATAGGAAACTAAGTAAGTTTGTCAACTTCACAGCTTCTACAGTAACTACACTGTGGAACACATAATCCTTCCCGTTTGATGTCCTAACTATAACAAAAAATGTTTATTATTTACTAAAGTTATAAAACTGGACTGAATCTAAAAGTCAGTTAAAAACTGATAAGGTCAGTATGATACCAATAATAACAACGTTAATGACTTCTGTACTGAATGTTGGAAATACTGTTACGCCTCTTGTAAATGAGAACTAAGTGAAGTCTAGTTTAACCAGACCACTGAGCTGATTAACAGTCTCCTAGGTCTGGCCCGAGGGATTAGACTCATTTTATGTGGCTAAGAACCAATTGGTTACCTAGCAGCGGGACCTACAGCTTATTGTGGAATCCGAACCACATTATACCGAGAAATGAATTTCTATCACCAGAAATACATTCTTCTAATTCTTCATTGGCTGGCCGGAGACTCGAGCTCGGGCCTAGCAGTGTGCTAGCCGACAACTCTACGGACTCATCCAACGAGGAACTGTGTAAATGAGAATGTTTAGTAAGGAAAGGGAACAAGGGAATACCAACCGATACTATAATAAGTAATAACAACAATAATCTTACACCAACGACAGTACAGTAATACATAACGTTAGCCATTACAAATGCACCGTAAGTTTAATGTCAATAGAAAACCAAAAATAAAAATCATAAACAATAATGAAATAACAGCGGGCAGAGCATTGGAATTGATTTGATCCACCTAAACCCACCTACCACCGCAACACCAGCAAAAGCACAGTCCGCAAGGCCAAAAGTCCCTTCGTTTCTTTGCACTTCTTTTCTCATGCTTATGTTTCCGTGCCCATCATTTTCCTGCTTTTTCCACTTAATGTTGTCAGTGACCTTGGCGGTTGTGACACCAGTTGTCCTTTTATCAATTAGGCTACCGCCAAAAATGTACAAAGTCACTGGTTTGGGAGCTTTATGGGATTTTCTGGCCAATACTTTCATAGGATTTTCGACCTATTTGCATTGTTAGATTGAGACACGTTGGTATTACTCAGTGAAAGCTTATGCTTTGCACCACCCTTTGAACACACACACACACACACACACACACACAGAGAGAGAGAGAGAGAGAGAGAGAGAGAGAGAGAGAGAGAGAGAGAGAGAGACTTTTAATGGAATGAACAATCAAAACGTATTGCTCTTGGAGATGAGCTGAAATGTCTTCAGTATAAAAGTGAATAGTTTTTTAAACTAAAATAAGTATTAAAGGAAACTATTTCGTGAAACGTTCAGTCTATGAACATGTTAATTAGAGCGTGCAGCACTGTTTTATCATGCATAATACTTGGTCTGATTAGAAAAGAAGCTGATATCAACCGACTCTGATGGTTTAAAAAAAAAGCTAAACATATTTAGGACTAATTACTACTGTATCTTTGCACAACAACGATGACCCATAAATACTTGGCAAATAGTGGAACTTAGGAAAAAAAATGATCTTGCCTTTGTAAGTATAGTCAAAATTACTTTTCAAATTACTTTATTTTCTTTTCAGTGCCAGTACTTGAGTCTTCTAAGCTTTTGTTTGAAAATCTGAGACTAAAGTGGGAAATTACTCTGGGACACAGGTACGCCGCAAGAACGTGGCACCTGGTACAGTCTAGTAAATGAGACAAGAGGCTGAACCGTTGGTGAACGAGATTTTATTGATTATACAAACTTGCTCCTTGTTAATGATTCGCTCTACTTAGGTAAAATGATTATTATTGATTAGATATTCGACAGTACTTGATGTTACTTTGAAGTTTTGCATCTTTCTTGACTAGAAAACTATGCTTTATCCATAAAATCCTTAGTTTAAAGACCACTGAGCTGATTACTTACTGGCCCGAAGGATTAGACTTATTTTATTAAGAACCAACTGGTTACCTAGCAACGGGTACAACCTTTGGAATCCGAACCACATTTCGAGAAATGAATTTCTATCACCAGAAATAAATTCCTCCAGTTCTTTATTGGCCGGCCGGAGACTCGAACGCGGGCCCAGCAAAGTGCTAGCCGAGAACTATACCGACCCATCCAACGAGGAACCAAAACCACCTATAATTACAAAGAAGGTTATATTAACGACCTTGTAATTCTGATAAGACTAAGAGAGAAGACTAGTTCTCAGACTTTTTCAGCAGGGAAAATATGCAGTTGGGCTTAGTGCCCATGCCCCTGGAGTTCAGGCGAGCTTCTCGTTCTGATGGGCACAGGACTCATTCAACAAGATGCCTCAGTTCCACATCACACAGTATCAAGATGGTTTTTACTTCCTTTCTTATAAAACAGTGAAGGGTCGTCTCAGCAGTCACGTGGGTAATGTTGCCCGTAATATAATGAATGGCTGCAATAATCCTTTTGACGGTGATCCCTTTGCCCTCATTTTTCTGATTTTGTTTTCAACTTTTGTTTACTTATAAAGCCCCATTCGTTCATTTCCTTGTTAATGTCTTTTTCTTCGTTATTTTCATTTATATTTTACTTAAACCTTTTCTCTTGTCTCTTTTGTTTAATCCAGAGGCATTTTAGTTTTTTGAGGTTTAGCTAACATTATATGCATATGTATGTACAGTACACACACACACACACACACACACACACACACACATATATATATATATATATATATATATATATATATATGTGTGTGTGTGTTATGCATTCAAATTAACATGCACAAGCCATGCACATCGGGCTAGCGATATGGGCGAGGCACATAGGGATATACAGTATACTCGTCCCACGCGTAAGGTCAACCTCATGTGCTAAGATTCTTTATGAAAAAATCGTAAATGCGTAGCAGCAATACCATTTTTTTACAAGAGGATATGTCATGTAGTGAATGTAACTTGAAATACCATTTGCTGACATTTCTGAATTTTTTTTTTTAATTAAGAACAATTCTACGTTGAGTACTGTTGGCGTTATTTTGAAATATTTTGTGACATTTTGCATCATTACTTATGCAAAGTTAGCCTGTAAAAGTCGACTCCTTGAAAGTTTAGTTCATTTGAGCTCCGAACCCAATGTGAGTGTATGAAAATTGTAGTAAAAGGTGCCTAGATAGATGTATAGATAAACAGAAAGATAAATAGGTAGACAGGGACGAATTCATACATAAAAGAATCATAAGTATTCTTCCATCATTGAGTAATCGCAATAGCATAGCTGTACTGGTTGATTTAATGAGATACATCATTAAGACAAAATAAAACCTCGACTTACGATGTTACGTCATGGCAGTATTGACAAATCTTTATTGGAACATGTTTTGCATCTTTGAATCACGCCGTAACTCTCGTTAATTTCAACTATTGAAGAGAAAACATACATAGGGAAACCATGTAGACATTTCCTTACGTATCCTGCGACCTGGTCAGATATTAATGAGGAAAATGTTACTTCCTGGACGGAGTAGCAGTCCACATGACTTTGTTCCTAATTAACTTTCTCCCATGGTTCTACTTTCTCAACACCTCACTAACACAAGTAACCACCCCTCAAGTAAATTACTGTTGGATTACTTTCCTACAAATGAAATGATAATGGCTTTTCAGGATGGATCACACAGTATCAAGATGGTTTTTACTTCCTTTCTTATAAAACAGTGAAGGGTCGTCTCAATAAAAATTAACACGACATGGTGCTAAAAAGACCTTGTCAAATACCAGAGATTTAACACCATTTGTGGCTAATAAAGCGACGAAACACCAACATGATTTAAAACCAAAAGCGACTGACAGGCTCTTTTAAATACCAACACAATGGGAATGAAAAGGCTCTTAAATACCAACGTGATTGACATCATATGTGGTTAAAAAGACATTTTGAAGTGATTTAGCACTGTGTGTAGTTGAAAAAAAGAACCTTTGTAATACCAATGCAATTTAAAACCATATTTGACTGAAAACTCTCTTTTAAATAGCAACATGATGTAACACTACACGGGGATGAAAAGGTCCTTTGAAATACCAAGCCAATCAACATCATATGCGGCTCAAAACTTCCTTTGAAATATCGACATGATTTAACACCGTATGTGGCTGAAACCCCCTTTGAAATACAACGTGATTCATTACCGTCTGTGGCTGACAAGGCTCTTTGAAACGTCAGAACGATGTGATATTATAATATGCGGCTGAAAGCCCTTTTGAACTACTAACAACGTTTGACATCATATGTAGTTTTTCGAAACGCTCATCCTTTCCCCTTTCCAAAAGATTTGTTCAATTTTGATAGTCATTAAACAAGTGCCTTAGAATTTCCATCAAATGGTGAAAATACTTAGGCAGTGGTTCTTAACCTGGGGGGCGTCAGCAATTTCCAATGGGGCAGCGAGCCCTATGGAAAAATTAAAAATTCTCTAATTATATTCGTTATTCTCTTAACAAGAGTAGCTAAGAAGCAGTGTCAAGTATCTCACTAACTCATTCCCTGTAGAACAAAAACACCCCCTCTCTTCCTCTCTTATTTTTTTTATTTTCCTTTAAATCTGGGAGGGAATTTTACTCATAGATGCAAGGGCGGCGTGGAGGGAACACCAACTCTTAGAGGGATACTCATCGTTTCACAAATCATGGAATTTAGGCTACTAAGCCAATCACTGGGCTGCACTGCTCCATTCGGCGCGTAAGAGAGCGGGAGGAGGGAGTTGGAGTGGTTAAACGGCAAACTATACAAGACAACGTATAAGGATGTAAATGTGAAAGTGATTAAAACCTCACAGTTGAACTAGAAAGTAACTGTTAGAGAGGTTGGAACTGGAATTGGAATGTAAAATTTAGGCCAAAGGCCAGGCGCTGGGACCTATGAGGTCATTCAGCGCTGAAAGGAAAATTGAGAGTAAAGGTTTGAAAGGCGTAACAGGAGGAAAACCTCGCAATTGCACTGCGAAACAATTGTTAGGAGAGGGTGGAAAGTAAGATAGAAGGAAGAGAATATGAATGGAGGTACCGTAAACGGAATGAGAAGGGGTTGCAGTTAGGGGCCGAAGGGACGCTGCAAAGAATCTTAAGTAATGCCACAACGCACTGACGGTGCTACCCGTAGCCTCAGGCACAAGTATATCTATCTACTATCCATTTCAGGGACCGTGAGTCATCGTTTTTCTCAAATATCTTTCAAACTAATTATTTGATCGAAATGGCGCTTTGACACAGTGCACAAGACACCTCGCGCTAATTTTTGGTAATAGAGTACATTGTAAAATGGTGTTAGTTAAGGCGTTTACTCTTGATTTTTAAAGGCAAAGTCGCATGAGTCAGCAGGGCTAATCTACGCAAATCGAACGTCCGCTATACCCCATAGACAAGAAAGGGGGGCCGGAGATGGGGAGGCCAGGAAAGTGGGTTGAGGGAGGGATGAGGAGTGGAAGGGGGAGGGACGGACAGCATGGGGATAAAAGACGTTCGAATGCATAGTTTGACGATGCTAGGCAACACCATGTAAGTCAAGAGTAAACGCCTTAACAATAACGATTTGACAATGCAATATATTGCCAAAATTTAGCGGGAGGTGTCTTGCACGCTGTGTCGAAGTACCATTTCGATCAACTTATTAGTTTGAAAGATATTTCAGAAAAACGATGACTCGCGGTCCCTGAAATGGATAGTAGGTGTTTGTTTGTTATAATAATAATAATAATAATAATAATAATAATAATAATAATAATAATAATAATAATAATAATAATAATAATATCCTTTATTTCAGCTCAGGGCCATATACAATACACACAATCTAGATACATAAGATAACATGATAAAAAAAATAATAATCGGCAGTATCCACACAGTTGCTGAAGAAGCAGAAAAAATAGAATTTATAATAATGATAATGACAGTAATTATATGGAGAATAATAGTAAAAAAATATTAAAAATGATAATTAAAGATACAGATCGCAGACGATTAATTTCCAGCTAGGGACCTTAGGTGGTTACAGAAGTCAGGCCCAGGAGGCTAAATACGAAAACTGAAAATAGCAAAATAATATAAAAGGAAAATAATAATAATAATAATAATAATAATAATAATAATAATAATAATAATAATAATAATAATAATAATAATAATAATAATAATAATAATAATGACAGATTCTGGAGATGACACTTCATAATTGGCGTTGGTGGTCAACGAGCTTCTTTGAAAGAGCAATATCAATTTATTTTTATGTTTTCTTTCGAGTTCCTGACACACTTTCCTTTTAATTTTTTATAAGAATAATATCGTAGAGGACCTGTCCATTTAGATAGCACTGATGATTCAAAATACCTTCTTATTCTCGAAACGAAAATGTATATCTGGTAAATTAAATGAATTGGTTCCATCAATAAAATTCACTAAATAAATGGAAAATGACGGCTTCCTACCCTTTCTGGATTCAGAAATACATAGTAGTAGTAATGGGTTTAAATGCGTGTGTACGAAAACCTACCAGCATTTCTGCCTATATACATTTTGATTCTCGTCAAAGCAATAAAGTGAAGAAATCAATTTTCACTACGTTTATGTATACCTGAATTCACTGACTATGAAATAAGTATAATTAGGAACAGAGGGAAAAAATTAAAATATCCTGACTTTTATGATGACAAAGAAACGTACAACAACAAAAATGAGCCTGCTGGTGCTACCATATAGTAAGACTTTCAAAGATATTCCGCATCTACGTGAGAATTTTGGAGTTAATGTGTCATTCAAGAACAATAATGCAATGAAAAAAGCGTCTATAAAGAACGCTTCCGAGAGTACTAAGGGAGGTGTATATCAATTGCCAGTATTCCCTGTGACAACTTTTACATTAGCCAAACTGGAAAACCACTGGAAAAGAGAAAAGAACTGCGTAACATCAATATGGGACATGCATAAGTGAACAGCGGAATTTTCGTGCATGTAAAAGCAATCGTACAATCAACTGGGCAGAAGCATCAAAGACAGTTTATTCAACAATGCACTGAAAGTAACACCATAGAGTCCAGTTTTATAAAAGAAAGCCTCAGTAAGGACATGAATATCAGCCAAGGCATGCACAAACATGATCCACTGACTCCTAAAGAAATATATAAAATATTAAAGAATTTTAGTAAAGGTAGCTAGCATGGGGAAGGGGAGGGTGTGGGACCACCCACATAGATAACTAAAGCACTTCACCCGAGACGCTGATGAGTTCACGGATCCCCTCACTCTCTCTCTTCCCGCCTGCCATGGGACTCTTTGCTTTCCAGCTGTCCGTCTGATGTTGTTCGTTTGTACTGCCGCTCCAGGACGTGTTTCAGGTTTCTACCAATATGTATCAGTCCTCTGAAAATGTCTTAAATATAAAGATGAAACCTGTCAGGATTTACATCCAGTGTATAATTTTTCCTGTGTATGTATACATTCATATATATATATATATATATATATACACATGCATATATAAAAACATAATTATATATATATATATATATATATATATATATATATATATATATATATATATATATGTGTGTGTGTGTGTGTGTGTGTGTGTGTGTGTGTGTGTGTGCGTGTGTGTGTGTATGTGAGTGTGTACGCTTGTGTGCATTCAGTACCACAAGTGGACGAAAAGGCACTTTGAAATACGAAGTGATATTACACATACATATGTACGTACACACACACACACACACACACACACACACACATATATATATATATATATATATATATATATATATATATATATATATATATATGTGTGTGTGTGTGTGTGTGTGTGTGTGTGTGTGTGTACCTTTGTCTGCGTCTGTGTGTGTATTTGTGCGTATGTATATAACTGCAACAGTTTAAAACATCTGCTGTCTTGATTTTATTAACTGTTTTCTGTTTCAGGTACCTCTTCAGGAAACCGAGCCCAAAGAAGACATTTCCAATTCCTGGGGTCATTGTAGACGTAAGTACAGGATGTTAAACGCTTCTTTTATGAACCCGACAAAGCTTCTATATGAAAAACTTCACGTTTCTAACTGTGGTGACATCTGCAGAAAGGATAAAAGGTCGCGACTGCATTTAACCATGGCTAGCCTAGGATAATCTTTAGCATTTTACTTGTCTTACAACACCTTTCTAAGCCTGCACCTCAGTCTAATTGGCCTTGTAAGAAAACCACAAGAATGTTTTGATGATCTCATTAATTTGGAGATTTCAGATGTAAATGCCATATGTTTGTTAAAATCTGTGGTAAGCATGAGCTTTATGACAACAAAACTTTAAACCCTGTGTATAAGAAAACACGAATAAGAGTCTTCTTGTCTTATAAATGACTAACATGAGGTTTCTGACTTACTGTGAATCAAGTTGAACTTCCTAGCCATGGGTTAAGTGTGGAGGCAGTAGTACTTTTAAGTAGTAATTCCCAAGCTTTCTGTTATCCCTAGAGGCTGCACTTGAATTCCCTCATTACTACATCAAAACTTTTTCTCTTCCTTCTCCTCATACCCCACCGACTACACTATGTCTCATTGTGCTGAATTTGGTCTGTTTGCTATGGTAAACTCTTCTACATGCATCATCATACTATGGCTGGTCATTTGTCCTGAATTTGATGACCTTTCTAGGGACATACCTTATTAAATAGCTATCTGCATTTTATTTTAACTTCTTCTTGTGATCCTGATCTGATATAGCATCTGAAATATTAAGTGCCTGACAAGTTTCAATAAAGCGATCCCAGTTGGTTCTTGATTTCAGCCACGCCGTTTTTCCAGTGGTGGCAATATACTGATTGATAGAGATGTCCATCTCACTGGTGGGGTGATCGCAAGTGCCTATATAATCGCAGACCTAGGACTTGATAATAGCTGGAACATCTGTGAATATGAGAGCTACTCTATTACCAGAAATATGCGTGGATTCCTCAATCAGCTGGACGAAATCGGAGGATACGCAGAGCTGAAGAGCTGATATATATATAAATATATATATATATATATATATATATATATATATATATATATATATATATATATATATATATATATATATATATATATATATATATATATATATATATATATATATATATATATATATATATATATTTAAGAACTGGATAGCCAGCACAAACTACAGCATATGTCGTCATAAATTCATATCCATCACCAACATTTTCACACTAGATTTTTCATCATCAGGGCTAAAAGCAAAGAAAATAAAAATCTATTCAACAGGAGTAAGACTAAAATAGAGTAATGAGCATGCATCAATAAGCTTAAAGGTAACGTAAAGCAAAATGGCTAGTAATGAAACACGAAATTATCAAACATATGAACGCTAACTTTTAGCTAAAACTGAACAGTGGACTTCAGAGACGGTAAAATACGTCATTCGCAAAGACAGAAGAAAAGAGGTATAAAATGTACAATTACGCCATTACATATTGCATCACTTTACTAAATATACCGTTCGGATCGTTTTTCGTTTTTTATTTTCCATATAATACTCAGTTTGAGAACACTTTTTTTTATATTATGGAAATTGAAATCAATTATCACCAGCAAAAAATAAAATTGCAAGGAAAACCTTATTTTATACAGGGTTTTAAGTATTTCGTCCGAATCATTATGAAATATTTCATTTTGCTTAGATATGAACAGTCCTACCAACCGTGTTAACAGAGTATCCTCTGTATAAAGAGCTGTTATTTTACGCAAACAATACGGGAGTGAGTGGAGTTTGGCACTCTAATGTCATCAGATTATCATCTGTTTAAAGATCATTGTGTTAAAAGAAAGAACGTTATTTTAAGTTAGCAGAAAAGATATAATTATAAAAAAAAATATGATTTAATTTATGGCTGCCTTTCTTAAACTAAATACAGTACAGTTCGCTTCACTGAAGGGTGGTGAAACGCAATGCCGTATGAGGTTCGGTTTTACAAATATATGGAGAATTCAGATATGCCAGATAAGGAAATTGGAAATATTATTTTTTACAAATGAATGGTTTAATGGGGGTCAGATAGGCCTAGACTGAATGGTAACTGATAACGTCTTGTGAGAATGGAGTTATCGGTGCTTTTGGGAATTACACTAAATATCAGGATGAGAATAGTATTTATAAACTGAAACTGGCTAAAAAACCCACTTTTACTGAATATATGGGATAAACATAATTTGCCGTTGTTTTTCTTTAATTCTGTTCGAAAGAATATATTGACTCACCTTTAGATGTTGTTCAATAATTATTACTGTCATTAGTTAATATTTTTCTACTATATGAAGTTTTTAATGTAACAGTTCAACCTCTTGCTCACTATCAATATTATCTACCACCCATTACGAATGTGTTAATAATAAATGGAAATATATTATTTTTGTTTTTCTGTTTTACCTCATGTTTCAGAATTAGGCCAAATGGACAATTCGAGGAGGCCATTTAACACTGAAATGATCAAGTATATATTTGCATATTGGCTGTAAAAGAACACATTACTGATTATGAAAATTTGATACCACACAAATACTTATAAACAAAATCACACTGCATTATTATGTACTCCCCGCCTTTCACAGATCAGGCGAAGATCATTAGGCCTAGCGAAACATTTATAAGTTAATATTCAAAATTTTTTAATATTTTGATTATGGTAAATAAACAAAATGTAATAAATAGTTTTGTTTTGAACGCTGTATACGCAAAATATATAGACGTACAATGCTGAGTGCTAAAATATAACCTTCTTCAGACCGAAAAAAAAAAAAATGTTTAGGCCGGGTCACAAGAAAAAATTAATACCACAGTTCTTAAAGAAAAAACATAATTAAGAACAATAATAAGTATAATTTTCTTTAAACAGAATGTTATTTAGCTCGGCTGCCATAATATAAATTAGTGAGTGACTCGGTTCTTTGTTTTAGACTAAGCCAGCCTTGTGAAGGCAAAGCTCTTGCTCTAGGGCAACCCGTAACCAAGTAACAGAAACTTAGTCTGTCACCATAGCCAGGTGAATAGTTGCCAGATACCGCTTGCTGAGCACTGCCTTATGCCTATTATCTGAAACATTACAGGAACTGATGCAATATTTTGTATCCCAATGGTCGAACCAACATTTATTTTCCACAGCAGTTGCCCGTTAACTGTTTTATTGGACTCATTTATTTAATATCCAATTCACTCTACTTCAGGAATAACCTACATCCAAGGGGTAATTACATTTGATGAGCGCTTCGTGCTGGCATGGGCTCTTGCTCTTCAGCAGCCAGTAAGGGCTTCCAGCTGGTTGTGAAACGAGGACGTACAGTGACTTTTTTACCACTGACCTATCAAGAAAAGTATGAATTGACTATAACTAGACTATTGAGTAGCGGCCACTGCTTCTTCAGTTTTAAAGTGTATTACAATAATTGAACCTTTTATCCTCGAGTACCTTAGGATTTTTTCTTCAAAAGATCCCTAAATAAGAAATAGCCCTGCCTGTTGACTAGGAACTTTCTGTTTCCACAAGATGAAGCCAGAAATAAGACATTTCCTTTTCAAAAACCTAAACAGAATCTTTTGAAAAAATTAGAATAGGAGAGATTTTATCAAGCGATAAATACCTCACATGTAAGTAAAAAAAAACTGCTTTTATGAACGAAGTTAACAAAGTGAAAAAAAGGAGAGCTCTGCCATTGTATGATAAAAGAGGAACAGACAATCTCTCTGGAAAATAAATATTGGCACTATTGCGTTCGTTCTGGTAAAGATGAAGCTTTTAATGAGAGATTCTTTGAACAGAATAAAACAGACAACACCGTACCTATACTTAAAGAAAATTATGATTCTGCTGTTGATAATTGCACCAAGTCACACGATACCTTTTGCCAAAAAGGAACTGAATGAAGCTTATTAGCTAATTTTGTTTCGCCCAAGCACTATGTTCACGAAAGCTCATTTTTGGTAATTTTTAGGGTTGAAAGGAATGTCAGATATGCTTATATGCAAGCTTTTTCTAAATAAAACTGAAATACTTTTATAGTAACCTTTATCGCTTTTAGTTCCAAACTAGCTTTTATGAAACCTTCCTTAATGTAATGTGTAGTAAAAATCTAAAGTTCATACAAAATTTTACTTTGACCCTTACGTTGCAAAATCAAGAGCCGAGAAATATTTTATTGACCTTTCACAGTTCCCAAAGTAAAGCTCAGGAAAACGAAAATTTTGTACTAAACTAATTGGCACCCGTTATGCTCAGAACAATTATATTTGGTCATTGTTTCAAAAAATTTAGTTTCGGAGAATCTGCTTCCTTTCCTGTTTTTGTCTGAAACTGGTGTCCAGAAGTTTTCGTTGTTAGTTTTAGCTGCAACCTGTAATTCAGGCAAGTTTATATTTGGTAAAATTTTACCCGAGACTGGAAAAATTCTGTTTAGTCTTATCTAAGGCTTCAATTACCGCTCAAGTAAAAAATTCATATTCAGGAAATCTTACTTGTCATTTGTAGTACCAAATGAGAGATCAAACTTATTCTTATCTGGTAACTGGTGCTCAGGAGAGCTTATTTCTAGTTATTTTATGTCCAAACTGAAAATCAGTAAAGCTTACCTGTTTTTTCAGTAGCAAACTGAAGACCAGAAAAGCTGGGTTCTTAGTCCTAACCTGGGCCTAGAAAATCTAGTTTGTCTCACAATTTCTTCTCATAAAACGAAATTTATTAAAACATATTTTTGGTTATTATTAGTCGTAAACTTAAGCTGAGACATACTTAAATTTATTAGTTCTTCCAAAGTGAAATTGAAAAGGTTGATTTGGGCCTAAACTAAAGTTCGGCAAGATTAACCTTAGAAGTTTTCATTTTTTAGTTAAAAAAATGAGTCGGATTTTTATATATTTATCTCTGTAGTATGTAGCCAAAACTTAAAGTGCCGTGTAAACATGGAATTTGCTGCTACGGAAAGACAGTTGCAAGTTTTGAAAACAAGCAGAATGGGGGAAATATGATACTTAAGGACAAGGGTTGCCGGTAAATGTGTATGCGTGTGTGTGTAGTGTGTGTGTGTGTGTATGAGAGAGAGAGAGAGAGAGAGAGAGAGAGAGAGAGAGAGAGAGAGAGAGAGGGAATCTACCATTACTGGCGTACTGTACCTGACAATTAAAGGTTTCTCTTCCCCTTCTATCGCAGTTCTCACGTGACATGCATGAATTTCGGCAGCCCCTCCTACTTCTGCTCTTTAATTAAAGTACTGGCAATTGGGCGAGTGTGATGCAGCACTCTATTTTGACTTATGGAAGAAAATTGAGAGTAATTGGCCGTAAGTTAAAATACAAGGTGTTAATTCCACGTGAGCTTTGTACTTCCCTCGGACGAAAATGAATCGAGGGTAACCCTACTCGCCGAAATAGTTCTACAGGCTATGACATATTTTCAGGCTAAAACAAAGGACATGCTCTTCTATTTGGTTACGTGAATATGCGTTCTTTCTGGAACTTACGATTGTTTAATCATATATAAAATGAAACTTTTATTTTTGTAAAACGATAGTATATAAATGTATTTTAAACTTGTGCACAATTATTTGTATACCTTCCATTTCCCACGAAATTGCAAACTATTTTCATTAAGATCCGTTAAATTCTGTTCCAACGTGTGCCTGCGGGAATAATAATCTTTCTGAAACGAAAGAATAAATAACATGACGAAAAGAATATACAATATATGTTTATGTGCTCATAGTATTTATTTAATTCTTTCGTACATCTGTGCTACAGTTTTCTTCCTTGACAGAAGATTTTAAATACCTAATCTTCCATCAAGGAAGAAAACTGTAACACCAGTATACGAAACAATTAACCTAATACTATGAGAAGTAAAGATAATGTATTATATATTATTTTGTTTTATGGTATATGTTCTTTTATTACAGAAAGATTATTGTACCCGCAGGTACACGCTGAATTTTCGTCCCAGTCATGCAAGATTTCATCCTAACCCTTCTTTGCCATCGTTTACACGCCACTGTTCTGTCTTTACTGAAAGCACAATCAACCCATACATTATTCTGAAACCTTTGTTTGAAAATGTACTTAAAGTTTGCCTCCTGCACCTGAGAGTCGACTAGTTTTGCAGCCACACATCGTCGCAAGCAATGTGACTCTGTAAGGACACTAATAGCAATACAGGCCTCATTCAGAGTCAAATAGTAATGCCAAATAACCAAAGATTTCTTTCCTCAGGAACTAAGAACATTATTTTTCGACAACACGGTGAACGTTGTATACGAAGGAATAAGAGATTATCTATATAGGCTATAGTTATCAGGTATTGGATAATCACCAGGTTTGGGCGAACGATTGAAAAATTTTCCAAACTGGTAAACAACATCAGCCAGCTATAGATCAAAAAGAACGTTTCAAGCTGCGCCATTTACTGGAACACTTGGCACTGAGCCGGATTCAAATACCATCTTAGGAAATACTGTGAAACCACGGTCAAAGACAACTTCTGCCCAAAACTATAGTTAAAAGACAGCAAATTAATATCGATAGCTTTATGGACCCTCTTGCAGACTGTCAAGCGAGGTAAAAAATGGTAAATCCTCCCTGTTGGTGGTCCGCATACTAAGGCGAGGAGGAGGTTATTGTGAAGTTCACTATTTGGTGGGTGGGTGGGATTTCTGTCCGGAGAAAGACTCTGGCTTCCATTTTATTTTGAATATGACTGACAAAATATTTATTATACACTATCAAGTTTCTTCTAAGGTACATCTTTCCAAGGCCTTGTTTTGGGTCAATAATTGTGGAACTTGACGTTGTATTGAGATAAAACAAGTAGTTGTTATATTTATCTCGTAAAGGGTGCCGACGATTCATTCCCAACTTTTACATGAATTATTAACCTTACTTGTAACTTTGCAGGCTTAGGAATCTGAGAATAGTATAGAAATATAGAGTAGAACCATTAATGAAGCCAAAAATTAAATAAAAACATTTTAAATCTCGCATGTTTCGTATTATGTAGTTTAACCATTTCGATATCACGAAAATACTTCCAGTCTTTTCAAAAAGACCCCAATATTCATCTGTCAAAATGATGCGAAGGGGTCTTTTCTGCGAAACTTAGCATATCTGATCGATCTTTTCTATGACGAGTTTTCTTTCGGGTGAAATTAGGCAAAGATCTGTAAGTTCCAAATCACGCGAATTTGCCGATTGCAAAAATTACGGCCGACAGCCTTACTTCTAGATTCGTCAACAGTACTCACAAAACAAACAGCAATCATAAAGAGGGAGATAGA
>NC_089786.1:20756904-20759404 GCF_040412425.1 Macrobrachium rosenbergii
AAAAGTATTTACAGACCAGATGTTTCTTTCACAGGCTTGCCCCCTCATTAAAAAACTACTCGCGTCGAAATTACTACATTTTTTTCAGTGTTCATCTAAAGCCAAACGTATCTTAATCATGCCCTGCCAATAAGATACAAATTCTTAAGTACCCTGTGGTATTACCACCATCATATCCAAGTGCTTAATCCACGAAAAAAAAATTGTAGTTAGGGGCATAACTTTGGAGATCAGAACTATTTCATTACCATCCGCGCAAGCGTATTCGCAGACTAAATGCTTCTGTGACAAAACTAACCCCCTAGTGAAAAATTACTCGCTAAGGAATCACCACAGTTTTTTCAGTGTTCATCTTAAGTCAAACACATCTTAATTATACATTGCCAATAAAATACAATTTCTTAAGTACCTTGAGGTATCAACATCATCATATCTAAGTACTTAATCCACTAAAAAATCACCATATATCGACAATTTCTATTAGGGCCAGTGCTAGGAACTGCCGGGGCCCAATTAGAAAATTCAAACTCAACAACATTCGAACTCCCTATCTCTCTCAAAACACCGTTTTCTTTAACCTGAGACGTTAACAGCTGCTATGGTATATTTGTCACTATTATTATTATTATTATTATTATTATTATTATTATTATTATTATTATTATTATTATAGAAATTAAGACTTTCTGTCTGTCTAATATAAAAATGGTTTTCCAACTGATAATTTCTGTTAATATAGTATGCATAATAATGTGGGGATTAATTCTTCCTCACTTTTCATTTCTTAAGGGAACGTGACTTCATCTCCCCCTTTATCTTCCCCTCACCCCCCCCTCCCCATCCCCTCTTCCTTCATTTTCCCTCTCCCTCCCCTCCCCTTCCCCATTCTCCCTCCTCCTCCTCTGTCTTCTCACTTCTTTCCCTTTCCCCCTCCTTCTTCCCTCTTTTCTCCCCTCCCTCTTCAGAGTTTTAACGGGCCTACCCATAGGTTGTTTTTATTCAGAGTTTTTCCAGGCAGTGCTGGGTTATATATAGCTTGATATATATATATATAAATAAATATATATATATATATATATATATATATATATATATATATATATATATATATAGATATATATATAGATATATAAATAGAGAGAGAGAGAGAGAGAGAGAGAGAGAGAGAGAGAGAGAGAGAGAGAGAGAGAGAGAGGATTTACTGGTTACTTTCTGCAAGGTGTATATGTGTTATAATACCCACAAAGGCTTTGTAACCTCTTGGTTTCCTACCAAATTTTGGATATTTTTATATATACTACAGGCACGTAAACAGATGAGAAATAAATGTAGAGGCCCTTCTGAATGTTCTCTATCCTTGCTATCCAGGATATGGATGATATTCTTAATGCCCCTAATCCCAAAAGAACCTTTGGTGAGACGTGGTTCAAGATCACAGACTGCTGGCAGAGGAATAAAAAAAAAAAAAAAGAATAAGTCAAAAAATGCGCCGAAGTTTCTTCGGCTCAATGGAGTTTTCTGTACAGCGTGTAATGCTGTGCGAAACTCTCAGCTACGGCCCATGAAACTCTCAGCCACGGTCCATGAACTTTCAGCCATGGTCCATGAAACTCTCAGCCTGGGCCCATGAAACTTTCAGCCACTGCCCGCTGGTGGCCTGTGTTGTTTGCACTTATAGCACCTGAGGTTATGAGGCTAGAGGGCTGCAATTTGGTATGTTTGATGATTGGAGGGTGGATGATCAACATGCCAACTTGCAGCCCTCTAGCCTCAGTAGTTTCTAAGATCTGAGGAAAGTCAAATAGCCATCTCAATAGTTTTCTTTTACAGAATTCTAAAAAATCTTTTCAGTGTTAGTTAATTGTATCTTATCGTTTGCCACTAAGGGAGGAAAATGGGGTGTAGTAGACCCAGACATGGAAAATTTGAGCTTAGTTCCCCCAAAGATCCAAGAGGCTTACTCGTATTCCTGAAAGTAATGGACGATGTTAGAACGAGAGAAGACTTTATTAACGGAATATATTGAGGCAGTGCGATGTCTGAAAAACACCTGGAAGATAAAAGGTATGTGATTGTCAACAGAAACCAGGAAGATGGAGTCACGAAAGTTAAGATGGTTCTTGGAAAAATGGGAGCTGTCCATTCTTGTAACTGTTTTGGAATTATGATAGTCTGAGACCAAATGGCCAAAATAAGCAAGGAAGGTAACGCAGTGTCTGAAAGATCTTGGAGAGATGAAGAATGTCTGTGGGTGCTGTTGTTGAATTTGAAGTTTATGAGAGTAAACAGCCATCGGGAAGCTGGTTGGCGTTAAGAACATAAATGACATCCATGAAAGAATGTCATATAAAGTGGCTCTTTCACTGGAACGACACGAAAATGGTGATAAGCCTCTTTCGTTTCTTTCATTCTAGAATGGAAGATATATTCAGACATAGTTTCAATTCCTCATTCATAACATAATTTAGTTTAGCAATGGTAGAACGACAGGACAATGTAA
>NC_089786.1:20761904-20771904 GCF_040412425.1 Macrobrachium rosenbergii
CGCAAAAGTGTTCTTTTACAGAAAACTAAAAAAAGATGAGTTTTCCTCGTTTCGTTTTCTAAATCCAATGTAAACACTAATCCTGAAAATGCCCGAGTTTATAAATAACGTTCGTCCTCAAGTCGTGCATTAGAATCCCACCGGTATAAAATTCGCGGATGACTACGAGGAAGCAGATCTCCGTTTCTGACTGATTCTTGTATACTAGAGGTTGAATAGCATTGCAATTTAATGAATGGAAATTCTCCTTTTTTCTTCTAAAGCCTCTGGCAACCCCGAGTCGACGACAGTCATCTCGTACCGTCTCATTATTGAGATCTCTTTCTCGGATCAACGAATCACGATATTTAAATGCGACTTCATTAAAAAAAATTCTGGCTGCACTCATTGACAGGCATGTAGGTAAGTGGGAGAGAGAGAGAGAGAGAGAGAGAGAGAGAGAGAGAGAGAGAGAGAGGGGAGGGGTGGCGGTGGCGGGAATGGCGTGAACTGACGGGATGTTCGGGAGAATTGATGTATATTTCTATTGACCGTGTCAGTGATAATGAGCTTGTCCTGATCAGTTAACTGCAGAAATGCCATGGATGGAGATGCATTATAACGATGACGATGGATATGATGAAAACGAATTTGGAGGCGGTGATTTTGTCGGCGGTGGCGGGTAAGGTGATGCTTCTGAGTTGCGACACTAATGATGAGTTAGTTTGTGGTGGTGACACTGATGGCAATTGTAAGCTTTAGATTATATGAATAGATGTTACGGCGAGGATGACATAGAATTTCTCTAAAACTGAACTGCCAGGATTAGAAAATAAATCTGATAATTTTCTCCAAAACCTGAGAATTTTGCCCTTAAAAAAAAAGGACGAAGCATAATATATATTAGTACCACCAGAAACAAAGATAACTTCTTTTGAAGTCAAATTAGGTTTCAAGGAATACCTGACCTCAAAGGATCGGAAAGTGATCAATCGCCCAGGAAAACATTGGTTCTGAAATTGACAAAAGCTTAATCTAAGTAAGGCAAGAGTGACAAAACGTTTGATTGGAAATACTAAAAGGTTGGTACTCAATACAGAGACATAAAATCTACTGGTCCCATTCGCTTAGTTTATGATCTCTTTATGTAAATGAATAAGATCTCATATGACGAAAAATGAGAATTTATTTCAGCTCAGTCGTAAATATATCTGGTTAATTCAAATATATATTATGTGAGCTACAATAGACCAATTCGCACCACTGTAATGCGGTGATTCAGTGATCAAAATCTGTTCAAAAACTTAAAATTACGCAGAAATAAGGGAGTGTGGTATCCAAAATTTCATCGTAAAAAAAGGAAAATTATGAAAACATAACATGTATTAGACTGTTACTAGCCAAATTAAATGGATACTTGATTTGCTAGAACATAACAGTATTAAACAATACACACACACACACACACACACACACATATATATATATATATATATATATATATATATATATATATATATATATATATATATATACACACACACACACACACACATATATATATATATATATATATATATATATATATATATATATATATATATATATATATATATTTAAATATCTATACACGAGATATAAAAAAACATGTGTATTTATTTACATAAAATATTTAATTTGAAATTGTGCATCAAATATATATATTTGCTTTTCATATAATTCTTACGAACACAAATTTTTTTTTTCAAATATCTGTTTTCAGATGCTCAACAATCTATTTACATGGAGTTTTTTTTAATTTGAAATTTGCTTAATGCCAAGGCTGTATTTTGTCCCGTTGCTAGGTAATCAATTGGTTCAGTATGCCACGTAAAAATCCTCTAATTTTCAGCCAGCCCTAGCAAGTCTTAATCAGCTTTTTTTTTAAACTAAGATTTGCCTTAACTTTAAGAGGTATATTCTGGGTATGCTACGTGGGTGACATTTTCTGTTCAGGACCAGTAGAAGGGAAAATAAACAACTCCCTTAATTAATAGATTAAATACACTGGTACCCTCTATAAGATTTACCCTTGAGAAGGAAAACGGAAGACTACCATTTTTTAGATGTGTTGGCACAGTCACTCAAAAATGTGTTGCAGCATACTTCAGAACTTTTCGGACAACACATTATAATAGTGACATCTGGCACTATTTGGCAACTCCGTCGTAAGCGCATGCAACAACCACAGACACAACTGGTGCGTCAAAGAAATGACCTCCCTTTTTCCTTAAACCACTTTTTTATTTCTCTCTATCATTATTATAAATCCCTTATTTCTCTCTTCATCATTATTATAATTCTTTTATTCTTTTATTCATTTGCTCTCTCTCTCTCTCTCTCTCTGCCACTAAGTATCCACTGGGTGTTACCAGATTTTCTCCCTATACTTTTCCATTGGGATATTTATGCATGAAGAAGAGTCTCTGAATTTACTCCCATAAGGATTGAATGGATGACTAATTACAGTTTTTTATTTGACTCCTTTACCCTTCCATCATGAGCGAAATATTTCAAAATGTTTCTCTATTTTTCGTAACAAGGATTTTTCACTTACCATTCTTTTTTGTATTGTTAACCGTATGATTCATAACCAAAATCGAATAAGAAAAGCACTTTTCCTTGTATTTATAAAACATTTTTGAGTGACTGTACCAAGATCAGATAAAAAGTTCAGATGTTCGGTCTACAGGAAGCCCAAAAATATTCGTTCTGATATTCACTTTTATTCTAATCATTCAAATAAAGCTAAGACTGCTGTTTTTTTTCTACTAAAGGCGCTGCGAGTCAGTTGCCCGGAATTTTTGTATTAAAAACTCGACGAAGTTTATAAAGTTGCAGCAGTCTGAAGTATCCAGATAGTTTTACTGAAAGCACCTTCTATGAAGCCCGAAAAACGTTTTATGGATTGATGAAAATACACGGGTTTGAGAACAAAAAATTTCTTGTGCTTCCTTTTCATACTTGTTTTAACAACATCCCGAGACAGGCCAGGCAACTGGGTATTAATGCTGTTTTTAAAACACTGAGGACTATTAGGAATATGTAAACTAGAAGTTCACTGAGAAATAACAGTGGAAGTATCTATAAGAATCCTTGTAAAGAATGGAGCAAAACCTACTTAGAACAAAGCACTCGACTGATAAAACGCAAATACAGTGCAAGAACAAGCAACGTGTCAAATTCATTATCTATGCATAAGAATAATAGTAATTACGGTATTAATTCGATAAAATCTAAGGAAATTATGTTTTGTCAAGATCTGGTGAAACGAAATTTAATAGAATCTTGTATTATCTAAAAAAAAAAAATAATAATTTATTGAATATTAGTCTAGGATGAAATTTTAACGAAGGGCATTTTAAAACAAGTAGGTTAGTTGGTATTATCATTGTTTAGTATTGTTTGTCTTACCACGAGGTCTTCTTGTGATTCTGCTTTTATATCCTTGGCGCTTGGACCTAAACCCTGATGAGGAATAATATAACATGAAAGCACTTTTTCTTTGTTTTTCACCATTCTGCTGGCTGTATATATATATATATATATATATATATATATATATATATATATATATATATATATATATATATATATATATATATATATATATATATATATATCTAAAATACTACTATAAAATATGTAAAGAAACAGCCTTTCTTCATGACTTCTTTTTTGTGTTAATATAGATCTTGGTGTTGATATACATGCATACACACACACACACACACACACATATATATATATATATATATATATATATATATATATATATATATATATATATATATATATATATAAAGACAGAATACACGAAGGAAGAGAAACAATGGAGTGCTGCAAGGCCTTCCGACTTATAGTCTGCTAAGTAAAGGACTATAAGTCGAAAGGCCTTGCAGCACTCCATTGTTTCTCTTTCCTTCGTGATTTTGTCTTTATATTTATATATTCATCGCGTTTCATGTTCTCGTGATTCAGTTTATATATATATATATATATATATATATATATATATATATATATATATATATATATATATATATATATATATATATATATATATATATATATATATATATATTCATATATTTTTGTAGTAATATTCAAAGTATCTTTGCAAAGTAAAAATAGTAAAAAAAGTAGTTTGTGCATCTTGAGCCTTAGCCGCATAAATATTTCTCTCTGGTTTAACTGACCATTCCTAATGGTTTTCCTTTTTCATCATTAAACAAATAGCTATTACAGTTAATCTACAGTACTGTATGTCGTTCATTTACCTTCATAATTCACCTTTTACATGAAGATATTTCGTGTTTATTGTCTCTTACTCCTTGTTTGACGCTGGTAAAATAGAACAATAGCTCCAAATTATATGAATGCCATTACTGCCTAGGGAAGTGATCCTTCGTGTAATTCCAGGTTAAGTTAAGTATATCTTAGTTTAACCAGACCACTGAGCTGATTAACAGCCCTCCTAGGGCTGGCCCGAAGGATTAGATTTATTTTTACGTGGCTAAGAACCAGCTGGTTACCTAGCAACGGGACCTACAGCTTATTGTGGAATCCGAACCACATTATAGCGAGAAATGAATTTCTATCACCAGAAACAAATTCCTATTGTTCTTCACTGGCCGGTCGGAGATTCGAACTTGCGACCAACAGAGTGGTAGCTGAGAACGGAACCCGCTCACCCAGACTGAGAAAAATTAACTACTTTATTTACAACACACGTAAACACAAAGAAATGATTTACAAGGGAACTTAAATGGGTTTAATTGCAATCTAATTCAGTTGACCCTTCTTTGAGGGTGAGAATGCAGGACTCTGCGATGGAACAGAGTAGATGACAATGCAGCCTAGCAAACACCTCTCCGCAAATGGAGAGATGTTGAGAGTTATGCTTTAAGTGGCCTATGTTAGCTGAAAGCTAAAAGATGGACTTGATAATTAGTGATGAGCTTAAGACGGGTTATAGCACCTTCAAAATGGCACCTGTGTCATGTACCCCAATCAATCACAAATTCTCACTTATATTATTCAAAATTAATCAGTGACGAGAAGGGATGATGAAAAACATCATTTGTTCAAAGGGACTGAGTCAAGATTTAAGAACAAGGGAGATTTGGAGGACACAAGCAAGTAAGGTGAAGCAGGGGTTTGGGGTGGGGACTGGAATCATGGAGGTCGAATCTGGTTCAGACAACTCTTTCCGCGTTAATTCTAGTACCAAAATAGAAGCTGCAGACTTTGAGGATGTGGTAAAGCAAGATTGTCGCCCTCCAGCGAATCCAAAAGTCCTCTGTGAGGAGACAGACAGAGGAAGGAATATGTCTTCTTGGTTGGGAGGGCAGATAGCTAAGACAGATCGTCGATCAGCCACCTCACATCCCACTCACCTGGGGTGGCAGTGGTAGCCAGTTAGAGTTTATTTGAAAGAATTCGATCTCGCAGTACAAAGTGAAAGGATGAAGGCAAAGTTGGGGGTTAGGAAATTGACTAGTTGGGACCCTTCAGGCCATGGTAAAAATAAAACAAGAGAAACTAAATATCTGGTTCTCTCTCCAAGTGAGAAAGCCGCCTTAATTAAGTCAAAGCCCGAGAATATTTATTACAGCTCCCTGTTTATGCAGAAATTCCAGGCCCTTACAGGTCAGAAAGTCTGCAGGCGAGGGAAGCTGCCTTAATTCAAAAATGTCAAATCCGACCCCTTAATTTAAAAATTAAGATTTTAACAACTAACTTAACTACAGGTGCCTTCAACAAGTCTTTCCTCATTCCTTGAGGAGTGTTACATTAGCTTTACTTTAGTTAACAATTAAAGTTTGATTTGAGAAAGCATGCATTAAAAGGGTTGTAGCACATCAAAATTAAATACTACATATTAGCAATGGAGCAGGTTAATCATTTAAAGTAGATTCATTAAAATAAAGCATGCAATTATACATAAGCACATGGGCATGCAATATAAAGAATGTGAGTAAAAAAAAATGGAGCTAGGGCATGTTTTCCACTGTGCTAGAGAGCAGTCTTAGCTAATTACAAAATAGTTTTCTCAACACAACCCATTATTATGGTTACAAGTATGGAGACAACCTAGGCACCCATCTCTGGGTAAGGTGCCAAGGTTGCTCAGTTTAGCTAAGGCACTGTTGTACATAAGGTGCACAAGTGCCATGAGAGCGCAAAAGCTCTGTTGGCTACCTGGACCTTTTATGCCCCTTACTTCTCTTCTTCCTTGATTTCCTTCAAACCTTATGCTGAGGGTTCCTGGCAAGAACAGGAGCATGAAGCTCTGGAGGAGTTTAGGTCTAGAGTGACTAATGGGGTGCTATCAACTAGCAAAACAGGCACTGAGTTGGCTACTGCCTTGGCTGCTGCGACAACCTGGACAGCGGTGGCGCCAACAAGTCCTGCTAACTTTTCCTAATGGCCTCCACATCATGGACCAACTTAACTAGGACTTCTTGAAGAGGTTTGTCCACCAGAGTCTTGTCTTCTGGGGACTGTAATGAAGATGAACAGGTGGATGTATGTGCAAGAGGTTTGCGGTTGCAAGGACCAACTCACGCACGGGTTGCGAGGCTGTACCAGGGGACGAGCTACCGTTGAGGTCAGGGCTGGCTCTCGGTCGGACCCTGGTAATGGGGCCAGGCTGGTGGATGAGAGGGGAGGCCGTATTGGGATCACCTGAAGGGATGTTGGCAACGTGCTCTGGTACTGACTCTAGTGCAGGCTCGGGCACAGGATTTGCAGAAGGGACATAAGTGGCATCGTGGCCTAAGAGTGCCGGTCGCCCAAGTTTGAACATTTTGCACAGAACCAGAATCTAACTTTGGTGAGGGCTCAACTACCAGGAAGGGTGGAGCAATACACTGGCCAGGCATAGGCACTGGCGGTGGCTCAATAGCAGGGCTGGAATGGAAATCAGTGACTGACGGAGACTCAGGGGGTCCAGGACCAATGGAAGGCCTGGAAAGGGGCTGGGAAGGGCGGTTCTGTCCTAGAAGGAGGTCATAGCCTCCAGGAATATGATAGGCTACTCCAAGTGTACAAATCCTTCTTTTGTGGGGCCTGGTGACCCTTAATCAGACTGTCGTAAGTGTCAGCTTCCAGTTATCAATGCCCTCAATAGTTTGGCCCCATTTGGTGTATTGTCTCGCATTATAAGGGAGATCTGAGTGCCAGCGTCCTCAAATGCAGAGACCTGTTGAGCACGGTAACAACCTCTAGGAGGTGCAACAAAAATAGGTCCCTCAGCTGGGGTTCCTAAAGAGGATGAGTGAGTGGCTGCTAGAGCAAGGATGGCAGCAGGTTTCTTGCTGGGGTAATCCCTGAAATTCGAGGAATGCCTGTATTGCTTACAATTGTGGCAATAAACCTTGCTGTAGTCTCTATGAGGAGCAGTTACAGTACTGGAGGAAGGTGGTATGTCTTGTAGGCATCAGCCATGCTGCAGAAGTCGGTGAAAAGACTTGGCTATTTCTCATTGACGTGCAGAACAAACAGGCTGGGTGCAAAATGGAGGAGGTCCTCAAGTTTGAGTCTATTCACTAATTCCTTGAACTCCATGCACCCCAAGGGGTCAACCCACTGCTGGAAGGTGTGAGCCTTTTTGTAGGACCAGTCGGACCAGGTTTGACCAATCTCCTTGGGAAGACCATGCCATTTTTGCCTCCAGTGCTCAGGCGTAATCTCATATGCCGTTGCTATGGCCTTCCTGACTGCCTCAAGGTTTCCCTTGTCACCATTTTCTAAGGAATTTAGGACGTCACGACCCTTTCCGGCCATGTGTTTTGCTAGGATCATAGCCTTCCCTGTGTCAGTCGGATAGTATTGTGAGAGGAGGGTTTCCACAAGCTCCAGTCACGCCTCTGGCTCTGCATCATTCCAGAGGGCGATAAGGTGGCTGATATTTGAATTAATGGAAGGAACAGAGACCGGGGTTGGATGTTCAACACGGTGTTTGACCAGTGCCATGGCACTGTCCTGCTTGGCTTGTTCGATTTCAGCTTCCTTCTCCTTTAAGACTAGTTCCTTCTCCCTTAGTGCTAGTTCATGCTCCTTTCTCTCTCACTCCAATGTTAGTTCATGCTGTCGCTGCTTTTCTTAAGCTTTCTCTTTCTCTTCTTGTCTCAACCTTTCCTTCTGCAATTTGTACTCCCTTTCTTCTTCTCTAACTTTCTTAGCGGCTGCTACGTGCTCCTGGATCCATCGGGTCAGCTGTTCCCCTTTTAAATTCATACTTTTCCCTACCTCCGTGGAGGTTTTGTACTTCTAAGCAGACATGTTGTTATTTGCTTGGTACAGAGGTTAGGCTACATTTAAGCACTTGTAAGGGTGCTTGAGCTGTGCAAACAATTACATGGAATAGAAAATGGTAGTTGGGCCAGTGCAACATAGGCACGAGTGGTTAAGGCAGTACTTCAGGCAATGCCACGAATACTGTAAGAAGTGTCCCTATAAAAAGCTGACTCAGTAAATAATGTGGGTAACTGGGCACGTATGTGCAGGTTGTCTATGAAGAATGATAGGATTAACTTGCACCAGGCTAATAAAAGGCTGCCAAAATGCAGAGGTGAAATTGGTTCTGAGGAACAATTGGCTGTTACAAAGAACAGTAGGCTTGTTCATGAAGAACGGGTAGTTACATGCACGCATATGGAGCCGGCTACAGTGCAGAGGTTAAGGTTTGTTACCAAAGAACAATTAGGTGCAAAATGCCACGGACACAGCGGTAACATGTGGGTCACAGGTTGGGTTCATAAAAAACTGATTAAAATTAATCAGAGAAGCATCCAGTGCAACAATGGCACGATAATATACAGTGTTAAGCAACACGCAAGAGTGTACATATGTGCAATTTGTTAAGAAAAGCACCAGGCAGTTGATATGTTCACAATAATGCAAAGGTTAATACTTAATGGGTTTGCTTAGCTTGAAGCAGTAATTAGATTCACTTACCCAAGGCATAGTGGAAAATCAACGCTTGCTGGATAGTGATTTGCAGTGATGCAATGTTATAACAAAGTAATAA
The DNA here is from genome assembly GCF_040412425.1 of Macrobrachium rosenbergii. Taxonomy (NCBI): domain Eukaryota; kingdom Metazoa; phylum Arthropoda; class Malacostraca; order Decapoda; family Palaemonidae; genus Macrobrachium; species Macrobrachium rosenbergii. The sequence goes on from NC_089786.1 coordinate 20,770,960, forward strand.
AACACACTTCAAAATACTTTGGATTTTCAAAAGACGTGGCATATTATTTAGTAAAGAGAAGTTACATAAAGATGAAGAAGTTTCTTTCTAACAGTAAATAATGAAAATGTAGTATGAATTTAATTAAGAGACGACTCATGATCCTAAGTGAGCTTTAATAATGAATTAATTGCAGTCCCGCCTCCGCTGGATAAAGAAACCGCTACGATTTTTAAGTGAAGGAGAATAGCTAAATGCTAATGAAAGTTACTGACATCCTTCTTGCAAGTTAATAGTTAAAAGAAGTTTAAAGAAAGATTCCCATGCATTTACAATGATTTAAAGGGTTTACAGATTACAAATGATATTGAAGAAAATAAAAACACTCGATTTGGCAAATGCAATCGCATGCTAAGATTCATTACAAGGTAAAGAAATGTCTTGGAGTGGTTGGGGGGGGGATAGCGACTGGAGAGCACATGATGAATCCAGTCATAACAAAACACACACATATGCATGTACGCCGATGAAATGTACACGCTAGCAAATGCATTTCATGGGAATGAAAGTGAACACTCACCCCTATATACTAACGAGATAAAATGAAACACACGACTATTCTTCTGTGTAAAGGATGCACGGACAATTTATAAATAAATTTCATGTTGTGAATTACTTGAACAAATAACTCTAAGAGTTAGGAACTTTTTTTTAAACGTGGTATTCTGTTAATGTTCACTGTAGTCGGCTGAGAGAGTGAAGGGCTGATTTGTTGGTGGAATGTAGGTGTCGGGGGCTGGGGTTCAGACGAAGGTGAAGCGCAAGAGTATGGTGCCTGGGCAGGGCTAATCACCAACACTCTGAATCTACTTGATAATCACTTTCTTCACTCAACCCAGATCAGCTGGGGTTTAGTGCGAATTTAAACCAGCCAAATGAAATCCCCAGGAATTTTCTTAACATGTG
>NC_089786.1:20776904-20791904 GCF_040412425.1 Macrobrachium rosenbergii
GTTGGCTATCTTCGAACTGCGAATTACTAGACGCTATAGTGACTACAACCCAAGTTCCAGGCGCCCAAGCTGCTCTGGACGATCACCGGAGTGGCCCATTTGATGAACCTCCACTTAGACGCTCGAAGAGGTTAGCTCCTTTATCTACGGGGAACGATGGCATTACCTGAACGTCGAAATTGGCTATCTTTGAATTGCGACTGGGTTTCTTCTGTTAACAGCACGTTTTAAATTGTTATTTATTTTGTCAAAACTGTTTACTTCCATGACTGTTTCAGTGTTCAAGTCAGATTGAGAGGAGAATCGATCGGGTTCTCCAAAACTCTCGTGGTTTCTCGTTGGGGGAGTGGGTTCCGTTCTCAGCTAGCACTCTTCTGGCCGCGAGTTCGAATCTCCGACCGACCAATGAAGAATAAGAGGAATTTATTTCTGGTGAAAGAAATTTATTTTTCGCTATAATGTGGTTCGGATTCCACAATAAGCTGTAGGTCCCGTCGCTAGGTAACCAATTGGTTCTTAGCCACGTAAAATGAATCTGATCCTTCGGCCAGCCCTAGGAGAGCTGTTAATCAGCTCAGTGGTCTGGTTAAACTGAGATATACTTTTTTTTTTCAAAGCTCTCGTTTGTATGTATATTTCTAATGTGTTTACACTTACACCACTGTGGATTTCTTCACCATTTTAGTGACTCATGCTATTATGGGATTTTTATGAATGGTCAACATAATATTAATAAATGTAATAACAACAGTTATACTCTCTATCATCATCACGACAATTAAAACTAAGCGCGTTAATTACAGGATTATTTCTCATGATTTTACGGTGGAATACATTAATTTCCGTATTCTTACATAAACCAGGGGAATGAAAAGAATTATAATCAACGAAGAGAGAGAGAGAGAGAGAGAGAGAGAGAGAGAGAGAGAGAGAGAGAGAGAGAGAGAGAGAGAGAGAGAGAGAGAGAGAGAGTTTAGTTAATTTTGTTCGGAATGTTAATGATAATTACTTGAGCTGAGTAATGGGCATAGCCCGCTGTAGTCATTCAGTGAGATTCTTATAATTAATATGAAAACAATTTTTGTTAAGAGAGGTCCGCGGGTTATACAGTACATGGCACATGTGAACAGATTGGTGTAAAGGAAATGTATTTTTCCTCTATTTGTTTAAATATTATTTTATATTCATGTATATATATATATATATATATATATATATATATATATATATATATATATATATATATATATATATATATATATATATATATATATATATATATATATATATATATATATATATGCAGTATATATATATATATATATATATATATATATATATATATATATATATATATATATATATATATATATAATGGACTGCAATATAGAATTTAGGCCAAACACTGGGACCTATGTGGTCATTCAGCATTGGATTTAATGTTACGGCTGAAATTAATGATTAAAAATAAACATTTACACGATGACGCACAAACATGCCAACATAGTGTAATACATATCGATAAGTACACTTACACAGATTCACACACTCCAACTAAAACATTTTCACAAACTTGTTACCAAGCATGCATGCGCATAGCGGAAATTAATATAAAAACAAAATGGTCATAGCTACACGAGTAAAATGTCATTTAGCGTAATACATCACAGTTATCACCTAAAATTTCAATTATGTCTTTTCCATTCAAATGATGTCTGCAACGCGTGAGATGATGAAACAGTATACCAGTATATGCTAAGTTCCTCATTGGACGAGTTCCTCGCTGATCAGCGGGTTCCGTTCTCAGCTACCACTCTGCTGGTCGCGAGTTCGAATCTTCGACCGGCCAGTGAAGAACAAGAGGAATTTGTTTCTGGTGATAGAAATTCATTTCTCGCTATAATGTGGTTCGGAATCCACAATAAGCTGTAGGTCCCGTTGCTAGGTAACCAATTGGTTCTTAGCCACGTAAAAATAAATCTAATCCTTCGGGCCAGCCCTAGGAGAGCTGTTAATCAGCTCAGTGGTCTGGTTAAACTAAGATATACTTATTTTATCCTCATTGGACGGGTTAGTATCGTTCTCGGATAGCACTCTGCTGGGCCCGCGTTCGATTCTCCGACCGGACAATGAAGAATTAGGGAAATTTATTTCTGGTGATAGAAATTCATTTCTCGTTATAATGTGGTTCGGATTCCACAATAAGCTGTAGGTCCCGTTGCTAGGTAACCAGCTGGTTCTTAGCCACGTAAAATAAACATAATCCTTCGGGCCAGCCCTCTCTAGGAGAACTGTTAATCAGCTCAGTGGTCTGGTTAAACTAAGGTACACTTAACTTAACCAGTAAATGCTCCACAGTCAGGCAGGCCTGGCAGTGAGCACACACTGGAGGATTGTCTCTTGATAGGAAAAGACTATGTTTTAACAAGGAATGACCACTTCTGTGTTGGGAAAGTCGTTTCACAGCCTTTACAAGACTGATAAATCAAAGGCCAATGTTCTACAGACGGGCATATCTCTTTGTATTCTGTTTGTAAGAATTTTGTAAGCTCCATATCTCTTGCCATTTTCTTCTACAATAAGAATAATGATTTTCATGTCATTGTAATAAATCACCTTCTGATAATTTATGATATTTTATAGGACTGATTGCTTTGCTTCCATGTCTGCTCGTTCGATTCCCTGAATACCAACATAGGCTGGAACCTTACAAAACTTGATGTTGTTGGACTTGCCAGCAAGGCGAAACAGCCATTCACGAATTTTTATTATAATTGGATTTGAGGAATGTAAACTTTTAAAGCTGACAGGTGACTAAGAGAGTCAGAATAGATTGTAAAATTATGAACCTCATAAGATATGCTTCCCCTACGGCTTCCTCAATGGCTGTCAGCTCCGCTGTAAAAATAGACGCATAATTTAACATTCTACCAGATCCGACGACTCCTTTATGAATAACAGCGCATGCCACTCTTCCGGGTATTTTTTGAGGCATCATTATAGATTTTTATGGTGCCTTTAAGCATTTCATCATGTTCTAAGAATCTATTTTCAATATGGTCTTTGGATCTGTCTTTCTTATTTAGAAATTTTTTACATATGGAAGGTTCAGGGATCATGCAAGGTGGAAATTTATTGCAAACTGATGGCCCAGTTTTTTGCTGAATTACTGTTTTATCTGTTACATCTAAAGTTCTTATTTGAAGTGACCTTGGTCTGGTTTTTATGAACTTTCCGTGATTGCTCTGAACAAGAACTTTAGCAACAGGGTTGGATGATATGCTGCTCTTCAAACTCATTGTGTATCGTGTTCCAAGTTCCTGCCGCCGCAGATCCAAAGGGATTCCTTCGATATCTGCATAAATAGTTTCTACTGGAGATGTCCTTAATGCCCCACAACAGATTCTAAGACCTACAATATGAACAACACCCAATTCCATAAGTTTTGATCCACATGTCGAGGAGTATATTTGACATCCATGATTAAACTTAGGTCAGCAAACGGAAGTCGTAGGGTTTAAGGAGACATTTCTTATCTGCTCCCCACCTACAATTAGATGCCACTTTTAAAATATTTAGAGATTTTTTAGCTTCAATTTTCAAATTATCAATATGACTAATTATCAATATGACTAACCCACATAAGCTTTGCACCAAAAGTCAAGCCTAAAAATCTTACTTCTTGATCAAATGGTAATATATTTTTTCATCTAATTTCAAAGTTGAAGTTTCTTGTTTTGTGCCTCTTGAGAAAAGGACAGCCACAGTTGTAGTACTTGAAAATTTAAAGCCATTCATATTTGCCCAGTTTGTTAGGGCATTTATTGATTTCTGCAAAAGTTTGCAGACATCATGAGAATCATATCTAATGACATAAACTGATATAACATCAACAAATAGAGAGCATTTAACAGGATGTTCAATAAATTCAGTGATACTGTTTAAGGTAATGGCAAAGCATGTTACACCGAGAACGCTGCCCTGTGAACTCCTTCTTCTGGAATGAATGGAGATGATATCTTGTGTCATACCTTCACTATGATTAGCCTATTAGACAGAAAGGAATGTATAAATCTTATTATATTTCCGATTATACCCACTTTATACGGCTGTTTAATAATTCATTGATGTCAAGTGGTATCATACACTTTCTCTAGGTCAAAAAAGATACCTATCGTTTGACAAAAGTTAGCAAAACTGCTGAATTTAGTTGGAAAACTGAAGACAGGGATCTAAGGTAGATCTATTTTTCATGAAGCCAAACTGAAAGGGGGATAAGAGATTTTTGGATTCAAGATATCACACCAACCTAGTGGTTATCATTTCTTCCTTTAATTTACAAATGCAGCTAGTTAGAGCAACTGGTCTATAACTGGATGGATTTGAAGGGTCTTTATTAGGCATAATTACAGGAACAATAAGTGAAATCTTCCTACTTTCATGGAGAGCAGCATTTTCCCAGATCTTGTTTATAATTTTTAGGTTCAGTAGAGGATAGTGCATCTCTTAGCTCTGTAATTGTAAATTTTGCATTATTTGTACTGATCTCCAATGTAACTTCTGAGTTCCTATTTGTTGAAACTGAGGTGAGAGTTGTTAGATCTAGAAGTTTTAGAAAAGTGATCTCCAGGCTTTTCTGCTACATCTGCGGGATCAGTTATTCGTACATTGTCAGTTTTTAAAGCGGGGTAGGGGAAGGAATGTCTTTTCCTGATAATATTCTAATTTTCTTCCACACCATTCGAAAAGGAATTTTAGAATTTATTCCATTTATATAACGAAGCCAAGATTCGTTTTTAACTTTACGAAAATAACGTCTTTCCTTTGCTAGGTTTTGTTGGTATATTTTCTTTGCTGTTGGAGATCCTGTACTCTTGAACTTTCTATAACATTTTCTAGTTATTTGACACAAATTACTACAAGTCTTATCCCACCATGGAACTGCAGGTCTTGTCGGTTTGCCTTTTATTATTGGAACAGATTCTTGGGAACTTCCAAGAACTATAGCAGCAAAATAATTGTTGGAACTTAAGTGAAGATCGCAAGATTCACAACTTTTCACTAAACTGACACCTTTACTGTATTTTTCCCAACATGCCTCCCCCAACTTTCACTTAGGAAGTGACCCATGGAATTTTGTTGCAAAGTTTAAGTGAACAGAACAATGGCCACTACCGCTTAGAAATTCATCCACTGTCCACATATAAGTGACAAAAATAGATGGAGAACACATACTAAAGTCATTGGCTGATGTTGAACCTGTAAATATATTGTGAAAAGTCATTGAGTCATCATAAAAAAAAACATATATTTTTGGCAGAAATTATTTCATCAATTATAATTCCTTCATTATCAAACACATTACTACCGCACAGAGGATTATGGCAGTTGATTCAGTAAATTTTCAATGTCTTGTTTAGTGAAACCAGATTTAGGAGGAAGGTAAAATGAGCACATTGTAATGGGGCTATCTAATACAACATTTCTGACAATTGCTTGCTGTGCTTTCTCTGTACTATTGGAGCACACTGTATAGATTTATGAATAATTATTGCAGTCCTTCCATGAGTAGGCTACCTCGCCCATGAGGAGGTGGCGAACAATGAATAGATTAATTAAGACCAGTATTATATATATCATTTCCTAATTTAGTTTCCTGAAAGCATATAAGGTCTGGATTGTGATTGTGCAGGAGTACTTTGAGCTCTTCTGCTCGAGCTCTAAGACCTTTGCAGAACATCCGACAGGAATGTTAAATGTCTGTTCTGTTTAGTCTTTGAGTGACTGGGAAAGATTCTTTGAAAGAATTGTACACGAGCTTTGTTTTTCCATAGACTTTTTTGGTCTGAGGAAATAGAACCTCTTCAGGATAAGCTTCCAGATGTACTACTGATCATTTTTGGCGATTTTGTATTCGATGTTGAAGGGACTCTAGAAAAGGAATGGCACTTAAAAGAAGGTTCAATATCTACAGCTTCACTTATATTGGACAAGACATAAAAACTGCCATCCTTTTCAGAGTTGGTCAGTGGATAAGGAGCCGAAAGGATCCAAAGCTTCAAATTTGTTACAGGTTAATAAATAAATAAATATATATATATATATATATATATATATATATAATCATGAAGCTACAAATGTCGCTTAATATCGAAATTCACGCTACTCGGTATATCTCCGTTGGAGAATTGTCGCCGAAGGGGAATTTATATAGTGATAAATGAATTGGAATCGTGGGGACACGAACCCGCGATGAAAGCCTATTCAGCGACTCCAGTTGACGTAAACCATTGAGCCATCAAGAGAGGTACAAGTCTTTCGCCGAGATGTCGTACTGCTTTTACCCGTCGTGAGCGGGGAAAGTGTACTAGCCTCGACAATGACCCACCTCCGCCATGACAGTTCATTGGTACGTTTGGAACACGCAGCTCTTGTTATGAAATTTTTATCACACCGTGATTTATATACAATCATGAAGCTACAAATGTCGCTTAATATCGAAATTCACGCTACCTCGGTATATCTCCGTTGGAGAATTGTCGCCAAAGGGGAATTTATATAAGTGATAAATGAATATATATATAAATATATATATATATATATATATATATATATATATATATATATATATATATATATATATATATATATATATGTAAAGGCCAATCCTGAGTCTATACTTTATTTAAGTCTCTGTTCTATGAACAGAGGTGGGTATCTCGCTTTTCCTGAGATATTGTGTGATAGCATGTAGCGTGAGCCAACATCATAAGTTATACCTTTCCCTAACTAAATTCTAAGGACTAATGGAATGAGATATTAAGTACAAAACTAAACCTTTATTGACAAAAAAATAACGAAAATAACTTCTAAAAATTACGAAGAATGAAAACAAATGATTCAACATATCTATTAAATTTCTTCTAAGGAAACAAGGTCCAAAATCATAAACACCCAATTATTTAAGGAAAATACAGAAATAACTCATCTGTCATTCAAATCATAAACAGGTCAATTATAAAAATCAGGTCATCTCAAAATGTCATACCACTCCCTTCCTTGAAGAAGGAACGTGAAGGAGGGAGAAATGGAATGGAATACCTGTGGAAGAACAAACGTTATATTAAAAACCTGATAATGTAAAAATTGCAGAAACACAAAATTTCGCTGCCACGGGAGTAACGTCTGTGCTCATAGTTCTGAAAGTAAAGTCTAAAACATTTATGAGCAGTACTCACTTCACAAAATCCTCTGGAAAACAGCACCCATGTCTGCTGCTATTTTGTTTCACAGACACATGCTAAATTATACCGATAACGGATCGCAATGCCCAATCGTTCATTGTTCACTCCCATTTTATTCATTAGGCAATGCACATACGAACACACTCTTCGTGACATCATTCGAGGTCAAAGTACGGCAAGACACGCCTCTGTACTTCAAGGCGTCACGAGGTACTCGTGCACAATTGTTCTTTTTAAATACGGATTTATAACCGGTTCAGCTTCTAGAACGTTCTAAGCTGAAACTGCATTTTCACTGCCCGTGTCCTGTCACCAAGGAGCTCTGCGACTTCCTGTGGTATGCAAATAGTTCAGCATTTTCCTATGTGCTGTGTAAATCAAATGGACCCTGCGAATAGCTGACCAACTTTTCAAAGGTCACCTTCGCGAGCAATTACAGTAGCTCGGTCCACGCACCTGAGGTGGACCCCACCTCAAAAGATCTAGATGCAAAACTTATATATATATATCTTATAACACAGAAACTATATCACAATTCTTTTAAGAAATGCATTACTTTAGACGATTTCACTCCTGGTACTGCCTCACGCTGAAAGGCCTGGGACTGTGCACGCCAACGGTGATCCGACCAAGATGAAAGGCTTGCGACTGCACCAGTCCAAGCTGAATGTATTCTTGCGCTTCCCAGGGATCCGACCAAGATGAATGGCTTGCGACTGCACAAGCCCATGTTGAAAGTGGCGCTCGCGAATCCTGTTGCGCCGACCCAACGTCTCCTCGAAACTACGGCAACATGAAGACATCCTGCCCGACATCTCTCCAAAGCCCTGGATCGTCTCACCAAAGTGCAGAAGTAACGTTGACAGCTTTCTCATACATTGAGGACGGTGAAGCTATTCCAACATCTCCGTTGCGAGGGAGTGGTGTTTTTCGTAAGTCGGTCATATCGACAGTCATATCAAAAAGTAACCCGTCTATTCCCTATGCCATATCATTACTGAACCAACAAGACTACTAGTGCAAAGGTCATATATTCTCAATGTGAAACAATTCCAAGTTGGTACCCGGAATTTCCACAGTCAACCCACTATCATGTACACTAACTCTAAGGAACTATTCATAAAAATTCTACCCAATAGAAAAAATTACCCGAGAACCCTATTCATACACTGAATACACGAAAGGCAATCCTAAACATCTGAAAGGTATCATATCTCGTAAAAGGCATCAAGGTTCTACTCTGGTTAGCGAATATTGCGCAGTTCCCAACTAATTCTCAGCACAATAGCAATTGACATATTGGCAATCGCTCCTACGATCCTAACAACTACAATTACTCATGGCACAGCTCCCTTAATTTTAAAAGAGAACTGAAAAATCCCAAATACTCGAATTCGATATCCCTATCAAAAACTTCCTAAACCTCTCCTAAATCCTAACTGACATATCCCAACCCGTAAAAGATCAGACCCGTTCGGTCCGATATGCTAAATACCTCCCCAAAACAAAATCCTAAACCACAAACCCTTATTCTGTAACTCTATATTGAAAGATATTCCGTCAGACGACAAAACACATCATAACATTCTAACATAATAACATACGGGTCAAATCTCGTATGAAATTAGCCCATGTCACAATTCCCAAAATCATATGAAAACAAACCATTAACTCAAAGTAACCCATTACTATCGCCAAGTGCGAACGGTGGAGTCCCTAACCGCAGATGCGATCCATAAAAAAACAAAAACTCAAATTCATATACCTACAAAACTCTAAGGCATTCTGCACACAATTTACACCAAGTACTGCAGCTTATATCAGAAATCACAACGAACCCGAACTATTAAAGATACGTAAAACTCTACGGAGTAACGTCCTCCTGAATTACAACAAACTACAAGTCATGCCCATTTACAACCCATTAAAACCCGAAAGTAAAAACGACCCGTAACTACCCATTACCATAACAACAATACAACCCAGGAATGCATCCATGCTAATACCCATTAACCCGTCTTTTTGAGCTTAGAAATATGTGTCAATCGAGAGACACCCGTGTTTTCATCCAGAACAACAAATCTATTTCCCTTCTTTGCTTCAACAACCCGGAACGGACCTTCAAACTTAGGACCCAGCTTATAGTTCAGCTGATTCCTGACATTTATCTTCAAATAAACCCTATCTCCAACAGCTACTTTGACTCTATCTGGCTTAGCATTTCATCTCAAGATTCTTAGCAAGGCGAGCATATCTCTCTTTCGCAGTTGAAATCAGCGATTTTACTGTATCGTCACCTGTCGGAATGGGCAATAGATCAAACGCGCCTCGCGCTGGGTATCCAAACAGCGCTTCATTGGGAGACATTCCAATGGTATCGCTTAGCATCGCATTTATACTATGTTGGACCTGTGGAAGATAGCGGTCCCAATTTGGGTCATTACCTCCCACTGTCATTCTAAGAGCTTCAATAACCTTTCTATTTGCTCGTTCGCACAAGCCATTCGCTTCTGGTCTATATGGAATAATGTTAACTTTCTTAATCCCCATTACGTCCGCAAGACATTGCATCGTACGATTTACAAATTCGTGTCCGTTATCTGTGATTAGGACTTCTGGCGCCCCATATCTGCAAATATACCCATTAAAGAACGCGATTGCTACTTCCTTCGCTGTTTTATGCTTCAACGGGAAAATCTCTACGAACCTAGTTAACTCGTCAACGACTACCAGCAGGTGCCTATGGCCATAACTAGATTCACAGAAATTACTCAAGATGTCCATGTGGACTCTTGCTGCGGGTCTGGTAGGAATCGGGAATAAACCCAGTTTACATGAAACGACCCTAGATGGCTTACATGGGTTACAAACTGAACAACTTCTAACAAAGTCTTCTATATCTCTTGACATATTCTTCCAAAAGAATTGTCCTCGTACGTTCTGATACGTCTTCTCAATCCCTAGATGAGGAGTGATAGACCCACAGTGAACAATATCTAACACCGTAGATACCAGGCTCGTGGGAACAACTATTTGCGTCGTATCGCCCTTATCTTCACTATTTCTCAGTCTGTATCTGCTACAACATTCTGTATACCTTCTATATACTTTATTTTAGCATCAAAATCCCTGATTGTTAGATACCATCGGGCTCTTTTGGGTGAAAGATCCGGTTTATTAAAAAGATCCATCAACGGCTTATGATCAGTCAAAACCTCTACCTGAGTACCCATGATAAGAACCTTAAAATGCACGAGGGCCGATACCACGGCAAAGGCCTCCTTATCGACCACCGACATGAGGTGCTCATTACTACCTCGTGTCTTAAACTTCCTACTGTAAAATGCAATCGGGTGGGGTTTTCCATCGAACTTCTGCATAACGCATGCGCCTATCCCGACTTTACTCGCGTCCGTAACTAACGTGAATGGACGTTCTAAATCTGGAAACTTCAACACTGGGGGATTTGTTAAAGTATCTTTTATGGCTTGAAATGCTACTTGCTGTCGCTCTCCCCAAACAAACTACATATCATCCCTTAGAATATCTGTCAGAGGAGACGCTAAAACGGAAAAACCCTTCACGAATCTACGGAAAGAATCCCCCCATGCCTAAAAACGACCGAACCTGCTTCTTAGTCTTGGGTGTAGCAACTCTACAATTGCCTTAACCTTATCATCATTTATTCTGACACCCTATTTAGAAATGACATGTCCTAAATATACTATCTGTTTCTTGAGAAAATTACACTTAGGTAACTTTATCTTCAAACCAGCTAACCTAAGTCTTCTAAAAACTTCCCTAAGAACTTCTAGATGCTCCTCTACTGAATCAGTGGCAACTAAGATATCCTCAATGTATATATGGACTTTCTTCCTAACATGCCATGCAAAACCGTATTCATCAATCTAGTAAAAGTCATCGGACTACCTGTCAAACCAAACGGCATTCGCGTGAACTCATAATGACCCTTCGGCAAAGAGAAAGCCGTGTACTTTCGACTCTCCTCACACAACGGAACTTGAAGGTATCCCTGCATTGAATCAATTGAAGAATAAAATTTTCTCCCCCCAATCTCACAAAACAAATCTGGCAAACACGCCACAGGGTAGCGATCAGGAATAGTTTTCTCATTTAATTTCCTAAAGTCTACACAAACTCTGACTGAGCCATCTTTCTTGGGGACTGCAAGCAATGGAAAATTGAAAGGTGATGAACTAGGCCTAACAATGCCTTCATCTTCCCACCTATTTACCTCTTGTTCTACCTGTTCCCTAATCTTAAAAGGAATCCTATATGAAGGAACAAAAATATGCTTAGTCTTGTCCTCCAACTGAATCTTGTGTTCTAACACATTATAATTATTACATTTGTTAAATAAAGTTTGTGAGTTTTTTCTGCTTCATTCTATTTCTGAAGTTTTTGCCTACTTTGATAATCTTTGGGGTATTATTACTTGTCGACTTATACGTGCTTTTTCAAACATTTGTTAAATGTAGACACTTTCCCTGTCTGCGCACCCCATATCTCCACTGATTTCTTTGTTGTGGTACGATTTAGACCAGCGCACTCCAGCTATAAACCTTATCAATTTATCGGCAGGCCCTTTCAGAATCTCCTTCATTTTCTTTGTAAATGCCCATGTACCAACTGTACAGAGAAAGTACAGGCCATTCGGACTAGATTAGTTTATTACATTAATCTCTTGTGCTGAATATAGCCACAAACCCACTGAATATCGGTAGTCTTTTCAGCTTCAAAGATCGTTTGGACCCATGAAATACCTCGTGTGTTATTTATAAGTTTACTTGTCATCGATGTTTATATATCGACGACAAGACAGGAGATCTGAAATCATTTTAACAAGGCTGAGGATTGGTCACTGTCGACCGGCGCACAATTTTCTTCTTGATGGTGTTAGTGCTCCAGTGTGCGTTCACTGTGAAAGCTCACTGAAAGTTGAGCACATTCTGGTTCACTGCTCTAGGTATGCTAATGAAAGGCGGGCGTACCAACTAGATGGTAAGACCATCAATGAAACTTTAGGGAATAGCGTTGATGTAGGCCCAGTTATACATTTTTTAAAGTCTTCTAGTTTTTATGACTTGATCTGATAGTTCAATATAGATATGTCTTTTTTTATCTTATTCATGACAATTTTAATTCCATTAGTAGTTAAATCTCCTCGTTTTTACCTTTTTAAATATTGATCATCTTTTGAATATCTATTTTTTAATTCATTATTTATATAATTTGCATTTTGATTGATTCTCACCATAATGCTGAATGACCCTATGGGTCCCATTGCTTGGCTTTCTGCCTAAATATCATATTCCATTCCACTCCTGAAGTAAGATAGAATTCTGTTTCTGCAAGATGTTTAAATAAAAAAAAATTATTTTTTAATAAATTTTGAAAATCAAATATTAATTGGAACAACGTGAAATCAAAATTAAGAAGCCCTGCAAAACAAATGAAAGCTAGAAGAGGTACATTTCCTTCAAAAATTACCCGAAAAAATCTCTAGGCACATTCAGACAGTATATTGTTTGAAATGTTATTAATGACAGTTTTTCCTTTTGATTTGCTGTTCCGAGAAGATTTTCTGCAAACTATTTAATTTGATAGTCAGCTTTTCTAATAGATTATTTATAGGTGGGATTTTGAACAAGTAATCCAGAAACCTATTTCACAGACAAAATTAGTAGAGACTAAACCTTGGGGGTGCATATTTAGAAAAGAGTCCGTAAAAGCAAGTCCTGACTGGAATCGTCAAGGCCCTCCTATGGAACAGAAGAAGAGATTTTCAGTCAACTGATTCCTGAGAATCTGAGCCGAGCAGAGCACTTGTCATTAGGAGTTCTGGAATTTTCTGAAAATGTTATTTAAGACTCATTATCTCAAGATGAAGTCCAGTTTGCTTCTTACTTACGTGTTTAGCTACAACAATCTTGCGTTTTTATTCATTTTATTAACAGAAGGCGTACGAGATTCTTACTTATAAAAATAGCCTTCAAAAAATGGCGCTTAATGGTAATGTTTTATTTTTTAAAGAATATCACAGTTTAACTACTAAGATAGGCCCTACACTTGAATATAACTCATCGATTATTCAGCATAAATGTAAACAAAAGTAAATGATAATCTGAGTAATTTTAAGTCAACAATAAACTTAGTCTAAATAGATAAAAAAAAAAATATGGACAAAAATTTTAAACACGTTTTTATCAAAATGCACTAAAAGTTAAAAAATAATTTTTTTGAGGCACACCAGGATTTTCTGACACTTAATCATGTCTACACAAAATAAAAGCGTGGATGCCAAACATGGAAGGAAATGCTACAAGAAAAGAAATATCTTTTTTCTATTTCTTGTAACATTTCCTTCCATGTTTGGCGTCCACGCTTTTATTATTGTAAGAAAATCCCGGTGTGTCTCAAAAAAAATTTTTTTTTCATTTTTTAGTACATTTTAATAAAAGTGTGTTTAAATTTTTTAACATTTTTTTATTTTATACTAATAAACTGTCGAGCGAAAGATGATTTTAAAAATCCATAGAGTTATTAACTTATTCTACAGAGTCAAGGAAGGTATGAAAAATCCCAAGATTTTCATACAAATCCTGAGATACTGGGAGAGGTCACTTTAGGGTCACCAGAGGTCACTGCTAACCTACTGATTATGTAAGGTTATATTGTCACTGGGATTGAGTAAACATGTAAAATTTCAAGCCCATCGGACTAAGGGAAAGGTCGAAAGTTGAGTTACAAGTTTTGACCCAAGCAGAGAGACAGACAGACAGACAGACAGACGCAGAAGTCAAGTTAAATAAAAGCACGTGAAACGGTTCCTCAAAGAGAATTTAAACCTACAGGTACGACACTACTTTTTTTAACTGAATATATGCGGTGAACCGAGGAAGTGATAAAAGTGTACTGTAGGTACAATGGTGTTGATGTCACTTCTCTTAATTTTTCAAAATTTTCTAGATTTTCAGGTCATCTAACACTTACTAGGAAATATGTTTTTTGCTTGACTTCCGAATGAGCCATTATAATTTATTTTGAGCTACTACAGTAGTTTTAACATGAATATTCATGATTTCTTTTATAATACAATATAAGGTTTCAGGTTTTGTCCCAACGTGCAGTGCTAAAATTCAGAACAGTTCATGAAATGCATATTTATTATGTGGAAAGATTTCAACAAAAGTTGTTGAAAACAAAATGATAAATGAATACAGTTATCCAGGGAGAATGAAATAAATGAACAAATGATCTGTCTCAGTAAAATAGAATGACCATAAAAAGTCTGAAAAGTTTTTCTCTTTATGTGGACTCTTTCTTGCCTCTCAAAGAATAAATCCTGAATTCTCCTAAAAGTGAAGCGGTCGTCCGCAATACAACAAGGATTTTAGTAATAATTTATGTGTCATTAAGGAACATTTCTAAGCAGCCCAATCCGCTGACTTCGTTCGATGCCTAATTGTTTAATTATTAAATTGCGCCTAAAGTCATTGTGGGTATTAATTTTTTCATTGAATTAGACTGAGCACTCAGTCCTTATAATGATATTATTCAGACATGCTGGCATTCAGCTCATATGGCTGAAATACTGAATAAAAATGTGAAAAGCCGAAAAATCTTATTTATCTCGATTCCTCTTTCGGGAACATAGTTATGTACAAGAATTCCCTCGGACTACAGCAAACATTTTCAAAATGATTTTTAGTTCCCCGTCCTATTACAATTCTAA
>NC_089786.1:20796904-20806904 GCF_040412425.1 Macrobrachium rosenbergii
CTTCAAGATAAGCTTCCAGATGTACTATTGATGATTTTTGGCGATTTTGTATACGATGTTGAAGGGACTCTAGAAAAGGAATGGCACTTAAAAGAAGGTTCAATATCTACAGCCTCATTTATATTGGACAAGACATAAAAACTGCCATTCTTTTCAGAGTTGGTCTAAAGGATAGGATGAATTATAATTGTTAAGGCTTTCCAGAGCACTTTTACCATCTGAATATATGACACAAGACTTCCTATTTGAATAATATGCCATATCTAGTTCTTTAACAATGGCAGATAGTGCAGCTGTATATACTAAAGCAGAGGGAGGCAGCGCTGCAACATCACAAAAGTCATCTGGCAACAGCTAGACCAACTCCCTTGCTTGACTTTAAGCCATCAGCATAAATTTTATGGTCTTCATTATGAGTTTCTTCATGTTCTGAAAACAGTGACTTTATTACTTTATCAGGGGCGTTCTTTTTTACCATAATTTTCTTGCACAATTTAGCTTTTGGCATGAGCCAAGGTGGAATTTTGGAAGGGGTCAAACTCATGACCATCTTGGTTTGGAATTGCTAGTATCAAGTTAACGAATAACCTTATTTGGTGGATTATCAGCATTACTTTTAATCCTCACCAAGTATCGGAGGCTAACTCCCATCGTCGTAAATCAAGTGGAAGCTGGTGCGTGGCCACATAAAAACTCTCGTCAGATATTGGAAAAACCCCGGAACAAACACGCAAACCCTTATTGTGGACAACATCGAGTTCGTAGAGTTTACTTTTACATGCTGATGAATAAATCTGACACCCATAATCCAGCTTCGATCTACATAGCTTATCATATACTCGTAGCAAAGATTACTTTATTTGCGCCACATTTAAAGCCACAGGTCACTTTCAAAAGATTGAGGAATTTCTTTACTTTGCACTCTGAATTATCAATATGCTTAGACCAAACAAGTTTGGAATAAAAAATCACTCCTAAAAACTTAACATCATCTGCACACAGTAGAACTGACCCATCCTTTCAAATTTGGAACAGCAACCGTCTTAGTGGCAGAAATTTGAAACCCTTTTCTTTTTTTGTGCTTCTAGAGATAGACTTGATTTGAGTGTTGTAAATATTTGCAAGCTGATTCAGCATCATATGCCGTGCAATAAATAGCTAGATCATCAACAAAACGTCAAGTCCGTACAGGATTCAAAATTTCGTTGATGACACTTTCAATGGCAACAGCAAAACATGTTACGCTTAGCACACACCCCTCCACGTGGGGGGAATACCTTCTGGTTTGAATGGGGGAGGACACAGTATTTCCTATCCTTACTCTTATAGACTGGTCTGTTAAAAAAGAGCTAATGAACCTAGTCATATTTCCTTTTAATCCTAATTTATCTGTCTTACTCCAGGTAATAGCATATGATTTTAATATATTTTGAAAAAAAACATGTATTTTGGGGATAAAAAAACCTTGCTGGAATAACAAAATAGGTTTTGTAGTTTTCAAGTGTTTATAATAATGAACATGATTTATTGAGGAATTATATATAATCCTCTCTAGACTTGAAATGAATAAATTTTTGGTTTGGAAGAGTTTCAAAGACTTTTTTTTTTCACATCCCCATCTGTTCCTTGATTCACTACACTATGCAGATCACTAATTTATAAATATTTGCATTCGGTCTTCAAGACCGTGTTAAGAATTTGTATTGTGTCATTTATTCAATTCAGCCATGCTCGCACCTTTTGTATTGAGTTGCTTATGATATTTGCTCTTGTGTTGGATAGTTCTTCTGAGAACACCACCATTTTGTTTTTTGAGTTTTTCAAAAAATCGTGGAAGATTTGGCTTCGCATTGTCTTAGAATAATCCATTTTTAATTCTGTAAATGAAGCATTATCCGATAAACGGAATTTGAAAACATGGCATTTCATCAATAATATTTTCGAAAAGATTAACGCTAGGTTTTTACTAGCACACAACGATTGTTTTATAATAAATACCGAAAACTCATGGACATCCTTTCTTTTGCATTTGTACTTATAGCCGAGCTTTTTTCTGGTATGCTACAGTGCATTTACGTAATGGATGGAGAAAAATGGACTCTCACTTGAATATTCATTCGAGAATTGCCACTGAGGAGGAGCCTTGTTCCATTGTTGTCAGATTTAGGGAGAGAAGCAATAACATTTCCACAGCATACAGGATAAAAAAGGAGCCGGGATCCTCTTGCTCTCTAATGGATGCTTCCTCAGAGTCGGGCATTAGATCGACAAGCTCCCCCGTAGAAATAAGTTAGGACGATTACGCCTTTGTCAGATGGAGGAGGAAGAAGGAGGTTGCTCTTAGGAGACACGATTTTAAGATGCCTCGTCTCTCTCTCATGTTTACTTTTACGGGAATAAGCTCCTTCCACTGTGACGTTTCCACACGGTTTTTCATAAAAGGTACTTAGTTACTTACTTACTTACTTACTTACTTACTTACACGTTGCTGTTTTATAACGAGTGATGGAGCTTCCGTGAATAAGTTTCTTGCACTGTTTCGTTTAGCAATATTCACCATTATATTTATTAAGATGACGACAGTGTCATAGGCTATCATTATTAATTATCACCAACATAATATTCATATATATTTTATAAATCTCCAAGGGCTAAATTTATGTTATAATTATCTTTTTTACTACTATTCAAAAGTCAAAAAACGAAAATGTTTAAATGTTTATTTTTATTAATTATAACCAGATGCATTATCATCATTAGCATATTCATATTATTTTCAGTATTTTAATTCAAAATCCCTACAGGGATATTATTACTACTACACAATGTAAGACTTAATATCCATTCCTACCAGATTCATAAGTTAAGAATCCACATCATTTAATAAGAGGAGGGTTCAAACCTTGACGTATTTCGTTTACTCCTGTCATTCGCAAACTGTTAAAAATCCTTCGTTGTAGAAGCGCATCTAATAATTGATAAGGGGGAGGGGGTGGAATGAATTGGCCCCATTTTATTTTCGGATACGAAGTCACTCACCTTCCTGTTCAACAGCATAATGGTACTGAACACATTTATTATTTGATTTTCTGCAAAATATTCCTCCTTCCTACAGAATAACTATGGCCATGAAGCAGCAAGGAACTTCACTTTACTCATTAATTTATTGTCGAGAAATCTACGATCCTCAATGGCAATAGCCTCTTCATTCCAGCTATGTAACATCATATTAAACCAGTCTACATGCAGACATTTCATTATGATAGAATTATGATATGTTTCATGAATCAGCTAAAGGAACCAGCTTACAGAGTAGCACCGCACTGAATTGGCTTTGAGACTTATGGCAAAAGTAAAATGAACAAAAGTTGAGAGACTAATTTCAAAAGGAAAAAATTACTAAGAATTTCAGATAAACTGGCCAGCTGTTGAATTAATCTTGATGAGCAAACTGTTTAATACTTAATTATGTAATTCTTTAATATCTTATAAGCACAAATTTTTAGTCGACAGTTCTGAATCAGGAATTTCTATGACAGTTTATTAATAGAATATAAATAGACAGATGACGACAAAGACTGCTAACAATACCTCATGGAACCACTTTATGGAAGCTCTTGTTGAAGGTCCCAGATCATACGGAACTACAGACAAGTAGATTTAATGTAAAATATTATTTCTACCTCGTCAGAAAGTAAGAGAACTAATCAGGTTGGAACGATGAAATTAACTTTTCCTACCAATGCAGAAGAGAATGACTGCTGTTACTGATGAGCAAATTAATGTTAATGAGCCAAAGGGAGAAGAACGGTGAAAGACCTTTTGCAAGATGCTAAAAGCGGAATCATTTTATATTATAATAAAACAATATCAGAAATGCCCGATGTCTAGAATTTGGTTTCTGGAGAGGCAATGTCTTTGTAGGAGAATATATATAAAATAGAATCGCCTTTTTGAGACGGTTGGAAGGGATGAGACAGAAATACAAAATAACCCTCATGGCCACAGCAATGGATAATGATGAGAACGGAGCAGAAATGAAAGATCAGTCGTTGTTAGAGACAGCATGGTCATGTTAACTAAAGGGGAAATGATAATTAGAATTACTCTTGTTTAAAACTAGACATTTAAAATGCGCAATAAAAAAAAGTGGCTATTGTATTGTAAATGAGATTATTCACAGCGGGTAATTGTTAAGCCGAAGAATTAGATATGCTGCTCGCCTTTCTCTGTTAAAAGGCGGACCAATAGGCAGAGTGCACAAATATTAAAAGAAAAACGATAAAAAAGGGAAATAGGTGACATTGCTCATTATGCATGAGAATGATGAGAGACAAGAGCTGAGGTTTACAGGCAAAACAGAATATTAAAGACAGGAAAGTGGGTGATTTAAAAAGGGAGGAATGTCCTAAAGACTGCGTGAATGGTTTAGCACTGGAAAAGAATTATTCTAAGACTTTTCAATAGAAGGCACTGCAACATATTACAAAAGGACTTTCGCTTAAAGAGTAAAAAGCATTACAAAAGCACTTTTTAAAAGAAAATATTTAAAAGAAAACAGTAAGAGAAAAGACATTGGAAAGTACTTTTTAAAAAGAAAGCCTATTGCTGAGGATGAAGCGTTGCAAAAGAACCTTTTAATAAGAAAACATATTAGAGAAAAGTAATTGCAAATCCACTTTTTAAAGAGAAAAATTATATAGGAAAATTCATTGCAAAGGGACGTCTTAGAAAGATAAGAAGCATTGCAAAAGAACTTTTTAAAACAAAAAAATTAAAGGAAAGGTCATGCAAAGTGTTTTCTAAAAGGATGAAATACAGCAAAGACATTGCAAAAGTGATTTTAATAAATAGCAATTTAAAGGAAAGCCTGTACAAAAGTACTTTTTGATAAGATTGCGTATAGGGAAAGCTTTGCAAAAACACTTTTGAAAAATGTAAGAGAATAGCAAAGACACTGCAAAAGCACATTTTGAAAAAAAAAATTAAAAGAAAAGGTATTGCATAAGCATTGATAGAAAAGACAAAATAGAGAAAGCACTGCAGAACTTTTTAAAAAGGGAAAAATTCATGGAAAATGTAATACAAAATAACTTTTTCAAAAATAAAAATTAAGAAACAAGGCACCGCTAAAGTTTTTAAAAGCAAAATAATATGTTAAGGACCATTTTAAAGAGCAAAAATTCAATGAAAAGGTAATGCAAAAGAACCTACAGAAAGATAAAATGCAGATAAGGCATTGAAGAAGAGATTTTTCAAAAGATGAGATGTAGAGACGGCATTGCCATAAACGACTTTTTTAAAAAGAAAAAAATAAGAGAATTAGAATTACAAAAGCACTTTTTAATGGAGAAAATTAAATGAAAATGAAAAGGATTAAAGGAGAATGCCCTGCTAAAGCACTCTCTAAAAAGATAAAATATAGAGAAGGCATAACAAAAGCACTTTTTAAACAGAGAAAAAAAGAAAAGGCACTGCAAAAGCAATAGAAAAATAAAGATGAAAGACTATTGTAAAAGCATATTAAAGTGGGAGAATACCCAGGAAACAGCCCTTAGAAGGGCTTTCTGAAAAGAAACAACACAGCGAAGAAGGCACCGCAAAAGCACTATAAAAAAATATATATATGTGGAGGAAAGGAATGGGAAAAACAGTAAAAAAAAGCGATAAATGAAAAAGCATTACCAATGCGTCCAGTAAAATCCATATATAGGAAACTGCTCTGTATACGCAATATTTATAAAGAAACGTGAATAGATACGTACGGTAATAATAGCCACAACGTCAAAGTCCCTTTGGTAGGAATTCTTTTTCATGGTGTCGTGAATCTAAAAACTCTGACACAAAGGGCAAGTTCTGAGTCCCGTAAAGCAAACAAAAATAAATGAACTAGTAACTTGAAGAGGAAAAAAAAAAAAAACAAAAATGCAGTAAGAGAACTAACTACCAGGAAGCGAAAGTCTCCGCTTTAACAGGAGACTAAAGTCGCGAGCATTCTTGAAGGACACATTCATTACTGGCGCTGCGGTGTAATTTGCAATAATAGGGGTCAGCCTTTCATTCTGCACAAATCGTGAGCGTAGTTGTGCAGCGCGTGTTTATTTGACGTTTGTCTCATACGATAAGATGATGCAGCTCTTACTTGCTGTTGTGCACGGAGCAGGCATTGTAAACAGTTCTCATTTTAGGGTTTTAATGTGACAGTAGGCATTGGTTTTGTCCGTGTCTGTTATACTACGACTATGTTCAGCCAAGTACAAATGGAGACCTGACTGTTTAGATGGCAAATCTTAATTGTTACGTAAGTTATTACAATTTTCTAGTTATATTTTTATGATATTTCTAATTTTCCGTAACCACTGAAAAAACTTCTGAAAATATTGTTAGGAGGCTACAATATTTAATCATTAGGCAATAAACACTCGCAGAGAGAGAGAGAGAGAGAGAGAGAGAGAGAGAGTTAAAAGGATGAGAAAATTCTTATTTCTGCTGTAAACTGATGATAGCGATAGTAATTTGCAGTAAATTTGAAGAGGATGCTTACACTTTACAAGTCTACAGTAAAATGAGTGGCTTCTCTCAGGTAATAAACTTACTCCTGGATTTCATATTTATAACACTTTTTTGCTAAGACTAATTCATACCCCTGAAAGAGAGCCTGAGAAAGAAAGACTTATCCGTGATCAACATAAGAAAATGATAGAAAAGAATCCTGAGCTATAGCTACAAACTTTTCTGAATGAAAACTGATGAAACATGCCAGAAATGCCGGCTTAAAAAAAATGTTGATAACAGCGAATTAACGTCATCTTAAACATGCAGAACGTAGATAAATTACTGTTGAATTACTTTAATGAAGCCATCCTGAATTCCAAGGAGGATTTGAATGTATTCACGACTCTTTTTTTTCTTGTTAAATGTCAAAGCATCCGACTGCTGTCTAATCAAAAGGTTGATTTTAAAAAAACTCAGAAACTTTTCGTGGTATAGAGAGTCATGGCCCTACCAGCCCACTAATAATGGATGAGGTGATGGGTCTGATTCAGCTTCGTGTGTTCGTGGTCCCAGAGCTATGGGTCTTCAAGTCCTGATATCAAGCCCGGAGTCTCTCCACAAAGCGTAAATACCAGGATTATGGGTCTTCACGGAGCCTTAATATAAGGGCTCTGAGACCTCCCGAAGTCGTAATACCAAGGCCTTAACATTGGGTCTTCATGTAATCTCATATCAGGGGGCTGAGTCTTCATGGACACTATATCAGGAATATGAGACTTCCTGGAGTCTTTAATATCAAGGGTTATGTGCCGAGTATTAAAACCGAAGTCAGGGGTCTTCATTTTGTAGTAACGTTAGTATTAAGAGTTTTAATGGAGTCTTATTATCTGTAAAAAGGTTCTCAGAGTATTAGTAACAAGGTTATGGGTCTTAATGGATTAGTAAAACCAAAGTTATTGGTCTATCTGGTGCCCTAATATCTGAGATAGGGGCCTTCATGGAGTCTCAATATCTGTATTAAGGTTATTGGAGTCTTAATAAAAGGGGTATGGGACCTAGTCGAATCTTAATACCAGAGCTATGAGTCTTCACAGTGCCTTAACATCAGGGTTAAGGTCTTCATGGAGTCTTAATATTGGTATTTCGGTCCTCTAGAGTTATGGTTCTTTGCAAAGTCTTAAACTTTAGAATCAGGATTACTTAATGTCAGGTTTCTGGGACTTTGTTAGAGTCACAATAACACAGTTAGGGGTCTTTATAATATCAGGGACAGGGGTCTTTATGGAGTCTTGATTTAATTTTATGAAATTTAGGCTGTCAAGCCAAGAGCTGGGGCACTTTTGCGCTTTCAGAGGTGAAGACAGTGAAAAGAGGGAGTTAGAATGGTTGGATAGTAAGACAGAGTTCCATAAAATAGAGGACATGAAGAACAAGATCTAAAGGTGGAACTAAGAGAACATTCCACATTTACACTGAAAAGTAATAGTTAAAGAAGATGAACAGCAAAACTGGAGAAAGGAAACGATATTGGAGGTAAAGTCAAACAATAAAAAGTGGGCGCAGTTAGGGGTCAAAGGGACACTGTAAAGACCCTGTAGTAATGCCTACAGTACACCAAGTAAGGTGCACTAACAAAATTAACTCCCCTACAGGGTTCATGGAGTACTGACATCATTATTATGGTTTTTAAGAGTCCATCATTAGGGTTCTGGATCTTTGTCGAGTCTTGATTCAAATTATAGTCTTCATCGTGCCTTTTCATAAGAGATGGAGGGTCTTCATGAAGTCTTAATATCAGTATTAATGTTCTTTAGATTCTTAGTATCTGGGTTATGGGCCTTTGTGAAATCTTCATAATGAATCATCAAGTTGCCTTAACATCTGGGTTAGGGGTTTTTAGGTGTCTTAATATTAGTACTTAGGCTTCTAGTTTTAATATAGGGTTTTTTTGTGAAGTGTTAATAGTGTTATGACACTGAAGCCGTGCAGCTCAGATTACAAGCATCATTTGAAATAAAAAAAAAATAAAAAGGAACAGAACACCAATGTCATTTCAAATGTTGGTTCGAGATCAAACATTTCAACTTTTGATGGAAACGAAGAATTTGTTCTTAAAGAAAAAACGTAAATTATAAACGCATGAAAATTTCGTTGAAAATATATGACAAAGAAAATCCTCTTAACTACTTTCTAACAGTGTTTCGTGAAACTGAAGACAAAGAGAAACACCACAAAATCACTTACTGGTATGATGATTATAAGGTGTGGACATTACCTGAAGATCCGTGCCACCCTACCATGGGGTAGAGGATTGTCTCGTTGAGGCCTGAGAGAGAGAGAGAGAGAGAGAGAGAGAGAGAGAGAGAGAGAGAGAGAGAGAGAGAGAGAGAATGTATACTGCCTCTATAGCGTCTGTTTATATGTAAGACCAAATTAAGCTCTCAGTACCCATATGTGAAGGATTTTTGTTGCTCGTTGGTGAAGATGGAATATTATCATAAAAAAATTGCCAAAAACGCTTTCAAAACTCGGGAAAAAGAAGTAACAGAGGATGCAGAGAATGCAGGTGTCAGGGGCAGATCTGTATTTTTTTCACTGGAGGTCAGTGTCAAAGAGCATAAGCGTCACGTGACACCAGTTTTAATACAGTTTAAAATCCAGGAAAGAAGAGAGTGTTTCCAAGTCATGTTGTAACTGCAGTGGAAAATTTAAGGGAGTGAATTTTCTTCTGATGAATAATCTGTGTAGGTGTGTCAGGGGCCGTGAATCTACAGTACTTATTTAGACAGCTCTGCCAGGATTCACCCTTGATCATTTTGATGGTTCAGTGGGGCAGCAAGTAGTGCCTGCTTTAAAAGGAATTTTTTGCTCTTCCTAATATTATTTCTTACACTCCTCTTATTTCCACACACACACACACACACACACACACACACACACACACACACACACACATATATATATATATAGGAAGAGAAAAATTCTCTTCTTAATATTATCTCTACACTCCCTCATATATATATATATATATATATAATATTATATATATATATATAATTTATATATATATAATATATATATATATAATGTATATATATATATAATTTATATATATATATATATATATATATATATATATATATATATATATATATATATATATATATATATATAATTATAATCACTTTACATGATTCATTTATATTAGGTAAAAATATATATATATATATATATATATATATATATATATATATATATATATATATATATATATATATATATATATATATATATATATATATATATATATATATATATATATATATATATATATATATATATATATATATATATATAAGAGGAGTGTAAGAAATGATATTAGGAAGAGCAAAAATTCCCTTTTAAAGCAGACAGTACTTGCTTGCCCCACTGAACCATCAAAATGATCACGGGTGAATCCTGGCAGAGCTGTCTAAATAAGTACTGTAGATTCCCAGCCCCTGAC
>NC_089786.1:20811904-20829404 GCF_040412425.1 Macrobrachium rosenbergii
CAAAAACAAACAGTAGATGCAAAGGAAGAATATCCACTCTTTCTATAAAAGAGAAAAGAGCGCGTACTTTTGTACGACAGACAAGAAATTCCAATAGCCCTCGTGAGTTACGCGCAGCAAGATCTAACGCTGCTTCTGCTGCAATGCTTGCAATAAAAAACTTTCCATTTTTCTGGGAATAAGCGAAGCTCAGGAGTTTCTCTTATTGGAAACTTATGAATGCAACGTTTTGGACGGAGGGGAAAAAAAGAGTCAGCTCCCAATCGGTGCTCTCCTTGGTCTGGGTAACCTTAATCAAAAGTTTACTGTGGGCAGTCGAGATGATTTTTGATTTTCAT
This sequence comes from Macrobrachium rosenbergii, assembly GCF_040412425.1. Lineage (NCBI taxonomy): Eukaryota > Metazoa > Arthropoda > Malacostraca > Decapoda > Palaemonidae > Macrobrachium > Macrobrachium rosenbergii. Next base: position 20,812,243 of record NC_089786.1, read on the forward strand.
GTCAACCCGGAGTTCTTCAGAAGATAGTGAGCTATCTCTGCCTCTGTCCATATATACAGCGTGCGCGCGCGCGCGTTCGTGTATGTGTGAGTGTGAGTCAGTTTCTGTCTACTAAGGCTTCCATCATAGCTAAAGAAACCACTAGATTACGTTATTATAATAAAATGATTTCAGTTCTAAAATAATTTTCGATCGTGACAAGTGTAAATATAGTTATGCAAAGCAGACATAGTCAAGAAACAGGCATTGATTACCCAGTGTAACTTTTCACGGGACTAAAATAATGCCTGAAATAGCTAAAATGAAAACTTTTTTTATTCATCTAAGTGACATTTCTTCTGACATTTAGTTTCATGATTTCGTTTTGTGTTCCAAGCAACCTAAAAAAATCACACCAAGTGAAATGAAGATCAACAAAGAAACTTTTATGACTGAATATTCATCACTGCTACCGGCAGGAGATTATTTCACGTTACATTTAAATGTTTAACTTTGGGCTCTTGCTTTTGTAAGACACTGCTTCGGCGATGAACATTTTGATAGTTCCCTCTTTGTTCATTCTTTATTTCTTTTTAGTTAATTCCTTGAATCAAGGCAAACGTTGGGACCTTGAGGGAAATATATTTATATATATATATATACAGGTGAAAAATAAGAAACGGGTATACTGACGACACAAGCCATTGACGAAGGACTGATACAGAGTGTGAGAAGTCTATACTGTTCGTCAGTACTGTTCTTGTAGTATATATATTTGTGACTTCTCACACTCTGTATCAGTCCTTCGTCAATGGCTTGGAAATAAAGTCGAAAACCGGTCAGGACCGGTTCTATTTTTCACCTGTGGTAATGTGATAAATGAATCACGTACAAAATATAATCATATATATATATATATATATATATATATATATATATATATATATATATATATATATATATATATATATATATATATATACTTTACCCATATATATGCATATATATATATATATATATATATATATATATATATATATATATATATATATATATATATATATATATATATATATATATATATATATATATATATATATAGATGTATGTATGGGAAGTAGTCGAGATGAGATGTCAAGAATAGAATAGCGTGTAGTTGCAAGAGGATTGTGGCAAAAAAAAAAGGCGAACATTGCAAATAATTAAAACGAAAGAATAAGAAAATCCGTACGAAAACAGCAGTTGGAAAACAAGAAGACAACGGGGAGAGAAAGGGCAGAGTTATTGTAATCACATCACAACCTTTCTTACACTTTTCGGCATGAGCACCCAAATGTTCTCAGGAATGAGTGTCCGCTTGCAGTGAGAGGCGTGCTAATCTAGGTCTCAGTAATGCTAGCAAATGCTCTACAATATGAGTTACTGTCACTATAAAAACAAAAGATACACATGGTTTGAAGTTCTTAGATGAAATACGGCTGATTTAAGAGAGAGAAGTAAGACTTCCGGTAACAATACCATTACTTCGTATATCATTATTCACAGATATTCGTGATTACCCAAAGATTATACATGGCATATATGAAACTCTGCAGATCCAAAGGAGCCTTCTCAAAATAGTTTGTTATGTCTTCAAGATTCCTAAAAAAGAGAGAGAGAGAGAAAGCGATAACATTTTTGAGAATCTGCAACCATACTTCGTAATATCTGAATATCATCCCCTGTCCACAAATGACTGAACTGCTCAAGTGAAAAGTAAATAACCACAACAAGAGTTTCAGCATCTGCATACTGTACACCCATATATTCATGGTAAACCATTGTGTTGTTAGTTAAAAAGGAAAGGACGAAGTTGTATTAACACTAACCTATAACACTATCCGACATGGCGCATCTAGGCTTACTGAAAGACAATTCTCCTTTAGTAACTGTTAATAGGCACTAGGCACATAGCCTATAACACTGAGTTTGCAATTATGTATAAGGGGTTTTGATAATATCTGAATGTCGTTCTCTGTCCAGATATGACTGATGCGCTCTAGATCTTGGCAAAGGCCAGATGGAGAGAGCAAGTAAGTGCAATGTGAGTTGTATCATCTGCAGCCATATATATTTATGGTCAACAAAAATGTTGTTAGTTAAGAATAAAGAAAACATGTCTAACAGTTCCATTGTGCAGAACAACAGAAACGAAATATACTTCTTATACAGGATTTGCTAAAATCCTGTATGAGAAATTGGTACAAAGCATTTATATAATGCCTGAGTTTATAGTTTGTTTTTAAAAGGTATTGTAAAGAAGTTTTATAAATCAAATGACAAAAGCTAGAACAAAAATCAGTTTGAACAAAGCGGAATCATGTAATTTGCTTAGGCTATGTTAGATGTAACTGGTTAAAATTGATATGACAGGAAAAATTCAGAACTTTTTCTTAGATGCATGTTGGGCATCAGAAGGCAAATAAATAAATCTAACTGTATATGCCTTTGATCAACCTAAAAGGAGGCATGAACAGAGACCGTTTCAATAACCACTCGTGCAATCCTCTGGAAATGTTAGGGAATTATCTAATATTTGCCCTATTAGTTCAGGTTTGTAGGCAAGCTTAGCTTCCATATTTTTCAAAAACATTTACAAAATTAGTTAATAATGAAGGGATAGTAGATGTACTGTAACAAACAGAATTCACTTAAGGTGAATTATTTCCTGAACTTTGTTATGAAGGCTGATGTTTAAGGTTTGGGTTTAATTTTTCTTTGCAGCATGAATGCTCTACAATCTTGGTCGCTTTGTTGGACACGAGTTTGTTACCATATGTTGAAGCTGGTCTATTCATCATGCTATGACTTTCAGCATGGATTATTAAACATTTGTTGGTAGTCTGTCGAAATTTCAGTATTTTCTTTTTGAGACGAAAGTCTGTAACTTTTCTTGAAAATCAAATAGTACTGGTAACAAAGCATCATCAGCAAGCGCCAGAAACGCCACACTTAATTCATGACCCATTTTCTTATCAAACAACTTTACACCTACGTCTACTGACCTTCCTTTAACCTCTTTAGGAGCTCCATCTATAAAAATACTGCTAGAACCAGGCTTACAGATGAAGTACTCGTCTTACGTTCACCTGTATTCATCACTGATATAGCTAACAGAAGCATGACCTTTTTTCAGAGAACTTCTGACTGCTCTCAATAAATATATTTTTTTCATCACAAATCCAACATATCCACCTCATTCCATTTCTTTTAATTTTACTTCAAGTTTTTCTTAAGCCTAAATGCACTGCATGCAGCTTACTCTCAAATTTATCACACAACTGTTTCATAATAAACTCTTAACCCACACTCCCTCTTCCCTGTCTAAATCTAACCCTCTATCCTTCTATAACTAATAACTTTGTGCCCTTGTATTATCTACATGAACAGTTATTCCTCTCACCCATTCCTTTGAATTTTTCTCTTCTTCAGACATTACTAACAAATTCTGGTCAGCTATTGACCTAGAAAAGGCAATTGGAGGAGTGGGTAGAGTTAAGACTCTCCGACCGGCCAATGAAGAATTAGACTGGTGATAGATTTCTCGTCATAATGTGGTTCGATTCCACATCTTTCCTGTAATTCATAAAATTAGTGTAAAATATCCATCGGGCCAGCCCTAGGAATAATCAGCTCAGTGGTCCAGATATACTTAGGGAAAGGCAAAGAGTGAGCGAAAAAGAATTTACCAGGGGAGTCTGAATCTGTGTACAGCTGTTTGGAGAATTAAAAACGGCATAATTGCTGGTGATTTAACTACAAGATTGCTACAGATGCAGACTACCTGGAGTCAATGAAATATACGCTAAGCCTTAGAAGCTGTGATGTTGGAATATTAGGTGTCTGACACGGCCTTCTCAGCCCCACCCCTCCCCGCCCCCCAAAAATCATAGGTATTCTTGAGAACGAAAATACATCGAAAATGAGCCTTATCAATTTATGTATTGTTCAGAGAATGCATAAGAGCAACATGATGAGTCTACTGGTAATACGAAGAGTGGGTAGAGGTATTTAATCACCGTCAGACTGGAGTCAAAGAGAAAATCGAAGGTAGTTTCAGTGTGAGGGAGGCCCTCAAAATTTAACTATAAATGTAATAAGACAAATGAGTCTGATAACAAAAGCAAGACTGGCCAAGGAGAAATTGAATGATTGATGAGCTAGAGTAATAGATATGGAAGTGATGAAGAACTGATGAAGGATTAAAAATAAGGTTCATTAGAAAAATAATTATGACGTATTTGAGCATGTAAAATAAATGGGGGTTCCCAAAGAAGCCAAAAAGAATATGAAGAGGGAAACATTCAAAATTACACACACATATATCTAATATTAAAAATAAAATATTATATATATTTGGGGTAATGTATAAAGTATATAAACTAAATGAGAATATGATTTAGGGAAAATATATAAAATTTATATGTATATACATATACATATGTAATATATATATATATATATATATATATATATATATATATATATATATATATATATATATATATATATATATATATATATATATATATATATATATATATATATATATATTCCTATACCGGAATTAAAACGTTATATAAAATAGAAAAGGGTATATTGCCTGGAAGAAACAAAACAACGAAATGGAAGATCTTTTGATCTTTCACAGTCCATTTTTTTTTTTTTTTTTTTTATAAAATCTGATGTATGGAATGTGACTCATTTAATGTGGGCCAGACAAGGAAGGAATTACATGCCAGAATAAATTAATATAAATGTTCAGTAACAATTGGCCAAAAGAATAATGTTCTTTCTGTACATAGAATTGATCGGCCCGTAGTAGTATAGTAAAAAGATGTAATAATATTGTCTTCAAAAGGTCCCTCCCATCTACAATAATGAAGACGCAAAAGAAAATATCAACTTATTTTCAGGTTATGCACAAGATCACTGAGGACTGAGAAAGAAGCCTGTAAACCCGTTACTCCTCCGAAGATCAACCTCAAATGTAATCCATCTGTGTGCCCCAGAGTTTTATACCGCTGCCTTTCAAATAACAGTCCCTTGTTGACGGTGGACTGCTTGAGAATGCCTACAGAACAAAGGCAGAAGATCTTGCACTCCATTGTCTTACATACCGAATGGTCATATACTATTTTCATACACACAAACATACATCACATTATATATATATATATATATATATATATATATATATATATATATATATATATATATATATATATATATATATATATATCCTTTCAAGTTGGGCAAATAATTTCCCATGATTATCAAGAGCGTTATTTCAGGAACCTTAAGAATTTGATAGCAAGATCAATGCAGTGGCTTTGAGTATATCTTGTAGAGCTTTCGTGAGAAAGCGCAGGTCTTGAATGTACTGACGCAAACCGACTATTAATCAAACAATAGAGCTCATGGTCAAAAGCATCCTAAGCTCAGATTTCATCAGGATCAGTTTGTGAAATTTCTACTGAACCTTTTCAGTGATAAAATGGTAAAACTGGCAATGAAGAATTGTTTAAAAATGTAGCTTCATCCGATTTCTACCTGAGACGACTTGACTTTCCATGGATTAGCCTTTGCTCGCTTTAGTAAATTTATGAATGATCTATGACGCCCTTTCAGCTGCGACATTAATTTTGCATCTAACCACACCTTTCACACCGAACTCTGGCAAGTTCATGATTAACTCGATAAACCAAACACCAAATATTTTCTTGAATAGAGAGAAATCAGGTATATTGTCATTCAGAATCATTTCAGACTTCTTCTTGTGCATTTTTAGTTTTCTGCAAAAGAAAACTATTGTGCCGGCTTTGTCTGTCAGTACACACTTTTTCTGTCCGCCATCAGATCTTAAAATCTACAGAGGCTAAAGGGCTGCAAATTTGTATGTTGATCATCCACCCGCCAATCATCAAACGTGCCAAATTACAGCCCTCTAGCCTCTAGTTTTTATTTTAGTTAAGGTTAAAGTTAGCCATAATCTTGCGTCTGGCAACGCTATAGGACAGACCACCACCGGGCCGTGGCTGAAAGCTTCATGAGCCACTGCTCATACAGCATTATACACTGTTCAGAAAACTCATATTCACACTTACACTGAAATTTTTGTTAATGGGTCAAGAGTTTCATTTGTCTATTGGATAGTGTTCAGAGCATCGGACACTTCAGCATTTGAAAAGTTTAATTTTGGTAGTTTCTTAATATTGGAACTTAAGTACTTCAGAGTACTTCATAAAAGTCTGATTTGAGTAGTTAGATATACCAACAATACTAGTATTTGGTGATAAAATATTCACATACGGGAAAATATGACTCTGGTAAATTTAAGATGACTATTATTTTGATTCAGAGCTCAGTATTCAGAAATCAAACAGCTTTAATGAAGTTTTGAGAGAACCACTGTATCAGAAGCCACACCAAGTGATTTATGCCCACAAACATCTCATAAATCCTTGCAGTGTTGGGGAATGTTCAGCATTCGCTCGTCAAAGCTCTTTAGACCATAGCATTATCAGTCATATGTAAAAAAATAAATTCACCATATATTTTTCACATTATTATTATTATTATTATTATTATTATTATTATTATTATTATTATTATTATTATTATTATTATTATTGTATTATTATTATTCTTTTTTCTTTCATTAATAATTGGACAATTATTATTTTAAGAATATACATAGGGACAATTACATCACAAAAGCTGATTTTTCTCAATAATAATTTTAGATAAAGATTGATACTGATGTAAATGATTTTCTCTAATTTGGACAATCCAGGTCACCATCCATTAACTTTCTTTACAATTAGTAAAAGACAATTGCCCCCCTTTCTTAGATGTTTTAATACATAGAGAACCATTTCAATGTAAATTCAGTATTTATAGGAAACCAACCAACAACTTAACTAATGTCAATTTCTATTCAGGCCACCATCTTTATATCAAAATATCCATTTTTTCGTCTATGTTTTTACGAGCATTACGCATTGTCTATCCCCAGTATTTGGATCAAGAAATCGAATACATTAGAAAAAGAGGAACAGGTTTATGTTACCCTTCACATATAGTAGATATTTGCTATAATAAAGCCCACAAAAAGCTTTATATTGAAAGTAACATGGAGAAAGAAACCATTACGAATATTCTTAGCCTTAGTTTAGTGGTTTTGGAACCACACAATCATAGTTAAAATCCTTTAATGTCAACCTGGTTTTTTCCTATAATAACACACTAAAAGGAATGTTAATAAAAATTAGCCCTAAGGAAAGCAACAACATCTATCTATCTATCTATCTATCTATACATATATATATATATATATATATATATATATATATATATATATATATATATATATAAATATATAAATGGATGTATGTCTGTGTGTGTATGTTCCAGCATAACTCTGAAATGCATTGAGTAATTTCAACTAAACTTGGTATACATATGACTTACTATCTGGAAAGGAATACTGTGGGGGTAAGATATCACTGGTACTAAAGAGGATGGGGGTGGGAAGGGAAGAGATGTAAAAATAATTGAAAACGACAGATATTAGTGTGTAAGCCATAGTTTTCGAGGATGCTGAGATGAATAGCGACACTTCTGATGTCCTTTAAGTCCAAGTTCAGCCCCGATGAGAAGGGGGCGTGAGGTGGGAAGGGGGTGACATGTAAAAATAAACGAAAATGACAGATATTAGTGTCTAATTCACAGTTTTTGAGGTCACTGAGATGAATAGTGACACTCCCGATGCCCTTTAAGTTCAAGTTCAGCCCTGATAGGAAGGGGGGTGAGAAGGGGGTGGGAAAGGCGTGACATGTAAAAATAACCAAAAATGACAGATATTAGTGTCTAATGCAAAGTTTTTGAGATTGCTGAGATGAATAGTGACACTCCCGATGATCTTTAAGTCCAAGTTCAGCCCTGGTAGGGAGGGGGGGAGTTGAGAAACGGGTGGGAAGGGTGTGACTTGTAAAAATAACCAAAAACAACAGATATTAGTGTCTAATCCACAGTTCAAGGTCACTGGGATGAATAGTGACACTATTGTTTTTGATTATTTTTATATGTCACCACCTTCCCCCCCCTTCTCATCCCCCCTTCCTATAGGTGCTGAACTTGGACTTGAAGGGCATCGGAAGTGTCACTATTCATCTTAGAGACATCAAAAACTATGGATTAGACACTAATATCTGTTGTTTTCAGTTATTTTTACGTCACCCCATCCCACCCATTCTCACCCCCCTTCTTATTGGGGCTAAATGTGGACTTGAAGGGCATTGGGAGTGTCACTATTCATCTCAGCGACCTTGAAAATGGTGGATTAGACACTATCATCAGTAATTTTTGGTTATTTTTACATGTCACCCCCCTCCCACCCCATTCTCAACCCCTCCTGTTGGGGATGAATTAGGACTTAAAGGGCATCAGGAGTATCACTATTCATCTCAGCGACCTCAAAAACAATGAATTAGACACTAATATCTGTCGCTTTTGATTATTTTTACATGCAGCCCCCTTCCCACTCCCAACCCCTTTGGTGCCAGTGATTTCTTACTCCCACAGTATTCTTTTTCAGGTAGTAAGTCAGAGTTATGTGGAACATGCACACACCAAGTCCATTTTGAAATACATATATATATATATATATATATCGATGCATTTTAGAGTAATATATATATATATATATATATATAAGCACTAATAGCATTGGAGGTGTTATATTGCTCAACATTGAATCTTTACTGTATAAAGTCTAATGTATCTCTTAAACGCAGAAAACCAATTCTGTAGGAACGATTATTCCATTGACTTTGAAAGTGCATCATCGTTAGTAGCTAGGACACAGCATATAGCCTTCCGTTACGAATAGCGCGCACCTTCTGTTTCAATAGATAACTGGATATGGATGAATTGCAGGGGCAGTACCTCAACTTAACAAGCATTGTACACTACGTTTAATGGGTGCTCCGTCAGTGACAATTGACAAAGGAAGTTCAAAAAAGAAAATTTAAAAACGAAAAGTGAAAAAGAGTCAGGGAAAGAGTGGAAGACCGTAACGAACACTGGCACAGCTACGAATCTGCTATCTTTTGTATGTTTGCTGAGAGAGAGAGAGAGAGAGAGAGAGAGAGAGAGAGAGAGAGAGAGAGAGAGAGAGAGAGAATGTGCTGAAGTACGCACCATTTAATGCTGCAGATGTTTTGCAACCAATGGAATGATATACATCAAATAAAAGAAAATCTCCTTACACCTGTTCAGCACAGTAATCTACAGATCCGGGAAAAATGGCACTTCAGTAAGATCATCCTTTGCCTATACTAAAGTTTAGTAACATGAACTTTCATTTGTGTAATAGATTCATCCTGAAGACCTTTAATATCACTACCGATCAACAAAACTTATAAGCGCTGCTCATGCATTAATCACAAGAAACTTGATTCGTAAGGGCGGAAAGTAGAACAGGAAATCGATTGATTCATAACAATGACTTTGTTGCTAGCATTCCCTATTAAAGTTACATGGCACCAGAAGGACAACCATCAGACAACCATCCCATAGTTCAACATTTTATTCTTTAACCTGGCCTAGACAGGAATTCATCAGTTTACAGTAACAGCAACTTTCCGAAGTTTTCATTCTTTTTTTGTTTTTGACAATGCAGATATAATAATAATAATAATAATAATAATAATAATAATAATAATAATAATAATAATAATAATAATAATAATAATAATAATAATAACAATAACTGCTAGATGACAACTGCATCTGTTCATACAAACATACTGCCATAAAACACAAGATACATAATACGATTTCACTTAAACAGTCATTGCACCAAAGAGTTATTAACAAATTCGATTGGGTGAAATAACCCATACTCCAAACGGTGACGACAAAGAGTGAAGAGATTGAGACTAGTGTTAAAATTTTGGTCTTGACATTGATTCGGCCTTGAAAATTAAGTCATTGTCAATAATATTTATAGAAAATAATCAACAACCACCAAGATACGTACCTACGAAGTTCCATTAAAAAAAAAAAGATAAAATGTTTTACCAGAAAGCTGACCTGTGACTTTAGAAAAAATCAAAGTCAGAAGTATTTCGTGAATATAGTCACCAATGACCCAATAACCCACAACCTAAATTCCATAGAAAATGAGAAAAAATGTTGAGGGAAAATAATCCTCTCCAAAATACCTACCTAACACGTTTCATCTGTTGAAGAAGAAAATTACTCTAACAGTATGTTAAGTTCAATAATAACTACAACCATACTTTCAGAGATACAGAGAAAAAATTTGCTGAAATTCTAGACTTTCAACTGACATCTATCCTAGGAACATAGGTTAAGATAATAAATAACAAACTCAAAAGAATTTATTTTCCTAGTTTCATCAAAATCCAAGAAAAAAGTTTAGAAGATTATTTGTAATTAATCTTGGCGGTAGACCAGTGATGCCGGGATTCAAGGTATGTTTCAGTGTCAACATAACTGGCAAATATTAATTTGCTTATAACCTGATATAAAACAAAGACCTGTAATTTCCTTTATTTGTACAAAATACACATATAATGTTCAGTATCTTTCTTGAGATGTTCTGAAGAATATGTTTTTAGGTTATACATATTTTCCAATACAGATGCCATGGAACGGGGACACCTTTCTATACGCATGGCATTGGGGAGTGCTGTGTCTTATATACTCGTATATATACACGTGTCTATATATATATTTGCATACACACACACACACACACACACATATATATTACACACACATATATATATATATATATATATATATATATATATATATATATATATATATATATATATATATATATATATATATACATATACACACACACACACATACATATATATATATTTGTATATATATATATATATATATATATATATATATATATATATATATATATATTCTTATATATACAGAATATATGGCTCTAGAAAACTTATACAAGGATGTTGCTGACCTGATTGTATCACCTACAAGTGTAAAATATAAATGAGAAGGAACAGGGGCTGACATACATACATACATACATACATACATTTAGGGGATTCTACATAATACATCAGGATAATATATATATTGTATATATATATACAATACAAAATCAGAAGACAAGGAGGGATAAGGCAGGCCATGGGGTCCATACATACATACATAAACAAATAATAGATGTTAAATACATACATATATATAAACTATACATTGAACTGTTCATATATAATTGGAAATTTGTATATATAACCAACAATATATATAAAGTCATGCTCAGAAGGGTGCAGCAGTAGAAAACTTTCTGCAAAGAGAATGTTGCTGACCTATGATCACTTGAGGGTAAAATAAAATGCTGAGGGCAACAGGGCTGAAAGCCCTACTTTCCATAAAACACTCATATAATAAATTGATGTATTTACAAACAAAATCAGAAGACAAGGAGGGATAAGGCAGGACAGCTGGGGTCCTGAAGGTCTAAATAATAGCTGTTAAATGGGTGAAAGGGATTAAACGTTCATTGGAAGTTCAAAGGTTAATTGAAATTTGTGTGACAACCAACAATCATTAGTCATGGCAGAAGGGCCCACAGTGGCAACCACTCCTTCTGCAATAGAGAAAGGCATATGATGGGTTTATAGATAACAGTGACTGAGGGCAACATTCTCTTTCCATAAAACAGGATGTAAATTAAATAAAGGACAGAGCAGTCATGAAGAGGTGACTTACTTAGGTGTTTTGGAAACTGGAAACGTTTAGGGAAGAAACAGCTACTTGATCAATTCCTAGATCCTTAGCTCTGAAGGTGAGAAGGCATCCAGATGCATTCTGGGAAGGTCGGGGAGGTTGGCACTTTTGGTGAATGCTGAGTCATTCAGCCCAGAGGGATGTTTGGTCTGAATGCAGGCAGTCAAAGATTAATCTTACTTGGAGGTGTTTTTGGTACAGTCGAAGGTGATGGGGGAACATCTTAATCATGCCTTGGGTCATTCAGGTGGCCTGACATCTTCTCTGAGTTCAGGTCAGTACCTGGAATAGGAGGTTTATCGCAGTCATGGAGCTCAAGAGAGGGTTAGAAAAAACAAAGGACTTATAGAATGAGGTCGAAGGGGCAATTTCCACGACCGACCATCACTGTGTCACGGCAAGCAAACTTAATTAACAGAAGGTTATTAAGTTTGTTTATTATGAACTTTGCTTTATTCTTGAAAGGCGAGTTGCCTTAGGAGTGTTAACTCCCTTAGCAATATATATATATGCACATATATATATTATATTATATATATATATATATATATATATATATATATATATATATATATATATATATATATATATATATATATGTATATATATATATATATATATATATATATATATATATGTATATATATATATTATTTATATATATATATATATATATATATATATATATATATATATATATATATATATATATATATATATATATATATATATATATATATATATATATATATATAGATAGGCAATCATTTCCCCAACACTGTGTGACATAAAGGGCCTTCTTTGATCTCATCTCTAGAAATTATGATGCATTCTGTTAAGCAAGTTTTGTAAATCTTATGGTGTTTTCTGATTAAAACAATATCTTCTGAATATTCTGTCTGTCAGCCTTTTACTGTTACTCCATTCTTAACGTTCTCTTTCATCTGTGACCACTTTTTTTATTTTGTAATATATGAGAAGGGCAAACAAAAACAGGTTAAAGAACACTCACTTACACCATCCCACTATATGCTGAACGTTCATCTGTCAAGACGACATAAACGTTAAATTCTTTACATTTACTTCAATCATGGGTAATTTCAATTAGATCTCCTTATCTAACAGGAATCCTACAGTAATGAAAGTCCTTCCATAATGTTGGCTTGTTGCTGCTGTCTTGGGACTTCTTGTTATCAACAAAAGCCACCAGAAGGGAATTTTTAAATCCCATACACTGCTGCACAATGTCTTAATATATTCATCTCAAAGTTGTTTATAAGTTTCTTTCTCCAGCGATTCAAGGTATGCATCAGTGTCAACATGGTTAGCAGATACTAATTTGCATATGGTCTGAGATGAAATTAACAATTGCGATTTGTTCTTGTCTGGACAAGCTACAAACATAATGTTGTAGCGAAAAGATTTGATCTATGCAACTGCTGCCCTTTCTAAAACCAGCTTGTTCATACCTTGAAATCAGGTGTCACTGGAGAAAGAAACTTATGAACAACTTAGCTTTCAGAAAAGGCAGCAGTTCCACAGATCTAATATTTTCATTACAAATGACATATAACTAACATTTTCAGTTAGGTCACCAATTCCACTCCCTAAATGCATAGCTTTGTCAGCAATGAGAGCATGTTTGTACTATTATTGGTTTATTTCCTCTAGACCTTTATGCAACTTCCACTATCTAGAGTTGAGTACAGATTATGTTCTACTATCTGTTCTCCATCTCCTCCTGAAAACTTGTCTAAATGAATATTGAGCTTCTGCCCACTGTGGCTAAGGGCTCCTCAGATATCCAAGGTTTCCATTTTGTTTTCCCTTATCCTCGAATTTCTTTTCCAGCGCTCTACATGAAGTTAAAAAAAAAAAACATATCTTTATTTAGCAAAGATAGTAACAATTAATATGCTTTACTTCAATGCTTTATACAAGTTTCAAGTGCTGATCGAATCAAACATAAAAAAATGACTTTTACTTTTGACAAGTTTTTCAACTACAACTCTTTGCTTACTTAAATTTGCTACATTGCAACGATCAAATACATACCATATTAACATTCAGTCATATTCTCCCAACCATTTCTCTCGCATAATGCTTTCTTTGCATTCCAAATAATTAATTACAATGTTCTTTCTCTCTCTTCCAATTATTTATTGAATTCGACAGCATTTCTCATACAAGAGTCATATCTGCCTGACAGTAGTAGCAATTACACCCTGTTACAATAACAACCTAGTAAGTATTTTTTTTTACATGCCAAACTCAGAGCATATGAAGAAAAGTCGAAAGTTGTAAACAATTCTGGAACAAAACTCCTACTTCTTATCATGTAGCTCAAACAAACAGACTCAGGTAGCAGAATTTTATCGAAAAATCATTTCAGGATGCACTTCATGTGACTTTATATTCCTTGTTACTAGGGTTGTGCAGAAACTTTGCCCTAGCCAAAGATGCCAGTTACGTTAAAATTTATAGTTTTGAGGATATAATAAAGAAACCTCAAACTGAATTTCACAGTTAGTTCAGGTTGATAGGGAAAAGATTCTAACACCAATACCCGTCACCATATACATAATTATGGGAATTTGAATTTTTGAAGTCTAGTATTTCAATGAAAATGTAAAAGCCAAGAAGTTAATTTTGTTCCCAACACTTACATGCTCCTGTAATGAGCTTTCCTATTACTTTCAACAAAAAATAATCAGAAATTTACTTTGTCTGCCATTATATGTCTCCTGGAATGCATGTTTTGCTTCTGAAATGAAAATGTAACGTCTTTCTCCATCATAATTACTGAAAACACCTCCATTCTCGTGGATTTATCACGGAATGGGAGTCGCTTGTGTTCATTTCAGCCTGTGATGTGACTATTGCAAGGAGCTTAAAGAGGTCTAGAGGTAAGCCTCTTATATATTGCAGGGCGCAACATCAACTTCTGATCTCCATAATACCGTCAGTTACTTTTCTCCTCTCTCATGTCTTTGCTTTAATACCTCGGTCCTCTGACAACTATATTTTCATGAAATTTTCCATCACACTGAACAGGAATTTATGATGCATTCATTACTTTTCTAAAAAAACTAAGGCAGCTCATGCACGTGGTTTACGAGAGCAAAAGGAATATTTTCAAATGAGGAAGTGATTTTCTATATTTTCCGAGTAAACTCATGAATACAGACATTGAAAAAAAGAATAACAAGACAGCGCATTGTCCTTACTAGAATCTGATATATTCTATCTGTTATTTTAATTAATTCCATTGTCTGACCTTCCAGACAATGGGACACTGCCGAATAACTTATTCCATTATTATACAACCTCTGAGACTGAAGCGCCCTCATTGGTTATGTAGTATCAACACTATTGCCAATGCAAGCTTGAAAATGATGCAAATATAGGTAGTTCATACACATGTACCCGTCTGCAGTGTATCCATTGAAACATGTAGACAAGGGCAAACCAACATACCATAAACGCCACATGCCCATGTTTGCTGTTTTCTTAAGGAAAGCATGATAAATGTCAATACATGCCACATTCACTCTCCAAGTGATTTATCTAGGATGAACCCCTTCAACAGTAGAGCTTCTACATGAATTGCTTAAGCAACTAAACAAGAAAACTTCAAGGAGTGGGTCAAAATAATCAACCACTGCTCGTATTGCATCATTCACCAATATCTTGCATGTGTTCTTACATTTCATCGATATTCAATTCTACAGTTTGTTTTCCTATTGTCCAAACACCTGATATGTCTTATTGTCTTTCCTTTAGCAAATTCCAAACTGTAACATTTCTTAAAACTAATACTCTCCCATTTTACCCAAGTAGCCATAACACTTTAAAATACTATGAGACATCTTTTCACCTATGCTAACCTTTTCAAATTGGCATTTATAATGAATTTATCACAGTTTTAATCTTTTACACTTCACATACCCCATGCAGACAGTTTGAATCAATGATTTCCATCTTTATCACACAAATAACCACTCTCCAGTAGTAACACGAGGAAAGGCTCCGTAATTACTTCTCAGGCCCAAACTTTTGCCTGCCCCAGACACATACATCTTCTACAACCTTTGCAGTTACCAAAGCTTTCTTGCTTCATCTCTTCTGTGCTTCACTTTTCCCTACCTTCATAGTCCATATTACGAACTCTGAAAGGTATGCTGGTCAACAGCCTTAATTCTCCCCATCTACAATGATTTTTAATGCTAGCCCTCGTTTCACACTTCCATTTTCTCTAAATATTGATTTTCAATTTTCCATCTATTAAAAGTAATCCCAAGCTCTTTTGGTAGAGTTGGCAGGTTTTATACATTACTGTTAACTCTCTATCACCCAGTCAATCATTCAGCACTTAATTCATGACTTCAGGTTGACTTCCACATAGCCACTCACACACCTATAATTTTCCATTAATTCACAACATCTGGTCACATCCTGCGTCGTATCACACATTCTGGCTCCTGCAACTGTTCTTTCCTTTAATTAGCAACACCAGTTTGTATCCCAAGCACATCTATTCATTTCCTTTAATTCATAACATCAGGAGGTATACTAATACGTTCAATATATTTGCTTTTTTTATCTTCAATCTATAACATCAGATTACAACCCAGATATGTGTACCTACATCTGTTCTTTCCCATTAATCCATAGCATCAAATTGAACCCAACATACTTGCACCTACTGTCAATCTGTGCCTTTAATACACAATGTCAGGCTTTACCTCACAAACACCAACATCTGTTCTTTCTCTTTTAATTTATAACATCATCTCGTATCCCACATACCAGCCCCTACTTACATTCTTTCATTTTAACCCATTTCATCAGGTCGCATTTCCGCACACCACCTGCACCTCCATCTGTTCTTTCCCTGGAATTCGTATTCCATCTCATTGCACCTAATCGTTTTTTCTCTCCACAACAGATTCCCTCATAGTTGCACCTACGTCTCTTCTTATCCCTCTAATGCCCAACACCAGGGCTTTTCCCATGTATCAGCACCTACATCTATTTTCCGCCTTTAATCCTTAACATCAGGTCATGTCTCGCATACTTGCATCTATACCTCTATCCTCTCAATGTATAATATCAGGCCACACCACACATACCAGCACACACTTGTACCCTCTATCCGTTTTTTTTATTTCAAATCGCGTCAGGTCATATCCGACATAATTGCACCTAGTATGTTCCTTCCTTTCATAGTATCAGGCCATATCCCAAATACTTCCACCTTTATCAGTTCATTTCCTTTAATTCATCTCACCTTGATGTATCCCAAATCTATGCAGTTACACCCGTTTTTTCACTTTAAT
>NC_089786.1:20834404-20899404 GCF_040412425.1 Macrobrachium rosenbergii
TTAGATACCTTTAGAATACAAAAGGCTTCATCGTAAATATTACAGAAAAAGGTTTTACGCGAAGTTCTCAGCACCACACATCATTTTTAAAGGTTGTTTTTTCCTGAAATATTTCTGTTATGCAACTTATAAGGGTAATTGAGGTTAATTCATAGTAAGGATAACAATGATACTATTATTGCTTTCGATATTCTCCTCTGTAAGCAAATTTACTTACATACCGGAATTTGACATCTGTACATAAGAAGAGCTGGGAAAGCAATGGGTGAAAAAGCTTATCTTCCTTTAAAACATTCGACGGAGCTCAGCTGATAAGCTGCTCTTTGTATACTTGGCTTATCCCCGATAGCCGTTCGCTTTACCAAAACCTGGTCTCTGCGCAGCGCCTTTTCGCAGTCACTCACGGAGGAGCTGGAAGCGTTGGTTTCTTCCCTTATCGAACTTAAATCTGCGCCCAACCCATGGGCTGTTCATTTGCTCTTCATGCAAAAAAGATGAAATATAAAGCCTTTTTGCGATATTACAATATCGTTAACAATTAGATCAGAAAGAAATGGTTATGATTTTATATTTCATAAGAAACCCTTCGCAGGAAGAATAATCGTTATTATTTTAATGAACGCTTACATGAGGCTCTTCTCTCCTTAGCGAAAACCATCCCCAACTCGAACCATCTCTACAAAGCTGGTTTGTATAATAATTGGATTAGCGGTCGTATATGATTCGAACGTCATGATTTAAATAATTTCAAATTTTACTGGTTTTGTTATGATACGCAGAGCCTCACTTTATCAAGAGAATTTCAAGATCAAATGAAGAGCAGCGCTAGAAATACACGACTAACGTCTGTGAGCGTCACGATTCTTTTTACAAATATTCCTTCAACAGCTGAAAGTTCTATGGACAGGAGGGGTACCTAAATGCTTCTCAAACCGAGCTAGAAATCTAGGGAAACCTTCAATAAGGAAGGATCTCTTAAGATTTTGTTGTATCCACTTCTTCATATAAACATCAAAGATCTATATACTACCAAACGCTGATGGCATTCCCCCCATCGCTGAATGTGAATACTACCAAGCACTGATGGCATTTTTGACATCGCTGAATGTAGTTATCTGGGAGATCTAACAAGAAAGAATTGGATTGTAGAAGTGTCTTTTAAAATAAAAAATGCCTTTACTCAACCAATGTTAACATGGGCACCACAAATCATGTCCTTTGCAAGAGAGGCAATGATGAGTGCCCTAACAAACAATTCTCCAGTCATGAAGGTCTCTTTGTTTCTGCAAACACCCATGAAGAAGCAATCATTTTTCACATTAATTAAGAATGTCTCAACAAGAGAGAACAAAATCCACTAATAACTCCAAAGCAAGAGTAGGCTACAAGCAACATTAATGAATGTCTTCTTCAAGTCAGCAGCGCCAGGTAAACCAGTGGTAACTACAGTACCGCTAATGAAAATGGGTTAAGACTTACATAACTAACAATCCCTTAAGCTATGCAAACTGCTAGTCAGGTATTCAGTGCTGCAGTTCACTAATAATCTAAAGACTATGAAACGAGCAAGGAAGGCTCCCCTTCCTCCAGAACTGAAGGAATATAGAAATGGTTGGATGATCTTTCAGATAAGAAAACTTGTGCAAAGAATTATTCTAAAGGTGTGATATTCATTTCCTGTGTACCTGTATAAAACCAGGTGCCTTAATCAGTTTATCATATCTCTCAGTTCCTACACAGGCCCATTTTGTATATCCTTCTCTCTCTCTCTCTCTCTCTCTCTCTCTCTCTCTCCTCTCTCTCTCTCTCTCTCTCTCTCTTTTCAATTAGCTAAATATTTAAAAAGAAAAAACCCGGAAGTAGCAACTAAAAAGCTGATGTAGACATGGACTCACCCATACAATTACTGTCTTGCAAGACTGTTGCGACATAGTGAATGACTGATCATTAAAACCGATTACTAGTTCAACTAAACAACAATCTTTATTTCGCATTGCTGGCCTGCAGGATTTGTTCGTAATGAAATATATACGATATTGTTCAATACTGCTATTCCTTAAAGATTCAATAACTTGACGTTGGAAGAGAGTAGGAGTGAGAAATATGCAGCAGTCAAACCTCGTTCTCATAACAATAGAGCGTGAACAAAGAATTTGTGGCGGCATGCAGCAACAGAAAGCCAAAGATAAGTAAAAAATTCTTGAGCCTATTGCCCTGACTTCGACGTACATGTGGGACGCCAGTTTACAAAAATTCAGTTAATCAATAGCCAGACAATATGGATATACATTTTTTGGGGGCGGCTTTAAAGTGTAAAAATAAATCTTTAAATGAGAGATAATCGAGAAGAGTCGTTGAACACCAGAAAGTGTATACAGAAACTCTGGTATCAAATAGTGTCAAAACAGCAACGCACGAACAAAATATATCGGTGATGCAGTGTCCGATTGAGTGCAAGATCCCCCTTGAAATATTGATGAACTAATCCCAAGGGTTATCGGACGATTCTGCTCAGATTTTCACAGCCCATGGCCTGTGTAGGTGACATGGGAACCAGAACGCGTCTTTTTACATCGACATAATTGCATTCAGCTCAGCATTAGTATGACCGGAAAAAAGAACCGATTCTGTTTTTCAATTCTCGTGGGAAGAATTCCTCTCGCGCATCTTTAAGTTTTTGTTGGTCTGCTTATGTTCCAGGTGTCTTTTGTTTAACTCAAATATTCTTAAGAAAAATATGTTACTCCCTGATTCTGGTTTACACTTATTTTTTAAACAATTTTCTTACTGAGGCCTCGTGAAGACTAAATAGGAAACCGGCGTCTCAATTCTGTCTACATAATAATAATAATAATAATAATAATAATAATAATAATAATAATAATAATAATAATAATAATAATAATAATAAACAATTATTATTGCTCATATGATTTCTGTTGTAATTTTGGCTTCTTCTATCAGAACTGCAATGAAACAAAGCTTCCTATTCAAAGGGTAGTTTTTTTTTTTGGGGCGGGAGGGAAGGGATTGGAACTAACAGAATTTTATTATTAATTGAGACACACAGGAACGAACAGTAATATTCTGAGAGGAATTAATGTTCTTAAAACTGAAAAAGAAAGCAACGTAAAAGTCTACTCTTATTTCGGACAACACAAGCGAATGATTTAGAAAACAGAATTCCACAAAAGTTGTTCCAAGTCTATGAAATAAAACTATTGGGAATCTAAAACCAGGTTCTTCTCAGCCTTTGAGGTTATAAATGCATTATATCTTCTCGTGATTTAAACAGGATTTATTCTGGTCAGCGCATAACCTTTACATCTCAGATTTGAATGCTGCACCAAAAGGCTCTAGGTTCCCTGGGACTTGTTCAAGGTTTTTTCAGAGGAGTTAATACTTTCTTTTAGAACATAATGCTCCATGCAGGAACCTTGACGAGACTGACTTTCCAGGACAAAGAATTCGAAATTAAATCAGGAAAACCACTGGAGATTACGTCTCTTTAAAAGCTAAGGTTAGTTTGGGATATACTGTTGCCTAATTTCCAACGTTTCGACATTCCTTGCTCAGCCGTTTGTGCTCCAGGTGAGAATGCGTAATCTAAAATGCCATATATAGGACTTAAAATCCCAGCCTAACTGGTGGATATTTGGCATATAGACAAAGTTACAGATTCTGCTTTTTTGTGCATATGTTGTCCAGTAGTAAGACACCATTCCAACGCGTGTCCCTTTTGTGTGCTTTTTTCAAGTGAGGTCAGAATAAACCCAGATGGAGTAATGATGGTTTATGGCTATTATAGTCAAATGAATGTGTAATTATCACCATCAGAAAAGGGAGGAGCTGGAGACTGGTAAGACAAGTCTGAGTTCCAGTAAAATGAAATAGAGCATTTCTCGACTCCATTACTGCCCCAAATCCTAATAAACTGATTTTATGCTATAGGGCTTCAAAACAATTTACTCTTATCTAATTATGCTCTGTAATAGCATCATTATTGTAGTGATACATAAATTAATTGAATTAAACAGTACTGAAAGATGCATTGTACTTTAGCTCAGTTTGCTAGAGCAGCTAAACTTCTGCCCAGAATCCTATGTATTCCTTGGGAAAGGTACATCAATATACACAAATATGGTATAATAACTTACACTTGTAGAAAGGGTTAAGTGCTTGAGCTAAAGGGGAACAACCTCTCAGAAAACTAAGTTCAGATTAATGATAAAAACGTCCTAATTATCTGTATACCACTTGCTGTGTCTTTCCTCTAATATATGTACATATGTATTGTGTATACAGTATGTATATACATATTATGATCTCGCCTCTCGAGATCGTGATTCTTTAAAAAACAAGCAGTTGAGCTGCAATGACTGGGTGACCAAACAAAGGAGGGAGGAGCAGAACAAATACAAAAAAAAAAGAAGTTACCTTAATATTAGTTTATTACAAATTAGTTATTTACATATTTACAGTGAGTCAGAGTTCACGGGTGTTGAAAACACACAAAATAGTCATTAACATAAAGTACCTTAAAACAGGCAAATTAATCCAAATAAGTCAATGGGCAATCCAACAATTCAGATAACAGACGGCTCAAAATAGCGCTAAAAAACTGGCATGCAGTAGTAACAGCAATACGCAGTTGATACCTAATAAATGACACAGTAGGAGCATAATAACAATCGTAACAAACTCGAAATAGTCGCAAATGACAAAACAACAGTAAAGCAGGTAGCATATGCAATTAAATTAACAGCGTAGCGGCATCACAGTGATACATAAATTTTGAACGGGAGCACTTCCTCCAAACAATGAGACTGGTCAATGCGGACGATCAAGACAAACCGATACGACAACCACCTCGTCTATGGCGATGCTGACGTCCTCCTTCGATAACGACGACCATGACAGAGCGGCGCCGGCAGCCATCTCGTCATAAAGCACTCTCCACTGCTGCTCTGCTTTGCGGCTGATCCTCAGGTGCCAAGTACTGGTCTTTGCTGCCCCAACTAATTCGCTGCTGCCTTGGATGCCAGTGGTTTGCGCCAGAACCTGACTGACCTTGGTTTGACGCCTTCAACGGCGTCAACTCGCCCAGTATTAAAACAAACAGACGGCAATCCACTAAGGAACAATCGACAAACGATTGTTCCTAACTCCACACCTAACAGAAAAAAGATTTTCAATAAAAATTTTTTTAGACCAAAATATACTCCCCCAATGCTGCCCACACCCCGCCAGCCAAAGCAGAACCAGCCCTGGCCAAGGTCGCCAATATTATGATCGCCTCTCGAGATCGACAGGTTCTTTAAAAACAAGCGGTTGAGCTGTAATGACTGGCAGAGGTGACAAGCAAGGAGAGGAGGAGGGCAGAACAAAAATACAAAAAAATTATAATATTTAGTTTATTGAATTAGTTGTTACATATTTACAGTGAGTGCAAGGTTCTGGTGGCGAAAACACTGAAATAATCATTAACATAAAGTACACACTTAAAACGGAGCAAATTAATCAAAACTAAGTCAATGGGCAAATCAGCAATTTAAGATAAAAAACAGACGGCTCAATAGCGCTAAAGCAGCTTATAATTAGCTAACAGCAATACATGATTGATATAATAAATGACACAGTGGGGAGCATAATAACAATCAGTAACAAACTCGAAATAGTCAACAAAATGACAAAACAACAGTAAAAGCAGGTAGCATAATGCAATTAAATTAACAGCGTAGCGGCATCACAGTGATACATAAATTTTGCGAACAGGAGCACTTCCTCAAACAATGAGGTTTACGGTGTGCGGACGATCCGGAGACCAGGCGATACGACAGCCACCTCGTCCCTATGGCAGTACTGGCGTCCTCGGCAGTAAGCGACGGTATGACAGAGCCATTCCGGCGCCATCACCTCGTCCTCAAACACTCTCCCTGCTGCTCTGCGCCGCGACTGATCCTCAGGTACGAATACCTGATGCTGCTACCCCAACTAGACTCGCTGCTGCCTTGGACCACCAGTCGTTTCGCCCTCCAGAACCTGACTGACGAAGTTTGACGCCATCCAACAGACGTCAACTCGCCAGTAATTAAAAACAAACGAGGCAACAATCACTGAGGACAATCGACAAACGATTGGTACCAAACATATATATATATATATATATAACATATATACTATATATATATATATATAACCATATAACATCTGCCATACCGCCATATACACACACCTAGCTGACCAACCTGGCACTGCCTGGGAAATCTCTGAATGACAACTGATAACTCTCTCTCTCTCTCTCTCTCTCTCTCTCTCTCTCTCTCTCTCTCTCTCTCTCTCTCTCTCTCTCTGCCATTCCTGTTAAGATAGTTGCTTCAGTTACATTGCCCAGCATTTTTGACAATTTATATTTCACCACTCCTCACCCCACATTCCTATCGGGGCTGAGCTTGGACTTGACGGGCATCAGAGGTGTCTCTATTATTTTTCACCCCTTCTCAACCCCACCTTCCTATTGGGGCTGAACTTGGACTTGAAGGGCATTGGGAGTTTCACTATTCATTTCAGCGATCTCAAAAACTATGGATTAGACACTAATATCTGTAGTTTTTGGTTATTTTTATATGTCAGCACCTTCCCACCCTTTCCCACACCCCTTCCTATTGGAACTGAACTTGGAGTGTCACTATTCTTCTCAGAGACATCAAAAACTATGGATTGGACACTAATACCTGTCGTTTTCGATTATTTTTACATGCACCCCTTCCCACCCCTTCCTTATTAAGGCTGAACTTGGTCTTGAAGGGCATCAGGAGTGTCACCTATTCACATCTCAGTGACCTTGAAAGTATAGATTAGATACTAATATCTGTAATTTTTAATTGTTTTGCGTTACCCCGCCGTACTATCGGGGCTGAACTTTGATGTAAAGGGCATCAGGAGTATCACTATTCATCTCAGTGACCTCAAAAACTATGGATTAGACACTAATATCTGTTGTTTTCTATTATTTTTACATGCACCCCCTTCCCACCCCTCTTCCTATCAGCTGAACTTGGACTTAAAGAGCATCAGCAGTATCTCAGCAACCTCAAAAACTATGGATTAGACACTAATATCTGTTGTTTTGTTATTTTTACATGTAACCACCTTCTCATTCTCCACCCCCTTCCTATCAGGGCTGAACTTGGACTTGAAGGGCACCGGGAGTGTCACTATTAATCTCAGCGACCTTGAAAACCATGGATTAGACACTATTATCTGTCGTTTTCAGTTATTTTTACGTCACCCAGTTCCCACCCCCTTCCTATCAGGGCTCAACTTGGACTTAAAGGGCATCAGGAGTGTCACTATTCATCTCAGTGACCTCGAAAACTATGGATTAGACACTAATATCTGTCATTCTCTGTAATTTTTTCATTTCACCCCCTCCCCACACATCCCTCTTTGGTGCCAGTGATGTCTTACCCACCCATATTAGCTGCTTCACATGCTGACACAAGGCTGACCAGCAGCACATCAAACCCCTACACAGGCTCACACACACAGCACAATTCACAGCTATCTTGCACAACTCTCATGCTTCCTGGATACTAAGGCACTTTCTTCTCAAGACTTCTTTTACATCATCTATTAGGCCCTTTCCAGGTTTTTCTCTCCTCCTCCCTCCTACCACTTCTGAATTATAAATTCTTTTCATCAACTTATCGTCGTCTATTCCTTGCAATTGACCCAGCCATCTCAAAATATTTGTTCATACTTTCACCTTTCCTAACCCTTTACCACTTCTGCATTTCACCATCTTTCTCGCCCTTACAATTTTTTTACCCACATATATTACACAAACATTTCATATCAAAATCTTCAATCCTTTTTCTTGCGTTGGCATTCATGATTAACACTTCACTCCCATAACAGAGAATGAGGTTCAACAATCCTTTCAAACATTTCCACCCTCTCTTCAAGTCCCATGTCTTTTGCACACACTTTCCT
Source organism: Macrobrachium rosenbergii (assembly GCF_040412425.1). NCBI lineage: Eukaryota > Metazoa > Arthropoda > Malacostraca > Decapoda > Palaemonidae > Macrobrachium > Macrobrachium rosenbergii. The sequence continues at coordinate 20,842,400 of NC_089786.1, forward strand.
CATTTTCTGAGGCACCTACTTTGTGACTCACCTCTTTCCTAATTATACAATTATCCATTGTATTTATTCCCAAATATTTATTCTAATCTCCTGTGTCCTTTCTTCCCCTCACAACCTTATTCTAATAACTTTCTACCTCCTCCTCTTGTAAACACTTTAAAATACTTTTACTACTTACTGCAGTTTCTCTTCACTAACCCTAATCAGTGTTATACTTTCAGCAATGCCAGAATTTGATCATAACCTGTTATCGAGACATAACACACCATTTTCTCAAACTCTCCTTTGCACTCAACAAGTCCCCCTTCCATCTAAATATTGGAACATGTGATTCCCCATAATCAAAAAACATTTTTAATAGCTTTCAGCAACTTACCCTGTATATCACAACATCCTCAAAACCCACCCCATTGCCTGACTATCGATTTATCTTAATCGATAATGTGCAGATTTTTCAGTATACTTTTAAACTCCACAAATACCCTTTACACAAAACACTTGACAGCCTCCTTGTTTACACACACACACTCATGCACTGTTCTTGCTCTACCGGTCCTTTTGACTTCTTCCTTTCATTCTCAATCAAAATCCTACCACATACCTTCCTTTTGCCTTCTCTAATCCAAGATCCATTTGTTCATTAGCCTTTCTCTTCACTATCTCTCCTCTTTTTTCACTACATTGTTTCTTTACCGTGGTCATTTTCTTCTTTGTGCCTTCACATTATTTTCTCTTCAGTCATGCAAATGTATCTCCGAAATCTTCTTTGTTCTTTTACCAAAACTTTTATCTTCTCATCACACCACTTAACGTTTGCATTCCTCCAGAGCACTCCCGGATGTTCCTGTGACCACATCATGGAATCGTAAAAAACTTACCTACTACTTCTAAGCCCATGTTTATAACACTGATTCATATTTCATTCATTTTCTCCACATGTGATATTTCACTTCCACCTTATCAAACCCACAAGTCTTGATTCCTTTGACAGACACATTTTCAATTGCTCCTTTCCAAGATATTGCTCTCCTTTTGTCCCAGCCAAATGATTATCAGATCTAATTACAGCCACTTCTCTTCTAGCTACTGCATCCATCAACTTCTCTTCCATCTATTCTGTACTAAAACGTTATCTGGAAAGCTCATGCTCAACATTTTCTTCCACAAGTACAAATACTCTTTCATGTTCTCCAGATCTAGCAAGATTCACTTTCTCTAAAAAAAATCTTTCTGCTCTCATTCTTTTCCATTCTTGGACCTTCAACACTTAGTGTTAAAATGTCTTCATCTGCCTCAGTCAAGACTGAACCACAAAATCCTTGCACTAACAATTTTATAAACTTTAACCCATCCCTCCCTAACTACCCATTTCAGCCATCCCAAAAACATTCATTGCCTTTACCACTCCTGCGTACACCCCCTTTTTACATGCCTCAGTAAATGCAAAACCATTCTACTTTCTCTTCTTAAACAAATCAGTGTGTCAGAAAGAGGTCAAACTTAACCATAACCATGAAGATTGATATGTCTAAACCAGCTCAAACATTCATATACTTTCAAACTGAAATGCATTTATTAAGAGTTGGAATAGACTGTGGCTGGAATTCCCAGTTTCATTCAACCTACTGAGTTCCTCTTTCCCGCATTAATGTCATTTATGTAAATACACTACTTTAAATGTGCCCACGTGTTTTTACGTAATATTTCCCTCAGTAACCAGAGCCCTATGCTCATATGAAATTCTCCTTTGTTTCCTCTTTTTACGTTTTCCCGTACCCACGAAGTCAGAATCACAAAGGCTAAATTAACTTAAACTGTTGCTACCTGTCTCACAGAGCATATTTCAAACTAAAACCACGGAAAAACGTAAAATATATATATATATATATATATATATATATATATATATATATATATGTATATATATTACTAAAAGGACCTCATTCAAACTGATGGTATCTAATGGAGTTTTTTTCTTCAGAAATTTTACTAATGCACAGAGCAATTGTGTATGTGACAAAGTTTATATATATATATATATATATATATATATATATATATATATATATATATATATATATATATATATGTGTGTGTGTGTGTGTGTGTGTGTGTGTGTGTATCTATCTATCTATCCATCTATCTATCGATCTATCTACATATAGATATAATTTATATATATTTATATATATATATATATATATATATATATATATATATATATATATATATATATATGTGTGTGTGTGTGTGTGTGTGTGTGTGTGTGTGTGAGTGTGTATGTGTGTATATATGTGTGTGTGTGTGTGCATAAACTATATATGCCTAAAAAATCACAGTAGGTGCAAGTGACTTCAGTGTATAAGCGAATCCCACAGTACCAAGCGCTTTCATGTTTATCAACGCATCGTCTGGGCACAAATGAGACACAGATGAAAAGAAGGTTACAAAGCAAACAAAAAGGACAAGAATACCAGATGGTCAGTTGTCAAATGGTAATAAACAGAAAGATAATCCAGGATAATCTGGGATCAAGTAGTCACAAACTAAAACCATAGACCTAACTACAAGAGATACAAAAGCTTAGCTATACAAAACCCAAAAACACATATAAAATTGAATACCAGTAGGTTAATTGCCAAGGGGTAATAAACAAAAGGGTAATCCAGGATTGGTACCGCCGGGTCTCGATCCCTCGACGCGGTACCTTCCAACGACTCCATTCCCGGCGGTACCGATCCATTTATCACTTGAAAAATTCCTCTTCCGTGATAAATCCCGATCGGGGATATTCTGGAAGTAGCGTGAATTGGATGTTAAAGGACATTTGTAGCTTCATGATTGCATATAAATCACGGTGTGATAAAAATTTCTTATATATATATATATATATATATATATATATATATATATATATATATATATATATATATATATATATATATATATATATATACATATATATATATATATATATATATATATATATATATATATATATATATATATATATATATATAATGTACATATGTATGTATGTAAAATCCACAAAGAACGAAAATAAAATTTACCTGGTTTTACTAAATCTTGTGCACATGGACAAATATTTATTATATATAGTGTATTTATATTATATCTGATATATATATATATATATATATATATATGTATGTATATATATATATATATATATATATATATATATATATATATATATATATATATATATATATATATATATATATATATATATATATATATATATATATATATATATATATATATATATATATATATTATTACAAGTATTAAGTCACGAATATCCTTTGATATCGAATTCACTATATGATACCTTAAAAATAACTTACACCCAAAAGGAACTTATAGCTGACAAGTGTCAAAATCTGGGTGGTCAAAGATACAACCACGTCGATGTTTCGAAACCAGACCTGCTCCACGGTTCGAAACCTGGCCGGCGCAACAGCACTTATCAAGAATAATTAACTTTTGGCGTAAGTTATTCCAAAAGTATATGGAATTCCATATTAAACAATACTTTTGTGGGTTTAATATTCGTATTTGTGAATGTGGTAAAGGTCACATTTATATAACTGGCAAACACACACACACACACACACACACACACACACACACACACACATATATATATATATATGTGCGTGTGTGTGTATGTGTGTGTGTGTGTATCTCTGGTAATTTGTTGGTAGTGCCAAGAATACGCTAGAAACTGAGATCAACTTCTCCATTTGTGTGAACAAACATGCGAAGGGAGCTGATTCTCCTTTTGAAACTTCCCGCCAGATATATGGATGTGATGCAACCAATCTGCGGTGACTCTATGACACTTGCTAGTCAAATGTGTTATGCCTGGGAACTTGATAATAGTTTCCTCTCGGAGTGCAGAGGTGAGGAGGGAAATTGCCCTTTCTTTAGTGTTCTCAGAGAGGATGGTGGATATACAGTAAAACAAATGCGTTTTTAGTTTTGTTGAGGAAACTGCAATTCTTCACACAATTTACACCCAGTGCATTCATAAAGTTTTATTTACAAATAATTTTACGTTGCCATGAAATTATTCAGTCAAGTGCTCATATACAGGAAATTAGAGGGTACTTTCCTCTTTTTAGAGCCGAGATTAGGAAGGCAATTACCCTTTTTCCATGAGGATACTGGATTTGAAAGAAAGTGCTCCCAAGGTTCTTGAGGAGGCTACGTGTCTTTGTGTCTTTGAGGTATTTATCTTCAATTTTCATCAAAGCCTGCCAGTTTTAACGCATAATTTGATGTACATAAGGGGTGAAATTATTTATGATGCAGCGGTTGTAACGATCGAGTAAATTAAATGGAAAAAATTATTAGGAATAGTTTTTTAGATGGAATAATATCTAAGAAAAATGTCGTCGTCTATAATCCTGGTTTTTCGCGCCGGCATTATGCAGAAAATTAACTGATAATTGCAATATGAGATCAATTATACAAGTGCCCAAAATATCCTTGTTACTATAGTTTTGAATATTATATCGCAAATTATAAGTAAAACCTAATGGAAGCTGCTCTCAGCTAATTAACGAGAGAGAGAGACACATTAAGAAGGAAAGAAATAAAAAAAATTGAGGGCGAACAATGGAGAGAGAGAGAGAGAGAGAGAGAGAGAGAGAGAGAGAGAGAGAGAGAGAATGATTAAAGTTCGTTATCTTATTTTGAGAAATAAGATTTAATTTTTAACATCGCTACTCAGGTGTGGTGAATAACAACGGCATTAGTCTTGCAAAATTGATGTCACATGATTGGGAATAACAGCGTACAGGAGAATAACATAGAAAAGTCAATAAATGACTCCTATTTTAGGGACTATGGAATAATAACCTGTCAAAAAGCAACTATTGGACACAGGAATCCCTATCTTGTCTCAATCCCGTACAACTAACTAAATATATGCACTTTGCCGATGAGTTCATTTTTGTGATACTTCATACTTAATGTTCGGTCTGATTTCTTGCATCTAATTATTCATTTCTATTGATAAAAAACCATTTTTTCTGCCTGCATCTGGCCTTATCCTAACTAACATCCTTAGTCTCGAAATTTAAAAGTTCATTCCGTCCCTTCTGTGACTTCACTGCAATTCTCTAAATGCAGATTCAACATTTCAGTCTTCTGACATCCAAAATAATATTCGATGAAATAAAAGAATAACATTTCTATGCGTGAAAATCTGGTAACTTTGGAGTTCTCATGAGATGTCCATGATAAAACGATTTTTGAGAGCATTTAATAAGTTAGAAGAAGTCTATCTTCCTCGAAGAGATTCTTTACCAATGTTAATCAAACTTTTCACTTTAATATACGCCGATCGTACCACTGATATTTCAAGGGAAATTATCAATAGCAAATAACATATCGACAAGATTCGTTGTCTACGTTCGGCAACGAAGAAGCTGGAGATGAATTCGGAATGATAAGGAACTAGTATATATAACTCGACCGCAAATTTGTTATCATTCTAGGAAATTCATTAAACTGATACCAAGTCATTTGTTTTTTACAGAAACATCAGTCTTTACCAACAGAACAAATTTCATAAGCCATATCTTTGTCTTCTTCAAGTACGTTGGAATGAAGAAACTGAGCTCGGTAAAACTATGACCAATACTCGTAAGATTTTTCAGTCATAAGAAATTTCACGGTAAACAATATGTTTACCGACGTTGTAACACATATAAGGAAAAATTGTGAACTTGATTGGAGCTAGTACCTTCGTCTTTTTTGAATAGCCAGACTCATTATTAAGAGTCTGACTGTCAAAAAAGACGAAAGTGCTAGTTCTCATTAAGTTTTTCATTTTTCCCTTCGTGGTTATATACACATTTTATGGTTAGTCTATCTCGCTCGCTATCTTTCTCTCTCTCTCTCTCTCTCTCTCTATCTCTCTCTCTCTCTCTCTCTCTCTCTCTCTCACACACACATGCAGACACGCCTCTTTCCTTCTGAAGGAGATGAAACAGTGGAAGTAAAAACTTCTGCGCTCAGCAAATATATTCTGCTATAATAAGTTCCTTTCTGAAAGGAATAACAATTTCACTTTACCACTGCAATTAAAATGCTTTATTTTTTTCTACACACACACACACACATATATATATATATATATATATATATATATATATATATATATATATATATGTGTATATATATATATGTGTGTATGTGTGTGTGTATAAAGTATAAAATAAAATGCTTTAATTCCAACAGCATGGAATTGTTCTTTGGTCCTTTGGAATTTGAGAAAGAAGCGGAATAAGGACAATGAATATTTTGGCGCTTTTGAAATTACGATGACTACATTGCGTTGATAAAAATATAGATCTTAAAACCGCGTGTTAGTTTCAAACAGAATCAGGATAAAGAAGCCTGAATCTCAATTGTATTTTCGGAGATACGCAGTTCGTGTCAGTAAATCTAGATGTCAAACTGATGTCAGCTAATTAGTAATTCAGTCCAGACATTTCATTCTGAGAGAGAAGGTCGCTCATTTACATATTGATGGTTTCTTTAACAAGTTCGATGAATTCAATACAAGCTCAGAAAAAGATTCTTGATCTTAGAAGTGGCCATGAATAAACTTCGTTTCCTTTGAGATTTAATGAAGAGGTCGTTAACCACAAGGATATCTCATTAGAAGCTGCTCAGTTCAAGAAATGTTGACGGAATTATTGTTGAAGCTATTCAGTGTAATACAGACACTCATCGACTTCAATAAGACCACAAGAAATTGCTTCTCACGATACAATATTTGGTTTCGTTTGCATTATAAGGGTATGCCAATAAGACTTTTGGCCAGATTTTTTAAAAATTAAGTTTGTTTCGACAAGATTTCAAATGTTATATTATTAGTTTAACTCACTGTAATTTAAAATGATCGCAATTCCAGTTTTATATCAACTTGAGTGAATTATCAGCCAACAGAATTTAAATTGAAAAGGTCATTGCTGCTAATGAGGTTTTATGTAGATATCTCATTCACTTCGAATGACCAGGCAAAAGGCTGTTCTTTTCAGTGGAGCTCAGAAAAAAGTCGCAGTAGACATTGATGTGAAACATCAAACCACCTGTAAAATTCCTCTTTATCAGATTCGGAAACATTATGTTCACATAAAATCATAGTCGCAATAAAGGCCAGTAAGTCTACATCAGTTGGTGTCAATATCGTTTATAATACATATAAAAGAGAAAAATACTTCACAATTAAATATAACGTATTAAAGTATTATAACCTTGGCAAGACACTATTTATTTACGAAAACAGAGCGGACTGTGTTCACTTTTATTGTTGTGGATATTTTCCAGTAAAATCTGCAGTAATTCATATGCAAGTTTATGACATTAATCTCGGATTTAACCTGGTAAAATATAAACATTTATAATTGCTAATGGATTATCTGTTTTGACGAATATTCACTGAATGGAGCAGCTAAAGAACTCGGAGAGAGTAAAACTGCCAGGCAATATTTGAGAGAGAGAGAGAGAGAGAGAGAGAGAGAGAGAGAGAGAGAGAGAGAGAGAGAGAGAGAGAGAGAGAGAGAGAGAGAGATATTTAGAAGATAGGCATTGTCATGGATTCATTTTCTTCTTTCTGATTAAGCAAAAAAATAATAATAATAATAATAATAATAATAATAATAATAATAATAATAATAATAATAATAAACTCCCCACTAGAAAGAGTATTAGCATTCTTTTTCAATGAAATAAAATCATCAGGCCTGTATGAGGCTCATTGCTACATCATAAAATATTCAGATGTACTCAACACTCGCAGGTCGGGGCAGTTTATGCATCCATCAAGCTGTGGAGATATCTGTTGACACAGTTTTCTTAAAAATGTCTTCAAAAGAGGAAAATTCAATTTGTTTGTGTGTGTGTTCGTGTTTGTGTGTGTGTGTGTGTGTATGAGAGAGAGAGAGAGAGAGAGAGAGAGAGAGAGAGAGAGAGAGAGAGAGAGAGGGGGGGATTTCACTTTTCGATGTGAAAATGTGTTCCGTACTCATGTTTTTACTTTTTTTGTCTCTTCTCATCGCTTATGGATTTTCAATGTCAACCATTTTTCCATTTGAGTGTGAATGTCCCAGGGAGTACTTTGATTGGCACCGGTGTCTCTATTGAACAGATGGCAGGACCTTTTTTCATTTTCCGTTTTTATTTATTTTTAGCTTATTATAGCTTTTACTTTTTAGGAGTAATAGAAGGTATGAAGGCATTTGGTTAGCCATTTCTTCATATTAATTTGCATGCATGTACACAAGCAAAAAGCACCTCTATTACTTACACACGAACACAGAGGCAAATCGGCTTTACTGATCTCGTTAGGGAAATCTTATAAATATATTAAGGTGTTGTGTTTGTCTGTAGAGTAAGTCTGTGTCCACCTCTAAAATGGTTGCACCCTACCAGTTACGAATCGGTCTTCAAATGCAACTTTACACGAGGAGTTTGGTGTGTTGCAATCTAGCGCAGTGCAATGCAGTTTGCAGTCACCGCCTTTCTGGCCAAAATTTCAGTTTGCTGACTTTCTCCCCCTTGTGCAGTCTGTGAATCCGTGAAAATGGACTTCATAAGTTGGAAAAAAAAAGACATTACTTAACATTAAGCTTTTTCATAAGAGCCGGAAGATATCCAGACAAAAAGAGAAACGGTTAGGTAAAGATATTAAGAAAGATCGATCAAAGGTCAACTGATTAGATCAAAAGAAGGGTAACAAGGCATCAAGACGATTATTTTCATCTTAGGAGTTTACCTGAAGATTTGTAATGAATTACATCGGCGATAAAACGTTTTAGCAAAAAAATACAGTGAATTATACTGGACGTGATCTAAGTCAACAAAGTCTTCTCGATTTTCCTCACTGTAAGAAGAGGTGACTGAGGTTTTATAAATATATTCCTTACCTAATTAATTGCATAAGGAATAATTCAAGCCACTATGCATGAAAGTTGGGTATCTTCATGATACTCGCTCATTACCACATGAATTTATTTTTAAAGTGAATACTTTCACTTGCACGCATGTAATTAATGAATAAAATACAATGAATTATAGTCTTTTCATTTCAACTGCCCAGCCACGGGTGATGCTGTGGCACTTGCACATGGGTAGCACGTCATTGGCTGACACTTAACGTTTCCGATATCGTCGGTTTATTGTGATGAATATTAAACTATTTATTCAGTAACATATTTGAATGCTTATACTTACAAAAAAACCTATCAAACAATCTACTCAGAGCAGACACAGACGAACAATGAGCTTTCAATAGTTATGATTTATCTCATTAGTATAGCGCAGGCTACACAAGATTTTCAAACCATTCAAACTTTATTATATGTATAGTTTCATTGCGTGCATATGAAAAATAACTATTATAATACCAAAGTAGTGTCTAGGTCTGCAAACTGAATTGTTTACTGCTGGAACATGAAGCATGGACCAGTGCTGCTATCCCTGTGCTTCTGATCAGCTAGATAGTCCAAGTAATGCTGGTGTCAAATGCAGGACATTTATGGATTTAAAAGGAGCCTTTGACAAGGCTAACCATGGTGTTATTTTGGAGGAATTTGTCAATAGGGGCTTTAAGGGTGCCCTATTGAGATGGAGTGTGAGCTATTTAAGTGCAGGGAGTGCCAAAGTTTGGTATCAGGGATGTGAGTCTGAAGAAAAGTTGATTGAATTAGGCACTACACTCTGTGGTGTACTCAGTCCCACTCTATTTACCATCTTAATGGATAAAATTGCAAGGCACAGTTTTCCTAGGGGAACTGAGGTTGTTATCTATGCTGATATATTAATCCAGTGTGTTAATGAAACGATTTTGACATAGGCTTTGGCAGTTACAAAATTAACACATGCATATGGGATTAGTTGTAAATAAAGAAAAAAGCAAAATTTAGTCACGGACTGTCGGTAGTAACAACTTTGTAACGAACGGTAAAGTTTTAGAAAAGCTTAACTTATGATGTATATGGATTTTAATAAGATCACGGATGAAGGTTATCACTTGAAGAATGTTTGTCTGACAAGAATAGGGCAATTGCAAGTGTTAGCTAACAAAGGTAATGGTGCAGGGATAACTGTCTTAAGAATGTTTTATATGAGCACATTGCATTCAGTTATAGACTATGCGGAGCCTATACTGGGAAATTGCTCGGAGAGGGAGCTAAGGCCCTTGGAAATTTTGCAAAATAAAGCTGCGAGGAGTATATTGGATTACTCCACGAGGATTCGAGGACAGAGCTCGTGAGATTGGAATCAAAGCTAACAAGCAGTGTAGACAGAATTCCGGAAATTGTGAGTATAGCTGCTCGCCATGTGATAAGAAGAGCTAAAAAGACGCTGGAGATGTGTCTTGATAATTGTTCAGGCAACAGAGGTTGCAATGTTAAATGCGATAATTATTTGAAGAAACTGTACAAAGTAATGCTAAAATATATTTTAAATTAGCCAGTCAACTTACAAACATTAAGATGAAATTATTATAATTAAAAACAAAATCCAAGAGAGATAAAAAATACCGACAATATTGGTAAGCATCGTAACTACATAAAAAGGACGTAATGAAATTATTTTATCGATAAGCTGTATGAGACAGTGTCACTCATTCCTTTCATTAGGTACGTGAACTAACTTCATTTACTCTGTCAGAATTAATAACGAACAGTTCCTACAATATTAATTTCCGATATGGTCTCTGCAAATTTACGTAATATGATGTCACACGAAATATTCAATTGGCTGTCGTTCTGCCCATCAAGAAAAAGTCTAACTCGCCTACAGCATTCGGATAGGGCTAACATGTTCCTTACATGTTTGTCTTGTTAATTGATTGATTTAACAGCATCTGATATCACAATAACAAAGGATTTTTACTTACAAACAGTTACACACACACTATCAGTTAGTCTTTCTATTGCATTTGATACAACAGTCTTTGCCAAACTGTCTGCCCTTTCAGTGTGTATTATATTTAAGTGGGTTGGTAGCCAGCAAAAGTTATTTTCTATACCAAGACAATTAACTAAAAATATTAAACCTCCCTTTTAAAACTGTTAAAATTGCATACAATTCTGAAGTAAAAAAAATTAATGATCACTGCACAAGGAACAACAGCGCCCAGTGTTTGGGAAAATAGTTCTAAATCCACTGCCAGCATCAGATTTAGAGTCATTGTGTATACTGGAACATTATCCTTGAGCATCAAAGCATGTTTTAAGAGGAAGCTCTCATTTTCTCTGTCTGATATCTCATGCTTTCCAGCACTAAGAAACTTACAATATTTTATTTCTGGAGGAACTGAAGAATATTTGAATGGCAATATGTTACTGACTGATAGGTTTAATTAATTCAAATTCGCCTTTGTTTTGAATGAAAAGTATCGTGGCATTTGAGGATGGTCTCCTTAATATGCAAAATAATGCTTCTGACCTCGCTTCTACAGCTGTTAAAGATCTAGGAAGCCTCTTGATATGAACTAGCATAATCTGGAAGTGATGCTCCAGAGGGAGGCAATTGCAACTACCTCACATCCAAAACACAATTTTGTAAGATTAATGCCTTTACAGTCTCGGTAGCTGTTTTATGTCTGTGCACCAGGAGGTATATGATAAAACTCTTATCATGTCCATGGATTTCGTACATTTGGACTTAGGAACAACTAAGTGACAGTTCCTTTTGATTTTATTATCGAATGTCAACTCAAGGAACCTTGCTTATCTAACACAAGAAATTCTTTGTCCATTCATATTGATGTCTGGATCAAGATGAAAACTACATGTTTGGTAGAAATGAACGTCGAGATTTTGCTAAAGAGAATTTTAAACCTCGTTTATCTGGCATTTCACTACTTTGTTAATGCTTAGTTGAAGTTGCCACTCTGCCACTACTTTTCTTGAGGCTGCAAATGATGTTGAAATATCCACAAATAGTGTGTACATTATATGCTTTGGGATTACTTTTTCAATGCCAGACAGCAAGAAAAAAAAAAGTGAATGTCTACACTACCCTGCAGAATGGCCTCCTCTTTACACCTAACGCTCGATAGTGTCACTCCTAGTTATGCTTGAAATCTTTGGAAATGCTAAAACAAAAAGTGGCAGCTCTCCTCTCAGATCACAAACATAGAGTTCTTGTAAACTGCCAACGCCTCCATGTGGTGTTGTTTGCCTTAAGATTCATGGGTAGTCTATGACAGACAGTAACAGTAATTAGTGAAATATGAAGTGAAATAGGCGGTTCATTTACAACTACAGCCAAGAGTGCTTATCTATAGCAAATTATTTACTAAAAATATGAAGGTAGGCAGGAATTCACAAACACCGAGTCACACAAGCACGCAAACACACCCTTATACTTTTGAACATTGAACTCTTTACCCTGACAGGCGTGGCTTCAGAGAAAAAATACAGCACAACAGTTATTGCCACGTTCATACTTTAATACGTGAATCCGTTCAGTTAAACTTCCACAACATTAGCCTCCTCATACACCTACACAGGAGGTTCATATGCAGTGTGTTGCACAGGCTGACACATACTGTGCTATATGTCTTAATCTTACAGGCATTCTTGTACTTCCTGAACATTGAGGTCCTTCCTTTTCATCTGTCCTACACATCCTAGGTGCTCTTCTCCTTCTTAACCCAAACACTTCTAAATGACATTCTTTTCACCCACAGATCATCATCCACTCTTTGCACATGAACAAACCATCTCAAAATACTCTGATCAATCATTTTCATTGCGATAATCTTACTCCACTTCTAGTGGTCTCCACAAGTCTCACTTTACAATTCTTATGCCGTATTACTATACAGTATATAGTTCCTTTAAAAAGTTACAACTTTTTTCTTTTATTTGCACTCTCCACCAGAAAGGAAGTGGCTACCACAGAATATTAAAGCCTCTTCTTATCATTCAGCACGATCACGACTACCTTTCTTGCTCAAAGCATTCTGTGATTCACCTGTTTTCTTATCCATTATATTAATAGGAATCGACTACTTCCCTTCACCAACCATCCATATCAAAATTCATTGCTCCATCTTCCAGGAATCCATTTACTCTCATAATCTTGCTCGAGTTTTCTCGAAAACACACATTCACACATACAATATATATATATATATATATATATATATATATATATATATATATATATATATATATATATATATATATATATATATATATATATATATATATAACATTATTCAATTTCAGTCGCAGCAGTTTCCATTTACTAATACCAACTAACACTTCATTATCTGCCAGCGTCAACTACGCCGTTTTCACAACCCCTATTCTACTTTTGCAATTACCTCACGTGTCCTTTTCCTGACCTCTCATCACTAACTCCATAAATATTTTAGATTAAAGATAATACACATGCACACACACACTATATATATATATATATATATATATATATATATATATATATATATATATATATATATATATATATATATATATATATCATATACATTATCTTACAAAGAACTCTTTGTTATTTTAAACCACACCAAATGAAAGAAAATTCACGAAGACCAAAGGGAATATGTTAAACTTGAAATCAACAGAGCAGTATTAACAAGAGCAACAGGAAACTCCTCGACATTAGTAAGTGTGTTGGAAATTATTAGCCTGTTCAGTTTAAGGTAACCCAGTAATTCTGATGCGTCTTGTGAATTCTTTAAGTCACAAAATCTCTGCTACATAACAAGTATGCAAAAATATTGACAGTATTATTAAAATACATATCCCACAATAATATATATGAATTTATGATCCTTTTGAAAGAATGAAGACCATGAAAATTGGCCTCCTTAGTGACAAGAAGGTTTTTTTACTAAGGATATTGTTAAAAATATGAAAATAATCACTTAAAACATGTACCATACTTCAGGGCATTTGATCCTGACAGTCAGTCTGCAACTTTGGAGACATTAAGAATTCTTTGTGATGAAAACAACTTTTGATAACATCAATGTAAACCTGTACTTACCATATGAATAAGTTACTATGACCTGTATTTGCTGAATTTTAAATGTTTAATTTTGAGAATGAGAAGTCTGGAAATAGTTCCTAGTAAAATCCTCTGTATCTACGATATGTTGATTATTAGTTTACTGTTGATGAAAATAATGTTTCTACATCAAAGCTGAAAGGCAAGTGTGAAGAACAGCCAACGTTAAAATTTTAGGCGTATTTGATAATAATACTGTTAAAGCTCTGTCAATGTCGAGTACAATTATCTTGGAATTAAGGGCATTTGAGCACAAAAATATAATCTGGGAGTAATGACTACATTACTGCATACACAGTATCAAATCTGCAACGACTGGGAACCTTTTCATGATGGAATGTTTTTCCCGTAGTCGGTGAAAGTTGGAAGACCCTCTCCTGGTAAAATATTCCTGAACAATTCTTCTTCAGCCACTATAAAAAAAAAAAAACACCACTTCGCTTGCGTCCACTTCTTAAGAAGAAGAATTAAAAGATGTGCAGAGACAGTGTTTTTTATTCGCAGTAACGTGAACTATCAGTATTGAGAGAATTATTAATATTATTATTATTATCTTGTTAAGGATGTTTCCGTCAGTCATAAAGTGGTATTCCTGCATTCTTTTTGCCAGCAAGGACAGTTCTTTAAAAACCATTAGACAAGCTACTTGTTGCGCCCGGAAGAAATTTCGTATATACAGACTAAGTGTCAATATAAAATTTATGTAGACTTTTGCGAGCAAAAACATGAATATAAAAAAATCAGCTTACTGGATGTGTAAGAATGCTCCGTGATAACTTTGATATTGACGGATGACTAAACCTGCTGTACTTAAGGATAATTATAAGATTCGCTGTGAAATCTTACACACACATACGCACAGCCTATATACTATATATATATATATATATATATATATATATATATATATATATATATATATATATATATATATACATATATATATACATATATACATATATATATATATATATATATATATATATATATATATATATATACATATATATATACATATATACATATATATATATATATATATATATATATATATATATATATATATATATATATATATATATATATATATATATATATATATATATATATCTTCTTCGTTTTTAACGTGCATTTTTTCCCATTATTATATTGGGTAAGCACGATGCCTTCTTTTTGAAGGACTTGGATTTATGGTCGGGTAGGCCGTAGCCTCGATCGGCTGCCCTGCCTGACATCGCTTAGTCCCCTGGCAGCGAATGTGTACATGTTATCAAATCCCCAGCTCCCTTTCTCCCAGCAGCGAGGAGAACTGGGCAGTAGGTTGACAGTTCGAGACGTGTGAGGTGTCTGTTATGTTTTAGAAGGTGTTGGAGTGGCTTTGTTTATGTGATATATATATATATATATATATATATATATATATATATATATATATATATATATATACATACCTATATATACATACATATATATATATATATATATATATATATATATATATATATATATATATATATATATATATATATATATATGTATATATATACAGTATATATATATATATATATATATATATATATATATATATATATATATATATATATATATATATATATATATATATATATATATATATATATATATATATATATATATATATATATATATATGTGTGTGTGTGTGTGTGTGTGTGTGTGTGTATATGTATATATATATATATATATATATATATATTATATATATATATATATATATATATATATACATATATATATATATATATATATATATATATATATATATATATATATATATATATATATATATATATATACATATATGCACATATATATTGTATGTGTGTGTGCGTGCGTACAACTGGTTATACCACAGAAAACGAAACACCAGGTGTAAATCCTGACAAGTTTAGTCTTTTTATCGAACACATTTTCACCGTGGAACCCAACTATTTACATCTGACAATTGGGAGGGGTTGAAGCCATGTACTCATTAAAGCCTGAGGCTAGGCACTCTGCAAATCTGTAAATCTAAGTGGGCTGCCTCCTGCCTTTTGCCTTCTTCATGCCGACATCAATTCTTAAAATCCATACATTTCACTTACTGTTTTTGAAATTAACTGATGGAGTTTACAAATGCCTTTTACCACTAGGTATCGGTCCTCTGAAAATGCCTTAGATAACAAAACAAAACCAGTCAGGATTTACTCCCAGTATTTCATCTTCCTGTGGTGAACTTGGATACATTCATGCACATGTCAGTGTGATTATAATCATACACAGACGCATTACAAATATATATACACACATGTATACATACATATATATATATATATATATATATATATATATATATATACATATATATATATATATATATATATATATATATATACATATATATATATATACATATATATTTTCATATACATATATACGAGTTGTGTCCCAAAAGTAATGAAGCTAAGTTCACAAAGTATATTTTTATTGGAAATTTTTACAAAGGAACATTGTCCCCCTCAAAATAACATCCCCTAGAATGAATAGAGCGGTTCCAGCGATTTTTCCATACTTCGTAGCAGTGCTGGAAGTCATTTTCCGTAATGTTGTTAAGACTGGTAGTCACAGCTCTTTGGATGTTCTCTAAGCTCCCAAAATGAGTCCCTTTGAGGTGAGATTTCAGTTTTGGGAAATAAAAAAGTCACAGGGGGCTAGATCTAGGCTGTAAGCTTGGTGTGGAAGCGTTGCAATGGATTTCTTGGCAAAAAATCGTTGATAGACAAGGCGGTGTGACATAGTGCATTGTCGTGATGAAAGATCCAAGAAGTGGCAGTCTCAGGGCGAACCCGCTAAATTCTTTTTCGCAAATGTTCTAGAACTTCTCGGTAAAAGGTTTGGTTAACAGTCGTCCCTTGAGGTACAAACTCTTTGTGGATGACACCTTTTGCATCGAAAAACACAGTCAACATCGATTTCACTCGAGACTTGGTCATGCTTGCTTTCTTAGGTTTGGGTGATGCTGGAGTGTGCCACTTACAACTTTGACGTTTGTTTCGGGATTTTACTCGAACACCCATGATTCGTCACCTGTAATCACTCTATTTAACACGTTTGGTTCAGGAGACAAACGGTTGACAATATCTTGACAAATGGAAAGACGGGTTTCTTTCTGTTCCTCGGTCAAGTTCTTGGGCACAAGTTTGGCACAAATCTTCCTCATGTTCATATCCTCGGTAACAATTCAATGGGCGAGTGTTTTTGGTATTCCTACTTCATCAGCAATGAATCTGATGTTCATTCGAGTGTCAGTGTCCAGGACAGCCTTCACACGGGCAACATTTGCATCTACTCTTGATGATGAAGGGCGCCCAGATCGTGGTTAATCTTCAACATTTTCACTGCCTTCCTTGAAGGCCTTATGCCATCTGTAGATTTATGTCCATGACAGTGTATGTTGTCCATATTCAGAATTAATCATTTCAACCGTTTCTGAAAAGGATTTCCCAAACAAAGCATAAAATATGATAGAACAACGTTGTTCGATAGATGGCTTAATTTAGGATCGAAACGAGACTATCAAACACAGCAGCGCTTCTTAACACACCTACTTCTAATTGCTCGTATTCAACTAACAGTAGTTACAATGTCTCCTCCATATACCTACCTACCACCCCACTCCCTGATGGGTTACACATAACGCCCACCAAGGATTTAAAAATATGTTTCATTACTATTGGGACACACTCGTGTGTGTGTGTATATATATATATATATATATATATATATATATATACATATATTATATATGTATATATAATGTATATGTATATATATACATATATTATATATATATGTATATATAATGTATATATATATATATACATATATTATACATATGTATATAATATATATATATATATATATATATATATATATATATATATATATATATATATATATATATATATATATATATATATATATATATATATATATATGTTAGCTAACCAACCTTTCTGCCGGGTGAATGACTGTCTACGAGTATGGGGAAAGAATAGGGAAGGAGGGGAGGGAAGAAGAAAGGGAGACGTGGAAGGGTAGGGGAGAGGGAAGGAAAAGGAGGAGGGGTTTGTGTTAACGGTCCGACTGACAGTTCTACTTTTTTCATGCGAACGTTCACCCTTTGAACAGACGTGTGTGAACTGACAGACATTACTGTGGTGGCTGTCCCTTTTATCCATGTATTCCTGAACTGTCTGTCCCTTTTATCCAGGTATTATTCAGACGACTCCAGAAATTTCTGTTGTGACTGTCCCTTTTATACAAGTATTACTGTGCTGACTATCACCATTAACCAGGAAGGTCTATTACCATTCTGTCTATCCCTTTTATCAGTTCTTCATTGGAGGGGTGGGTAGAGCTCTCGGCTAGCACGCTGTTGGCCCAGCGTTCGTCTCTCCGACCGACCAATGAAGAATTAGAGAAATTTATTTCTGGTGATAGAAATTAATTTCTCGTCGTAATGTGGTTCGGATTCCACAATAAGATTCCAGTTGGTTCTTAGTCACGTAAAATAAATCTAATCCTTTGGGCCAGCCCTAGGAGAGCTATTAATCAGCTCAGTGGTCTGGTTAAACTAAGATATACTTAACTTGTCCCTTTTATCCAGAAATTATCTAGTTATTATTGTGCTGTCTGTTACCTTTAACCAGGTATTCCATGCTATCTGTCCACTTTATCCAGGTATTACTGTGGTGACTGTTCCTTTTATCAATGTATCACTATGGTGACTGTCCATTTTATCCAGATATTACTGTGGTGACTGTCCTTTTATCTAGTTATTATTGTGCTGTCTGTCACCCTTAACCAGGTATTTCTGTGCTGTCTGTCCCTTTTATCCAGGCATTACTGTGTTGTCTGTCCCTTTTATCAAGGTATTACTGTGGAGACTGTCCCTTTTATCTACTTATTACTGTGTTGATTGTCCGTTTTATCCAGATATTCCAGTGTTGTCTGTCCGTTTTATCCAGGTATTACTGTGGTGACTGAAAACCATTTTCAATAGTATATTTCTATAGTCTTGAGTACATGAATTGAAGTATTTACCACATAAGTTACAGAGGGAAGGGGAAATGGAACTGGGGGAAAGGGAAGAAGTCAGGGGTACTGGTTTGAAACCTACCCTATTATTTAAGTTGGGTCAAATGATGGTCACATGCCAAATTTTGTCTAGATTGGTCAAGCTGTTCGGATTTCTATAGCACATGAGTATACAGACAAACATACAAACATTCATATTTATATATATATATATATATATATATATATATATATATATATATATATATATATATATATATATATATATATATATATATATATCCTGCATTACTTGTGCTGACAGCTTTTATCCAGAAATTTGTCCCATTTATCCATGTATTACTGTGCTGATTTCCCATTTATCCAGGAATTACTGCACTAACTGTCCCTTTTATTCAAATATTACTGTAGTGATTGTCCCATTGATCCAGATACTGTGGTGACTGTCCCATTTAACCAGTGCATTACTGCACTGACTGTCCCATTTATCCAGATTACTGCTGACCAACCTTTTTGTGCTGACCAACCTGGGGAAAACTTTGAATGACAACCGATAAACCCTCTCTCTCTCTCTCTTTCTCTTTCTCCTCCCAACATCCCCTCTCACTCTCTCTCTCTCCCTTTCCTGTTAAGATTGTTTCTTCAGTTACAGTTACATTCCTCACATTTAATATTTCACCCTCTTCTCACCCACCCCAATTTCTTTCAGACTGAACTTGGACTTAAAGGGCATCGGGAGCATCACTATTCATCTCAATGGCCTCGAAAATTATTGATTAGACTACAATATCTGTTATTTTTGACATTTTATTTTTCACCCCTTCTCACCAACCCCCTTTCTATCAGGGCTGAAATTGGACTTAAAGGGCATCGGGAGTTTCATAATTCATCTCAGTGACCTCAAGAACTAAGGATTAGATACTAATATCTGTAGTTTTCAGTTATTTTCCATGTCACCACCTTCCTACCTCTTCCCACCCCACTTCCTATTGGGCTGAACTTTGGCTTATTGGGCATCAGAAGTGTTACTATTCTTCTCGGCGACCTCAAAATTATTTTTACGTGTCACCCCCTTCCCATCCTTCTTTCACCCTCCTCCCTATTGCTGCTGAACTTGGGCTTAAAGGACATTAGAATTGTCACTATTCTTCTCAGGGACTTTAAAAACTATGGATCAGACACTAATATCTGTCGTTTCAGTTATTTTTACATGTCACCACCCTCCCACCCCCTTTTCACCCCACTTCCTAACAGGGCTGAACTTGGACTTCAAGGGCATTGGGAGTGGCACTGTTAATCTCAGCAACCTCGAAAACTATGGATTACATTCTAATATCTGTCGTTTTCAGTTATTTTTTCATTTCACCCCCTTCCCAACCCCCTCCCTATCGGGGCTGAACTTAGACTTAAAGGGCACTATCCATCTCAGCAACCTCAAAAGCTATGGATTAGACACTAAAATATGACACTTTCTGTAATTTTCACATTTCACCAGCTTCCCACACCCGGCCCCCTTTGATGCCCGTGATGTCTTACCCCGACAGTGTTCTTTCCCAGATGGTAAGTCACATGTATACCAAGTTTGGTTGAAATTGCTCATTGATTTCAAAGTGTATGCAGAAAATATATACATGCATCCATTTTTATATATATAGATTACTGCAATGACTGTTCCATTTATCCAGTTATTGTTGTGGTGACTGTCCCTTTTATCCAGCTATTACTCTAGTGACTTTCCCATTTTTCCAATTATTACTGTGCTGACTGTCCCTTTTATCCAGGTATTACTGTGGTGACTGTCCATTTTATCCAGATATTACTGTAATGACCGTCTCATTCATCCATGTATTACCGTAATGACTTTCCCAGTCATCCATGTATTACATTACTAACTATACCATTCATCCAGGTGTTACTGTGCTGGTTGTACCTTTTACCCAGGTATTACTGTGCTGACTGTCCTTTTTATCCAGACATTACTGTGGTGACTTTCCCTTTTATCCAGGTATTAATGTGTTGACTGTCCCAGTTATCCAAATATTACTACACTGTCTGTCCCTTTTACCCAGATATTACTGTGCTGACTGTCCCTTCATCTAGGTATTATGATGGTGACTATCCCATTTTTCCAGTCATTACAGTTCTGTCTGTCTCTTTTATACAGGTATTACTCTTCTGACTGTCTCTTTTATCCAGGTATTACTGTGGTGACTGTCCCATTTATCCAGGTATTACTCTGCTGACTGCCCATTTTATCCAGATATTACTGTGGTGACTGTCCCATTTATCCAGGTATTACTCTGCTGACTGCCCATTTTATCCAGATATTACTGTGGTGACTGTCCCATTTATCCAGGTATTACTCTGCTGACTGCCCATTTTATCCAGATATTACTGTGGTGACTGTCCCATTTATCCAGGTATTACTCTGCTGACTGCCCATTTTATCCAGATATTACTGTGGTGACTGTCCCATTTATCCAGGTATTACTGTGGTGGCTGTCTCATTTATCCCTGTATTACTGTGCTGGCTGTCCCTTTTATCCAGGTGGGATTCCTTTGGTGACTGTCCCATTTATCCAGGATTTACTGTACTGTCTGTCCCTTTTATCCAAGGATTACTGTGCCGACTGTCCCTTTTTTTAAGGCATTACTGTAGTGACTGTCCATTTTACTCAGGTATTACTGTGGTGACTGTCTAAACCTTGATGGAGAATTATTAATCACAAAAAAGAAAAACATTTTCAATAATATATTCTATGGTATCGAGCGCATGAAATGAGGTATGATAAACTCGTAGAGTTCATTCACACATGAAATAAGGTAGAGTTTATTTACCACATAAGTTAAGAAGGGAAGGGGGAGATGTATAGGGAGGTGGAAGGGGATGGGGGTACGGGTTTTAAACCTACCCTGTTGTTTAAGCTGGGTCAAATGATGACCACGAGCCAAATTTTGTCCAGATTGGTTAAGCAGTTCGGATTTCTATAGCGCACAATGTTACAAATATACATATACAAATATAAAAACATACATACATACAAGCATTTGCTTTTATATATAACATATATATATATATATATATATATATATATATATATATATATATATATATATATATATATATATATATATATATATATATAGTGCAAAAATAAAATAACAATATTTGTTCATTTTAAAGGGAACACTTGTTCCTTACAATATTACCTCTAAGTTCCAGTCAAGAACATACAGATATGTGATTATGAATATTGGTAGCAGAGGAATGAAGGTGGGGTATGAATGAGCAAAATGTTAAGATGAAAAGGGTAGGGAGAAGGGAAAGGCAGAAGTAAATGTAGGATCAAACTAGTACCTAGGGAAAGGAGAACTAAGAAACATTAATCCCAAAGGAAATTTGTATCGAAATGAGATACTTCTGATCCCTCAGCGATTACACATCTTAGGGACTTAGTGGTTACTTGTCCAGTCCTGCTTAAATCTTTATGCTCGCTTCGCTTACTTTTTTCCTGCTTTAGTGAATTTATCTCTGCCTACTTTTTATATTCTTTAGTAATTTGTTCTTTTTCTCAATAGTTTTTGTTTCTTGAACTGTTGAGATCTTTATGCTCCTTCAGTTTCTCGCAATTTTGGTCAAATATATATATGTATATATATATATATATATATATATATATATATATATATATATGTGTATGTGAATGAATGAATAAAATATTATATTAAAACTATATATATGTATATAGATATTATATATAAAATACATAAATATGTTAACAGTGTACTGTGTGTTGTGTATGTGTGTGTGTGTATATATTTATATATATATATATATATATATATAAAAAAATATATATATATATATCGAATGAATGAATGAAAATTTCTATTAAAACTGAATTCAGTGTCCGTAGATATTGCCTATAAAACACAGAAATGAAGTTAGCAGTATACTGTCCTTTGTGTATTTCTGGGCAATGTTTACTAATATATAGTGTATACACACATATATATATATATATATATATATATATATATATATACATATATATTCATATAACTATATATATATATATATATCTATATATATATATATATATATATATATATATATATATATATATATATATATATATATATATATATATATACTGTATATCTCACACATTACAAGAGGTGAAAAGTAAGAGACGGGGTGTAAATTCTGACCGTTTTCGACTTTATTTCCGAGCCATTGACGAAGGACTGATACAAAGTAGCAGAAATCATAAATATTTATATTACAGAGACAGTACTGGCGAACATACACAACCGTTTGAGGATACAGACCCCCTCCCCCCGTCAGGTGTTGAAGTAGGACTGGCTTCAAAACTCATTGGGTAGAAATCACAATATACTGTACTCTCAGGGGACAAATACCGATAAACTCACAGACCGTAGGAGACTACAAATCCACACCTGACAGGTGCCAGGAAGGCGACGCGGGAAAAATCATTTGTACTACTGCCCCTTTACAGTGTTTAAAAATATGATAATCCTTTTTCCATACTTCTCTACTGCCTTCCTTTGAAAATTTAAATATTTTACAAATTTCTTTTGATATAGGATCAAGTTTATACATGATCCTACCTTGACGCCTGTCAGCGCCGGGGATCTGTATCCTAAAACGGCTGTGTATGTTCGTCAGTACTGTCTCTGTAGTATATATATTTATGATTTCTAATACTATGTGTCAGTTCTCCGACAATGGCTTGGAAATAAAGTCGAAACCAGTTTTCAGTTGTTGTAATGTGTGATAAATGCATCACGTGTTAAAGTTATTACAATCAAATATACATATATATACATATATATATATATATATATATATATATATATATATATATATATATATATATATATATATATATATACAGGGTGTTTCGAAATTAGAGCACTCCCCCCTCTACAGCATAGACTAAAATTGATATGGACAAAAACAAAAGTAATTCAGAACAGGTATTTATTTAAGTTTCTCTCTGAGTATTTAATATTTTGTGTGGCCTCCATCTGCCTGTGCCACAGCCTGCATTCTTGAGGGGTATGATTTCAGCAAATTGCAAAAAAGGTGAGACTCAAACTCCATTTCCCTGAGCACTTCGGTCACCTCTCTTTGCAGGTTGTCAAGGCTTGGTATACCATCATAGCTCACTGTGCATGCTTCAACATGATCCTTTAAGATACTACCAATGTTTTCACACACATTAAGGTCAGGCGAGCTACCTGGAAATTTACTTGATGAGAATAAATCGATACCACTGTTTCGAAGCAGCTCCTGTGTCTGAAGAGTCTTGAAGCATGGTGCCGTATTATGCAAAAATGTGACTTCTTCAACAGATAACACATTTTCAGGATCTTTGAGGAAAGGAAATACTCCACCAGTAGGCACAGTTTCTCTGAAGTATTTGCCATTCCATAACTGTCCTTTTTCTTTGATGATCCACATTAACCGTTTGGCTGTGAAACAGAGAAAAATTCCCAGACATTCAGGAAATTTCACAACTTGGCGATAGCGCACGTCATTGCTGATATCATCCAACTATGCAGCCCAAATGATGTCATTGTTATGATTTGGCTTCCTGACTGTGTAAATGAAGAATTCATCTGATCCAGCAACATGGAGAAAGTCAGCTTCATCACAATCTTTAAGAAATGAACCACAAAACCATGCACAGTCTTCTCTCTGTTGCTGAGTGATGTTGGGCTTGCTGATAACATGAAATGGCTTGATACCAGATTTTTTCAACTCACGATATACAGCATTATAACGTCTCTTCTTTCCCCTTTTGTTTCTAGTTCAAGCGCCAATTTACATAAAGACTTTCTTGGTCTACCCACTGCCTCAGCTATGATGTCTTTTGACTCCTGAGAAAGGACTTCAGGCCTTCCAAGATTCTCACTCTTTTTGAGATGACAGTCATATGGATTTTTGTACCAGTTTCTTTTAACAAAGGATTTATCTCTTTTAATGTATTTAGCTATCCAGGAATGTGAAATGAAGGATGCGCCAGGATCCCTGGCTCTGAAGGTTATAGCCCGGATTCAGTCAATCCATCTGATTTTCTCCGAGTCGTTAGCCATGGCTGTATCTAACTCGTTCACTCAGTCTGAAAAAACAAGAAATGTAAAATGAAAAATAACTTAATAGAAACTTAAAATAATGTACTTGGAGATAGGCTATAGCAGAAAACTTCATAACTTCCATTTGTTCTGTGGAGAGGGGGCTCTAATTTCGGAACACCTGGTATATATATATATATATATATATATATATATATATATATATATATATATATATATATATATACATACACACACACACACACATACACAAACTGAGTTTATGGCCAAGAGGAAAGGGAACCATTGCAGTGCAACATCTATTCCTCTAAGGCTTGAAAATATCTTGCACTCTGTTATTTCCTTTCATCATATTTATACTTTGGGTATGGTTTACATCATGTTGTTATTCCAGTGGTAAGTTATATATGTGTACATACATACATACATAACCATATACATATAAATTTGCATATGTATATCAATCTCTCTCTCTCTCTCTCTCTCTCTCTCTCTCTCTCTCTCTCTCTCTCTCTCTATATATATATATATATATATATATATATATATATATATATATATATATATATATATATATATATATATATATTTATATATATATATATATATATATATACATATATATATATATATATATATATATATATACACACACATATATATATATATATATATATATATATATATATATATATATATATATATATATATATATATATATATATATATTTTGTATATATATAAATATTTTATATATATATATATGACCAACATATATATGTAAATATAGCCCAGAAGAACACTGAATGACAATATATATATATATATATATATATATATATACACTCTCTCTCTCTCTCTCTCTCTCTCTCTCTCTAACTCCACTCACCTCTACTCTCTCTCTCTCACTTCCTCTCTATCTCTCTTTTTCTCTCCTCAACTCTCCCTAACTCTTTCCCTCCTTCTCCTCCCTAACACCCCCTCTACTGTCTCTCTTTCACTTACTCTCCCTCTCACTCTCTCTCTCTCACTCTCTCCCTTTCCTGTTGAGATAATTGCTTCAATTACATAGCCGAACATTTTTGATATTTTATATTTCACCCCTTCTCACCTCCCCCCCTTCCTATCGGGGCTGATCTTCGACTTAAAGGGCATTGGGAGTGTCACAATTCATCTCAGCAACCTCGAAAACTATGGATTAGACACTATTATCTGTAATTTTTGACATTTTATTTTTCACCCTTTCTCACCCCCACTTCCTATTGGGGCTGAACTTGTACTGTACTTGAAGGGCATTGGGAGTGTTGCTGTTCATCTCAGTGACATCGAAAACTATGGATTAGACAGTAATTTCTGTTATTTTTGACATTTTATTTTTCACCTCTTCTCGCCCCCACTTCCTATCAGAGCTGAACTTGGACTTAAAGGGCATCTCAGTGACCTCAAAAACTATGGATTAGACACTAATATCTGGCATTTTCGGTTATTGTTACGTTGCCTCGTTCCCACACCGGCCCCCTTTGGTGCCAGTGATGTCTTACCCCCACAGTATTGTTTTCCAGATAGTAAGTCATGTTTGGTTGAAATTGCCCAATGCATTACAGAGTTATGCTGGAACACACACACACACACATACATACAAACAAATACATACATCCATTTTTATATACATAGAAGATATATATTGAGGTACCCTTTGTACTACTTGCCTTAGTTTTCTTTTGAGAATTTTAATTGAAGTCCTGTTTCTGAAAATGTTGTGCTACCCATTACAGATATTCTAATATTTTTGTAAAGACTTATGAGGCATCAGAAGTGGTGGGAGTTTTCTAACCCTAAAATGGTGTCAGATTGTTGAATTACAGCTCCTAAACTTCTTAATAATTCTCTCAGGGCAGGAGGAAATTAAGACAAAGAGAAAGAAGGCTGGTCTTGAAAACATTAAAGTCAACTTAGTTTTTCTATTTATATCTTTCTAACTGAATTCCAGACACTTATGCTAGATTTAAAATGGGCTTCTGTAGAGGGGGAGAAAAGGAAAAAGAGGATTTGAAAAGAGCAAAGTAATTTGCAAATGAATAGGCAGAGCAAAGAAGGACTTCTAGAAAGAAAAAGTGATTGGAGAGAGAACAAATTTTCTAAAGAACACCACTGGTGCACAATGTCAACTACTACTGAAATAGACAGGTCTGATAAGAAACTTGAAATTACTTCTAAAGAGAAAGAGTGAATAGTACCTTCATGTGTCAGATGCCTTGAAAATATGTGAAGCATTATCTTAGAATTCCCTAAGGTTCAAGGAGTGTAGCTAGATTTGAATAGTGGGGTAGTGGGTTAATTTGATTTTCTTTAGCAACATTCACTTCAGGGTGTGACATCCCTGCCTACACGAGTTAGGGTAGAAGTGACTCTTTAGCCTTGCCAGGCAACTCTTCTAGGAGAAGGTTATTCTGAATACAAACCTTGTTCTCCAACCTTGACAATGCCAAAGCCATTGTGCTGTGGCCTTCCAGGCATTTTTCCTTTTTTTTTTTTTTTGTTCACTTTCCTGTTTTTTCAAAAATTGTGTAGGACAGGTTGATGAGAAAGCAAAAGTTTCTTTGTGGGTTATCAGGAAAGACCCTTCTCCTTTACCTAATCTTTTTCTTCTGGGCTCTTTATAATTTTTTAATCCATTTTGACTGTCCTCCCCCAGTTGTCGCAAACCTGGCTGATTTCTTATATGCCTTATAAGGTGGGCTGGCTCCACCTTATCAACCAGTAGCTTCCAGCGCTTTTTCAGTGGCGTATGATTAATTTAAATTTTGTAAGTAATGTAAATACTATTGTTGTTGGTTGCATTATTATTGTTTATTGTTCTGTTGATTTTTATTATGTTTCTGTTGTTATAAGTCTATTTACTGGTTTTGCTACTAATTTTATGTTGTTAATATTAATTCTCTTGGGAGACTGAGCTGAACCTGGGCCTGCTACTCATTACTGTAAGAAAAATTGCAAAGTACTTTACTCAGATATTTGGGGCTTAAGGTTAAATTTTCTTGATCTTCAGAGTTGTGCCTGAAACTATGAATTGATGTTTTTATCTGAGACAGTTGTAACTAGCAATAGGTCATGTGTTGAGTTTTTAATACCAGGTGGTCCTGATTTTATTTATCTTTGTCACATCCCACATGCACAAGGTATGGCTGTATACACTAAGTCTGGATGACCTATATATTGTCAGAAAAACTTAGTGTAGCTGCCATGAAATTCTCTGTTTTAAGAATTTCAGAAAGTTCTACAATTTATATGTATTTGCTGTTTACTGCAATCGAAATATCGACGATTCTACACATGACTGTCTCTTGGAGAGCATTAGTATGGATCAGTCACAGGGCTCAAAAGCTTAATTCGTTATTTGTGGAGACTGCAGTGCAAAGCACAGTGAGTGGCTTAATTCAAATTCCACAGATCAACATGACCGGTCTGCTCTTGAGTTCTGTGTATCTTCCGATTTTGTCCAGTTAATTGAGTCTCCATGTATATTTCTGGTAATAGATTAGGTCTCATATTCACAGATTTTCCTTCTATTGTCAAGTCCAAGGTCTTCCGATCACTGTGCCACTGAGATGGACAAATCTGTCGATCAGTACATTCCTAATTCCACCACTGGAAAACTGTTTGGCTGAAATCCACAGCCAATTGGGATCGCATTATTGAATCATGTCAGTCACTTAATATTTCAGATGCTTATATCTGATCCAGATCCAAAGAAGTTAAATGAAATGCTGATGGCTATTTTAGTGAGGTATGTCCAGCCATAGTTTGATGATACATGTAGAAGAGCTTACCATGACAAACAGACTAAATTCAACATGGATATGAGCTTGTTCATATGAAAATTACACCATTCTTTTTGAGTCTCGCTGTGCTGCGAATAGAATTTATTATAAAGCTGTGAGAAATCACAATAATTCCTTAAAGAGGAAACTTGAAGGAATTACTCAGCCTCATCTGTGGTGGACCAAATTGGCATCATCTATCTTTGGGTCAGATTCATCTTCCATTCTTCCACTACTAACAGATGATGGTAGCTGAACCGCTTAATTGAGCTTTTGAAACTAAGCTATCAGCTGAGGATGTCCCTCTCCCTGAATCTTGTCATCATGAACCTATTCTTAGAAAATTTGCATTTTGCTCTAGGGATGTTAAGAAAATTCTTGATAATCTTGATAGCTTGGGTGGAGAAGGTCCTGATGGTTTCTTCCCTTTGTTTATTAAAAAGGTTTCTAGCATGTCTTTCAAGATTAGTAAATTCTATAAATTTTTAGGTCGATGTAGTATCTTTGTGGATGAGCACAAGCTTAGCAATATGGTGCATGTTCCTAAGAATGGCATATCTGTAGACAACAGTAATTACAGGCCAATTTCTATTCTCCCAGTCCTCTCTAAAGTTACAGGAAACTTATCTTTAAGCTACTATATAAGTAGTATGTGGAATCTAAAGGATGGTTGGCTGATAGTCTACATGCTGCAATGAACGAAACTTCTTTCCAAGCAACCTCACCCATTTTTACATATGTAATGTAATAGAGAAAGAAATAAAATTCATTTCAATTGTCTTAATTACTAAAACTGTGGGTTTTCATTTACCCCTTCATGAACTCTCTCCTTCATTCCCTAAATGGTTAAGCCTTTAATCCTTCTCTCTGCTAAAAATGACTGCCTCAAGACCTTGTTTCCAGGTGACCTTTGAAGAGGGCTTCCTTGATGGCATCAGACTACAGGCAAGGGAGAAGCCAAAAAAAGAGAAAGTTGGTGCTGCACCACCCGGGCCATGGTAGCCTTACCACGAGGTCTGACTGGATGCCATGTGCTCGCTATAGAAAATGAGGTGAAGTTTAATCCTTTGCACCATCTACCTGGATGCCCAGGTGTAATCCCCCGAGGTTAGAAATAGACGATGCAACAGCAGTTGAGAGAGAGAAGCGCTCAGAACTCCACCAAGGACAGATTTCCTTACCTTGCCTGTCCCTTGTACCCTCCACGTGTTCAACCCCGAGGTTTGAACCAGTATACTTTTGTAGTGGCATCCCCTTAATTCCCTCCTCCAGTGTCGGTGCCCTATTGACAAGGACATCGTCATCTTGATGAAGGTGATGTACCAGGAGTAAGGTTTCTTAGTCAATCACGCTCCTGTTATTTGTCTGTCTGATTTAGTTTCTGTTCCCATTGTGCGATCACCTTCAGTAATTTGTGTTAGAGCATCAAGTGTTAACGTAGTTATGCATTTAGTGTTGAAATGAGTTGTTTGGCACCATCTGTGCATTCTCTCAGTTCCTTTTGAGCGTCTTATAATTCTTGCAAGTAAATGACTTGCATATCTTGCAGATTGGCCCTGGCTGTGGAACTACTCTGCTCTATCCCATGTGCAGTGGCCTCATGCCACCCCTTAATCTACCCCTCTGCGATGTTCTTGTTATGAAGACATCATTGGTGTAGAATATTTCTCCTGTGTAGGATTCATTCATTTAGCAGGCCCTTATTATTACCTGCCCAGTAATTCGTCATACTTCTGATCTGTGTTATTACGTAAATATAATTAAGTAAGAGAACCCTTGAGTTTATGTAATCTTCACCCACATGAAGAAGGCCCTAAGCCACAGTATTTCACTTGATTTATTTGTCAACGGAGTTGCCTTAATCATTCTATTTAGTCAGATGTTTTAATGAAATACAATAGATTTCTTGATAATGTAAAGAACTCCCAGCGAGTATCCATTGCCACCCAGAATCAAGTAAGTATCGAAGGTAAATTCATAGCAATGCATATGGGAAGCGATGCTCTTTCAGATTTGACATGCTATTTGCAAGAGAACCTTGATAGGGTTTTGAATGTAGAGTAATTCCAATAGATTTTAGTGCTACTTTTGATTTAGTAAATCATAAGGCACTTATTTATAAACTACAGAATCTTGGAGTGGGTGGATATGTTTTAGGTTTACTTTAAGATTTCCTTACAGGTAGGCAGCAACGAGTTGCTGTTGATGGGATCTTTAGTGAACCAAGACCTATTTTGTCTGGAGTTCCACAGGGTAGTGTTCTTGGTCCACTGTTATTTATAGTGTATACAAGTCATATGGTTGTTGGCTTGAAGAACAAGACTGTTCAGTATGCCGATGATGCAACACTCATGGGTGTAGTAAAATCTGTACTTATGAGAAATGAAGCTGTCCTTAGTCTCAATCGTGATATGGAGCAGATCAGCGAACGGTGTAGTCAGTGGAGTATGAGGCTGAATTCCAATAAAATGAAAACATTGTTGATTAACAGATCTCGTACAGATTTTCCACCTTATCCTCCCCTCCAGGTGGATGGGACTCTGCTGCATGAGTCTGAAGCTTTAAGTATTTTAGGTAAACTTTTGACTCACATGCTTGTGTAACCAAAATAGTGTGTGGCTATGATAAAAAAAACATACATGACGAAGCCAAATGCATCAAGACATTCAGCTGAAATCATAGAAAAGAGCATTTCTGGCTCTGAGTTGGACGAATTTTAGTAAATTAATAACGAGGAGATTCACACACAAACTGATTGCTTAAAAAAAAGTTACATTTTCGGCTGTCATTATTCAACCAATCCTTCATTAGGCAATTACAATGTTCCTCACTGTCCTAGTCTACCCCTCTCAAATCTTGAGCCTTACCCAATATTCTCTGTTTGTCAAGGCTATAAAGTTCTTGCATGCCTCAAGATTGGATATGCATCTGGCCAAGAACATATTCCTGAGCAGTTCCTTAAGGTTATTGCTGATAAACTGGCTCCTGTGTTTTCATGATGTAATTCCATATTTAGTTCTAATCCTTCCTCTTGTAAACATTCACTGTTTCATCCGTACTAAATAAAATTGACTTCATTAACCTTTACCCTGCAATTGATCAACTTATGTCTACCACTAAAACAATCAAAATACCATCCCACTTTTCATAGATACCTTGATTCTGATTATCTTCTTTCAGATATCTAGTATTGTTTCTATCACAAAAGATCTATTATTTTACTGATGCATGTTAATTTTTTGTTAGGGAATAAAGAAGATTTTATTTTTTATTCTTTATATCTCTAGGCCACTTGGCAGTGTTTAACGTAAGGTTATGTTAGACAAAACTTCTGCTTACGGTTATTTACTCTCTCTGTATGAGTAAATCTATTTCTAGCCTTCCTTTTGGCACATACTTACTGTATCTCTGTTGGTACTGAGACTACAAACCTACTAGTTTCTCAATCTCTACTGGGACTACTCAGTTCTCCACTTACGCTTTCCTGCCTCTTCATCAAGCGACATAAAAATCTCCTCTTACTCTTGTTCCATCGAAAATTCAACCCTCACAATCAGGTGAATGCCAACTTACCTCTTCTCTGGTTCTTGCTTTTGCCGAAAATTCATCCCTCTGTCTCTGCATTTCCCTCATCTCCCAATACTGTTCCAATATTCTTATTCAGTTTTGAAATACTGTTATTTCTCATTTATCTAATATTGATTTTTAAAGCATATCTGAATGAGGATTCCATAATCAAATTTGTTACCTTCAAGAAACAGTTTCTATTTTGTCTTCCTCTAGTCATTTAATCCATTTTCAATATTGAAAATTAAATGACGCTCTTAACTTTTAAACATTTTTGGGTGTCCAGGTCACTTCAAACTTGTTTTGGGGAGATCACATGGATAGAATGACTAAATCCTCGTCTAAAATTTTGTCTAGTTCAGATGGTGCAAGTTATTTTTTATTAATTTTAGTTATTAAAGCCTTATGTTGGCCTTATCCATCCGGTTTTGTTACATT
The DNA here is from genome assembly GCF_040412425.1 of Macrobrachium rosenbergii. Lineage (NCBI taxonomy): Eukaryota > Metazoa > Arthropoda > Malacostraca > Decapoda > Palaemonidae > Macrobrachium > Macrobrachium rosenbergii. The sequence goes on from NC_089786.1 coordinate 20,875,560, forward strand.
AAGACTTCAGTTATAGTGGGTAATCTTTTGTCTACCCCAATATGAATGAATTAAAAGTCTTTGAGTTGGACTAGTCACCCTACTTGTCAGTCCTTCTCTTCCTAGAATTGCCTTATGGAAATCATTGATTTGATTTGAATTATGAATCTTTAAATGACCTGACAAAAGAACCTTTAGGCAAATGCCACAATACAAATACAGGAATTACTATTAAAATGATGAATATTAAAAATAAAATACTACTTAAAAAGTATAAACTAACTTTGCCACAACTAAATATCATAAAACATTCCAATATTTTTAGTGTATTCCATTACTTATTGACATCAACGTCATCATTTAAACTTAGCTCTATAGACCCTAACATATGGCGTCACCTCTCTCCCCATTAAACTTGGGACACTCCATCAACATGAGCTCCATGCTAAGGGATGTATCACAAAAATCACACACTGGTGGACTGTCACCTTGCAAGAGGAACTTGTGTGTCAGATATATGTAACCTAGGGACTTTTTATCTTTATCCTTGAAACAGTTTATATGTGAAGTCCAAGTTAGTTCCTTGTCAAACATTAGTCTCAGAAATTTCATTCTATCTTTGTATGGGAGGTTGCTACTTTTTAATGCCAGAGTATTTGGCACCTTCTGTGATCTTTTTCTGCTGAAACAAACTACTACAGTCTGGAAACAGAAAACTTGAAACCATTTTCAAAAGCCCATTTGGTGACTGAATGAATAGCTATTGAATATGCTTACTTTCAATCTGTGGATCAAAGAGCTGTGCAGTAAATGGCAAAATCATCAACAAAACGTGAACTAACAGGAGCAGGGACTGCTTCTATGATCTTGTGATTGCCACAGAAAAACACGTGACACTAAGTAACCTTCCTTGAGGTACTCCTTCATGTTGCTTGTATACAGATGGTATTCTATTTCCTACTTTAACTCTTAGGTATCTTTCTTTAGGAAAGTCTTGATAAAATTTAACATGTTGCCTTTTACACTTAATTTCTGAATGTGATGAACAACGCCCAACCACCATGCAGTGTTGTAAGCCTTCTCCCATAAAAAAAAAAAAATACACCAATTATTTGTTTTCCTCCTCAAATCTTTGCTGTATCTGATGTGAGACGAAGAAGGGGATCAAGAGTGCTTCTATTCTTCCTAAAGACAAACAGATATTCAGATATTAAGTTTTTTTCCAGAAATCACATCGTTTGATAATTTATCATTTCCTCCTCCATAGGCAACTCGTTATGGGCTATTGGTCTATAACTGGATGTTTACAGACCATCCTTTCCTGGGTTGCAGCTTGGGAATATAAGCACAATTTCCAGTTATTAGGAAGGATTCCCATTTCCCATATTTTGTTAAAAGCCTCTAGCAAAAATGCCTTAGCTTCATCAGAAAGGTGTTTTTATCACACTGTAAATGATGTTATCCTCTGCTGGGGCAGTTTCTTCTACGGAGGATAGGACATGCTGTAACTCCCTTGTTGTGAAAGTGGTATTGTACGCTTCTCAATTGTCATAAGGTTGTAACTGGTTTGGTGATTAATTCATCGCTAATTTTCAAAGATGGTGAAGGTCACGGTACGAATTTACCAATGATTTTTTTAATCCTCTTCCATATCAGATTTGGAAGCTTTAGAACTTATTCCATTATTATAATGCATCTAAGAGTTTCTTTTTGCTTTTTTACATTAAGCTTGAGCCCGCTTATAACTGATTTTGTAGGTTATTGAGCCACTATTTTTATACCTTCGGTAGTAGTTCCTAAGTCTCCCCCCTTAAGGTAGAGCATTTTTTGTCCTACCAGGGGGCAACAGGTCTCCCTGGTTTACCACCTGTTTTAGGGATAGAGTCATTTGCACTGCTTATAATGTTTTAATCAAGCTAATTGTATGCCTCAATATGAGATTTAGAAGACTGAAACTTTTTATCACTTTTAATTTCTTAAGTGAACATTTTCACAATCAGCTTCTTTCGTCTTCCAGTTTGGAATGAAAGATTCCGGAGAATTCATTGCAGATTTTAGTCTAATAGGCTAATTATCACTCCAGTTAAGATGTTCATTAACAGGCCATACATAGCCTATATAAATTTCTGAGTAACAAGTACTCGAATTTATTGCAGATGAACTGTTAATGGCAACATTATAATAAGTATGAGAGCCATCATTGAGTAAGGAGAGGTTCCTAGAATCAATAACACTTTCTATAGCCTTGTCTCTTCTATCGATAATAGTTTCAACGCAAACAGTTATGGGCACTGAAATCTCCAAGTAAGAGGAGAGGAGAAGGAAGTTGATTAACTAGATTTTTCAAGTCTGATAAGGTGAAGTCATCACCTGGGGAATATATATGGAGCAAACTGTAAACTCTTGCTCGGAGATTACCTGAATAGCTTCAGCTTGCAATTCAGTATCAAGTGTAACAAGGTTGTGTTGCAAAGATTTTTTTATTATAATCTCAGCTCCAACTTTACTTATTTCACCAATGGATGGAATGGAATGAAAGAATGAACAATTCAATCCTGGATTATATGAACTGGTTCCTAGCTTTGCTTCTTAAAGGCATACTAGTGTATAAGTGACATTAATTGATCAGATCGCGATCTGAGATCTCTACAGTTCCATGGTACAATATCTGCCATTTTTTAGATGAATATTTGAGTCCCGTCTTATAATTTGACTAGGAAGTTGCATTAGAGATATCTCTTACTTCTGGATAATCCAAAGTAGGATGGTGTGTTTTCTCTAGAACTATGGAATTTGAGACTTCCAAGTCAACGTGTGTCTGTGTTTGCCTTAGGATAATGAATGACCCCCCTCTGGTTTTCTTAAAGTTGCTGATGATCTAGTTAATTCATTTGTACTCTCTTTCTTCAATGGAGAAAGCTTGTCTTGAAGCATATCCAAAGTGTTTCTAATTTTTAGGCCTTGGTTTTCTTCAGGCGGAGTTGTGCACACTCTTGTTTCCTTCAGGTATTAAAAACCATCTTCACAGACCAAAGAATGTGGTTTCTGAGTCTGTTTTGCACTTGTGATTGAATTATTTGAAGAATTATATGGCAAATGCTTCTTGATAGTTCTACTTTCCTTAGTAATTTATTTTGCCATGGCTTGTGTTCGTTTTAAATAGGCATTCTTATTTACTTCCTTGATACTGCATGCACTTTCAGCCTGTTGTTTCTTTTCTTCTCCCTGATTTCTTGTTGTAACCTCTTCATTCTCTTTCAAGCTTGTTTTTTGTTTCCATAAGCGGATATGGATAAATCTGTAGATCTTCCCTTTTTTTTGTTATTAGAATAATTATGAGGTTAAAGATTGGATTTTGTTGGAGCAGCGTTTTATAAACTCCTGTTTTCTGACATCGTCTATACTGGTGCACTCTACTTCGGCTTTTTCAACATCTGGCTCTAGTTTTCTTTGTGGGCAAGTTTTGGATTTTGGAGAATGATTACCATTGCAGAGGAAGCAATGGTCAGGATGCCCACAATCCTTATCTTCGTAAATCCTAGAGCAAGCAGATAGAGCATCATATTGTACTTGCACACGAAATTTTGCATGTGTACATTCAAGATAATTATAACAGTGAATTGGGCCAAGCCTATACCTTTTTACCTTCATCTGTGCATGATCTCCAAATGAGATATAATCTGTGACAAAACTGCTGTCAAAATAGAGGAGAATACCTCCGTTGACGCTTCCTAATAGTTCTCTTGAATAAATTACTCCCCTAGTCGTGTTGAATGATTTATAAGCGGAGATTGTCAAGATTACCGTTTTGAGGGGATTTAAAGTTACTAGGCAGCTTTGCTTAAGTTCCATTTTCTGCTTTGATGAGGATGTTTTCCCTTATCATTTAACATTACCTTTTGAGATGGAACCAATCGTCTTTTCTAAATGTTCAGTGGCCTTTACGTAATTTGTTGCCCCCTTCCCTGTAGGTAGCAACAAACCAAACAAGGGGAACTGTTTCCCTCATTGCTGATATCTCCTTCCTCCTCCTAGGGAAAAAGTAATAAGGGTCCCTCTTAAGATTTTTTATATTGAACATTCTTGTTCTTGAAGTGAAGTCACACAAAATGTACATTGTAATAGTCTTTACTTTCTTTAGCCGATCCACGATTCTCAAAAACAACACAACAGTTAAAGCTGTATTTGCCATATTACAGCATTAACCTTATTCTTTGAACTTTACCAGACTTCTTATTGAAGTATACACTTCCTCATATTAAAGAGAAGTCGACATATTTGTGCATAAAAGCATTCTTAATCCTGCATTACCACCAGCATTTTGTCTACCTTGGTGCCTTGGTGACAGTAAGTGCTGTGTCTTGGGGGAGTCCATTGTCACGCCCCAGGTCATCAACTGTGTCAAGGGGTGATGTGATCCAGGGGTACAAGTGCCTATATTTTTAGCGATACAAAAATAAAATTTTATACAGTAAATGAAAAGTGATTGTCTGGAATTGTTAAATTAGCCATTTATGTAGTCCATCCCTCCACCAATTACACTAGTGAGAACTAACTACCAAATATCCATTCCCCACCCTATCCTAATGGGGATGGCGTCAACATGAATAGTGTAGTTCAAGTGTAAGCCAAACTCACTTGATGGGACTGAAAGCATTGTGTTAAGACAATCATTCTTATTGTAGTATCTTGATGGGCAAACTGGACAGAATGCTGGGAGCCCTATTCTCAGAACCAACCAATTCCAAGAATCCAAAAGTTAGTTCTATGGAATACTCCCGCCTTTGAGATACCAATACAGCCAGCATATTGATAACTATTAGTTCCAACCATAGCTCCCATTATTGGCTTTGCTAAGATGAACTGCAATCCCAGCAAAGTATCCTTCTCAAGATTCCTGGCAGTGAAAAGGAGGAGATGGAGAGTTTTGAAAGATGAATGAGAGGAAAATGTGAGGAGTAAAAAGATTTTATACGCGCAAAAAGAAGAGCAACTCACAGTTGCACTATGAAATAACTGTCAGGAGAGGGATGGAAAGTGAGATGGAAGAAAGAGAATTTGAAAGGAATTACACTATAAAAGGAATGAAAGGGGTTGCAGCTAGGGGCCGAAGGGACTCTGCAAAGAACCTTAAGTAATGCCTAAAGTGCACCGCGTGAGGTACACTGACGGCACTACCTCCTCTTACGGGGTTGTGGAAATCATTATTGCTTGGATCGCATGACTCTGTGATTAACTTTCCCCTCTTATGCCTAGTTTTGGAAGTCTCTTTTGGCTCTGTTTTTCTTGACGCTAGTGACCATCGAATCATCAAGAGGCAGGACTGGACTTTCCCTCGCGATCAATATAAATTCTTTTCCTTTCCGTACCATCTCTACTTGTTCTTCAGAAATGATGTTACCCGTCTTATTCGCTTTGCGCTTTCCGACTAAAAAGAAAATCACTTCCAGTGAACTTTGGAAAAATAAAATCTCTCTCTCTCTCTCTCTCTCTCTCTCTCTCTCTCTCTCTCTCTCTCTCTTTGTTTCATTGCCTGGATTAGAGGCCTTCCCCGATACCCTGTCACTCGTGATGCCATGAATTAAAACTTCTTCTACTATTATCCACTGAGTCGAAATCCCCTGGTGGTTCTGAAATGATTTTAGGAAATTGTTTCGTCTCACGTTCTCGACGAAAAAAATGGCAAATGTAAAATAAAAACGCGGCAAAACACGGCATTACCTTTCTACGAATCTATTGAAAATACTGAGATGCAGGATGAAATGGCTTCTGGGAATTTGAATGCTGTAAAAAATGAATAAAGAGGCAGTATATATAAATTTATGTATTAATTTTTTCAAGAAATCTGAGTTTATCTAAAATGGATTTTAATGATATCTGGAAAGGCACCGTCGTTTTAACACTGCATATTTTAATTCTCCAAAATCTCTTATATGAAGTTCATGCATACATTTTTTTCTTTTTATGGTTATTCTACTGTACTTGCTGTGGCCTCATTAAGGAAACTCGTTATAGAATAAAATCACGTGATCCAAATTCCTTCTCAATGCAACTTTAATGTAAAAACTAACCTGGACGGGAAATGCTAATGAAGGATTTCTTATGCTTTAATTTTCACAGGGACATTTATAACGGGTTTCCGTTACTGAAAGCGCGAAATTCCCTTTCCCAGTTCATTTTAGTAACTGATTTTAAATTGTTTTTGCTGAAAAAAACTGAATGGTACACTGAATAGTATCGTAAAGAACCGATGAAAAAGTCTTTGCATATGTATATGTGTGTGTGGATATGTATACACAAAACACACACACACACACATATATATATATATATATTCATGGTATCTATCTATCTATATATATATATAAAGATATATGTATATATGAAAAAGTCTTTATATATATATATATATATATATATATATATATATATATATACATATACACACACATATATATATATATATATATATATATATATATATATATATATATATATATATATATATATATATATATACATATATATATATATACACACAACATATATATATATATATATATATATATATATATATATATATATACATACATATATATATATATATATATATATATATATATATATATATATAGATATATATATATATATATATATATATATATATATATATATATATATATATACATATATATATATATATATATATATATATATATATATATATATAAATATATATATATATATATATATATATATATATATATTAGGGTTTGTTTCCGGGATCGGACAATTTTCAAGGTTTAATAATGGATATTTCTGCAATCCTGGGAAAATACAAAAATAGGGACAAAAGACTTGTTGTTCTGTTTATATTTTTATATACAATAAATACAGACGATTTCTGTCATTAATGATAATAATGATAGATGTCTAGATTATGTCACTGTTTTGATATTTACATAAAATACTTTATATTTTCAGTGAAGTGTATTTTCCCATCAGCAAATCTTGCTAAAATTCTTAAAATCTTGTAAAATTGCTAAAATCTTGTAAAATTTCCAACACAAGATAATCAAATAAATCCATAAAGCGTCTGTTTCAGTGTTTCCAGTTTATTGCAGTAACTAAATCTATAGGGGTTTAAAACTTGACAAAATAAAATAAGTTTGCAGATTTTTCAAAGAACATATTCTTTCTTTATCATGTGGAAACGTAGTATTACTGTTTACCTAATGCTTTATTTTGTATATTTGGGACAGTAATCTATTTGAAAAGTTTGCAGCAGGTTTTGAACAAGAAGTGTTTGTGAACTGCAGCCCGTGTGGGTACTGTCCACTGTGTCGTGTTCTATAAGATCTTATTCTATGGGAAACTTCTTATTCGTTTTAGTTCATGTTATAAATAAAGAATGCATACGTTTAATTTTTCTTCATTTATTTTTACTACATGTCATTAAGTATATTTTCATTTCACTGAGTATAAACGAAAACAAATGTATTTTTTTTTATCAATAATAATGATCTATAATTTACATTTTCATTCGCATTGAATTTGGAAGCAGAACAAACATAAAATAGTAAAGAAGCATATTTTAGCTCTTGTTCTTATTCCTCTTACTTTGTTGACAAACAAAGTGTATGCTGTAATTGAACATTAGGTGGAATTAATAAGACAGTTACAGTAATGTTTCTGCATATCTAGTAATGCTACACATCAAAACCTGAAAGGGAAACAAGGTATAATGTATAATTTTAGAACTTGAAAATTCTGAATTCCTGGGATCCCGGGATTAGGACTAATTTTATCCCGGATTCCGGGACAAAAGAAAAGCCCAAAACGACAATCCCTAATATATGTGATATATATATATATATATATATATATATATATATATATATATATATATATATATATAATATATATATATATATATATATATATATATATATATATATATATATATATATATATATATATATATATATATATATATATATATATATATATATATATATATATATATATATATATATATATATATATATATATATCACACATCACCACAGGTGAAAAATTAGAGACTGGGCGTAGTTCCTGACCAGTTTGAGCTTTATTTCAAGACATTGGCAAAAGACTGATACATAGTGATAGGAATCACAATGTATATACAGAGAAAGTACGGACGAACATGCACAACCTTCTGAGACTATGAATCCAAAACTGGCAGGTGTCAAAGAGGAGTGGAGGGTAAACTCAATAATACAAGTGGTAGATATCACAACGTATACTCAAGGAACAGTACCGACAAACATACAGACGTTGGAGACTTTAAATCCACGCCTGTAAGGGTCAAGGGGAGGGGCGAAAATACTCATTATTAGTGCTAGTGACCTCGCACTCTGTTTACAAATATGATAATCCTTTTTCCAGGCATATCTACTGCTTTCCTGAAAATCTAAACATTTTACAAATTTCTTTTGAAATTGTAGGATCAAGTTCATATATGTCTTGATTGTTGCACATATTATGGCCATAAATTTCTTTTATAAAGGTAGATTCAATGATATTCCTTTCTGGTGCATTATTAGGAAACGGTATCTTTTTTCCCCTTCCCAGTTGATAACATGATTTTTCTCACTGAAACACACAAAAATTCCACCTTGTGCATATCTCACATTTTTTTATGGTATTCTATTCTCTTTTCCAGTGTTTTATCAATTTATCCAGTACAAAAGTTATCACAAGAATTGCCCGGAATTTCATAAACCCACCCTTTAGTATTGTCGGGAGAGTTCTTTAAATGCACTTGTTTCGGTGTTTTATTGTTCTTAAATGCGACATCAACAGCAAAATTCTTAAGAAGATGGTGGGGATATCTTTCATATTATTATTATATAGTAGCACAAACAAATGTTTTGTGTTGAAGTGTAACATATGCACAGATGAGCAGTGGAATTTTTGTGCATTTAATTGAGAACAATCATATTATCAAGTGGGAAGGGAAACAAAAAGATAGCTTATTCGAAAATGCCCTGGAAAGAAATTTCACTGAGTTTAGTTTTATAAAATGAAAGTTACGGCCATATAACATGAATATTAGCCAAACCATGTATAAACTTGATCGTATAATTTCAAAAACAACTTGTAAAATGTTTAAATTTTAATTAAGGTCGTAGGTATGAATGGAAAAAGGATTAATCATATTAGTAAGCATAGTACCAACCGTAGCACTACTGAGTTTTGATGCCCCTCTCCTTTGAGTCTTTGCGGTGCCCAGTGGTTTATATGTTTGTCCGTATTGCCCCCTTAGTATATGAATATATTGTGATTTCTACCACTACGTATCACTCCTTCGACACTGCCTTGGAAATTAAGTCAAAACCAGTCAGAGTCTACACCCAGTCTTTTTATTTTTACCTGTGGTGATGTGATATATATATATATATATATATATATATATATATATATATATATATATATATATATATATATATATATACAATCATGAAGCTACAAATGTCGTTTAATATCCAATTCACGCTACGGGAATATCCCCGATTTCGAATTATCACCAAAGCGGAATTTTTAAAGTGATAAATGGATCAAATTCCCTTTCGGTGAATATTCCCCATCGGGGATATTTGAAATAGCGTGAATTTGATATTACAATAATAATAATAATAATAATAATAATAATAATAATAATAATAATAATAATAATATTAATAATAATAATAATACTTTATTTCCAATATTTACATTGAGTATTCATGATTGTATATAAATCAATGTGTGATAAAATTTCGTATATATATATATATATATATATATATATATATATATATATATATATATATATATATATATATATATATATATATATATATATATATATATATATATATATATATGTATGTATATATACATATATATATATATTTGCTCGATAGCAACAGTTACGATAGGTTTCCATTAACCCAAGAGGCTATAACCCATTACGTTAGAGCCGATATAGCCACATATGCTAACAAACTTTTTCTCTTCTGAACCTATGCATGGAAAAGGAGAGAGGTTACCTTTAACCCACAATGCTGCAATGAAGAAGGTTCATACATTCATATATCTGTCAAATTCAGGAATAGTTGACCAGAGGCAAAATAGAACCATCCTCACCCACAGTTTTATAGGCTAATATATACACAATCAGTTGGTCATGTTCACCAAAAACAAGCTGCTGCTCTTAGTGTTTCTAAGTTATTTGGCAGACAGTGTCTGTCTTTAGTCCCTGTCAGCCAAATATCTTCTGAAAAATCCTTTAAAATCAAGCTATAGACTCTTCAGTATACCAGAATTTAAGGAAGTGTGACAAAAGCGCCAGGAAAGGATTACTTTATGGACTCTGCTAAGGCTGTTGCTAAGAAACTGGGGCTCCTCTTGAGTTGTGACATACTTTTCTTTTGAGTCGTTCTTTCAAATTAGAAGAACTTTATCATCATGCTTGGAGTATTCTTCCTATAGCTGGGGGGACTTAACAGCCTATTCTCTTGATAAAGTGCACTGAAAGATAACTTACAATCAATCAGTAGATTTTTTCAGTCCTTCCAGTATATTAACGGCTCTTTTCACAAGACACGGGCTGCCATATCTTGGGACGTACTGTATGGCCCTATAAAGACACTTTGCTTGCAGATGTGGCTTGTTTTGTACTGGTATCCCGTCTACGCATCATAAGTATGCTTGATATAATTATAGTTAGAATTTAACAGATCATCAGATCATACCACATGAGGGATAAATGAATATGTAAATTTTCAAATTTGTAAGTGTTGAAAAACTAAGTCAAAGCCACACTTTTAAAGAAGGCCTAAGATTAGAATTATTTTGATAGGTGCTTTCCATCGTTTTATGGCAAATACAAAGTATATAATTGTTACCTTACAAAAACATCATAAAGATTAAAAGTTTTTTATTTCCTTAGATTGCTTCTAGTGAAAGTATGCCAGAGGAGGATTTATAAAACGCATGCTCTAGATAATGAAATATTCCCTATGATAACTGAAAATTTATTGTTTCAGAAAATATTTCTCCTATGCGAATCTCAGAGCGAAGGTAAAAATGAATTTAACTGACGGACTGTGCAAAAAATGAACGGAATCTTAAAATCCTCTTTTGACGGCATTTGTTGATTACAACTTTCATAGACCAATAAGAAAAGTTTTACATAAATACGGATTCTAGTTGCATACGGAACTAAACGAAAACATTAATGAACAAAGCCTGCTAATATTGATTGAGCCTTGTAGAGTGAGTTTGTAGTAAATTGCACAGTACAACAAGGTGACGTCGCATTTGCTGTTTGCCTTCCCATGGATTTTAAAATAGAAAGAGTGGTCGGAGAAGGAAGAGATATACTGTAGATTGGTCACTGGTGGACTGATTGATTGATTTAATGTTCTCCGACATCGGGACAACTAAGGGCATTGACGCTGATATCATTTGTTAAGAATGACAAAATTTATATAAAACCTATGGCCATGATGACTAGATTATATATATAAAAAATTAATCTATAGATTTTGCGGAAGCCCTGCTTCTGATACAAATCTAAAAATTCCACTGGCATTGCAAACAACTTCCTCCAAGAGGACTTTGGCTAGAATGTACCGGCCATTCTCGTCTCGGGTCTCAAAGCGAAGGCTTCTCCTGCGGTCCCTAAGATTGGGGCATTCAGTTAACAAGTATTTGACAATCAAAGGGACCAGGCAGTTATCACAGTATGGGTGATTTCCATTTACTACTAAAAACTCGTGTGTGAGATGGGTATGCCCTATCCTTAGACGGCAGAGTGCAGTTGCCCATTGTCTGGGCATTTACCTCCAAGGAAATATGGCACTCGTAATTTCTTTCATTTTGTTTTCCTAGGCTGTATTCCAACGTTCCTGCCATATATTCCTAACAAATGATCTGGTATCTGGCAAGAAGTCTTCGCATGTAGGTCTATGTTTCCTTGAAAGCATATCAGCTACAGCCTCTTTTGCTAGTTTTTCAGCTTTATCATTACCAGAGGCTCCTGTGTGTGCTGGCACCCAACAAAATCTTACTTGTATTCCTCTGCAATTGATTAAATAAGGCCACTCTTGAATTTTTTAAACCAGTGGATTAGTAGAGTTCAATGCACTTAGACTTTGCAAAACACTTTTTGAGACACTAAAAATAGTAGAATTTCCTTCATCAATAGTTACCATTCTCTCTATGGCAGTTCAAATTCCATACATATCACATGGAAAATAGAAGCCATAACAGGTAGTGTACTTCTACTGTAAAAATCATTTCTATATACTCCAGTTCCGATGCCAGCACTGGAATTGGAGCCGCAGAAAATATGAGTTATGTTCTTCAATTTTTTCCATGAAAATCGAGTAGGTTTCCACCTCTGTCATATTACTTTTAGTGCCAATAAAGCAATAGGAAATTGTTATCTCGGGAAATTTCCATGAGGGTGGTTGTTATTTTGGATTGAAGCACCTAATTCCTGGTAATATGAAGATTATTTAAAACATATTTTACACTGTATCCATAGGGTTGTGGATTTTATTGGTGTGGCTCATAGTATCTAAAATACTTTTCGTTATTAGCTGTCTGGATGGCCATAGAATCAGGGAGTCTTTGTAATCAGTACCAACATCGGTCAATGGAAGACTGAAGATGAAGGTCTCAAAGTATTTCTTCAGCATCTACTAGAAGGCTTGGATTAGGGGAAGTTCTAAGAACACCTAACTCCAGCATGGTGTGCAACATCTAAAATCTTTGAACGACTTGGTCTGGCTGATGAATATATTTCACACCCATGTTTCAGTTTCGAAAAGACAAAGACTTTATATAAATTTAAAAGTATTTTGCAATCAGCACCCCACGATGTGTGTGCCAGTACTTTCAATACTCGTATATTCAAGGCATCCAGACACCTGGCTTTTAGGTCTTTCAGATGCGGAATCCACATCGTCCTATGGTGAAAAGTTACTCCAAAGAACCGGGTTACTTCTAAACATGGCGGTTAGTGGCCTTTGATGCATATATTTGGGTCTGGATGTATTCCGTGAATACAGCAAAAGTGCACGAAAACAGTTCTACTAGGGGAAAATGTAAAATCATTCAGTCCTGCCAAGTGATTAATTTTTTCCACTACCAATTGAAGTTCCCTTTCAACCATTGCCATTTGTTTTCCAGAAAATTTATGGACAGGCCATGTACAACAAAATGTAAAAATGTCGATAAATTGTCATGGGGAAAAACAGAGGATATGTAATTCATGGCAGAGGCAATTAATGCACACTCAGCATATTACCTTGGGGAACTCCTTCTTGCTGGCATTTCCTCTCAGATAAGGTATTTCCTGCTCTGACTTGGAAAAATCCACGAGCCAAAAATACCTGCTTGAGCAAAGGAAATTCTCCTCTCAAACCTGATTCATGTATAGTTTTAGTATACCATGCCTCCAAGCAATGCCATATGCCTTTTTGAGGCAAAAAAAAAAATACTGTTAAATAATTCTGCTTGGATGCAAATGCTTCACATATGGAGGACTCAAGACGGATCAAAACATCAGTGACAGAGTGCATTCTACGCAAACTACGTTGGATAAGTGATAAAATGTTTCTCTTCTCCAAGCGATATACCAGTATTGTGCTTCCCATCTTCTCAATGATTTTACATAAAACAGGCTGTCAGAGCAAGTGGTCGGTAATTTGCTTCTAAAAATTTATGTTTTCCAGATTTTAAAGAAGCTAAGATAAAGGATAAATCCAAAATTGTAGGGTAACTGGCATCAGCCATATTCTGTTAATTATACTTAATATAAATAACGATTTGAGAACATAGCTTGAAGAAGCACTAAAAGCCAGTTCCATATGTGGATGACGGAATGTTGACTGGGAAAAGGAGATGGTTTGGACACATCCTTTACCTCACCCCGAGGAGAATAGTACGTGGTAGTGCTAGCTGGGGTCCTTCAGGCACCACAAGAATTGAAAGAGCCAGACTAACTTAAATGAGAACCATGATAATGGAGGCTGGAGATGAGTGGAGTTTTGTGCAAGTGAAAGCACAGGCGAGACATAAATGCCAAAATTTCATATTGGCACGTTGTTTGATAATAATGAGGAGGATGATAATAAAAAGTCATGAAGTAGTGATCTCCTGAAATTAGATAGTTGAAATAACAGATACCATGCATAATATACCTACTTGTAAAAAAAATCTTTATTTTGATAATGCATTGCTCTCACAAATCTATATTTTTAAGCAATTATCAGTATTTTGAATGTGTTTCTTCTTCTTCTTCTTCTTCTTCTTCTTCTTCTTCTTCTTCTTCTTCTTCTTCTTCTTCTTCTTCTTCTTTATTATTATTATTATTATTATTATTATTATTATTATTATTTATTATTATTATTATTATTATTATTATTATTATTATTATTATTATTATTATGCCTGCATACTTTTAGAATACCATTATCTCCAGTTCAATATTAATTAAACAATAAATGAATGAAAATCATTATAACCTTCATGTATGCTCACTTGCACAACAGCAGTGTTCATGCGAAAAAGAAGAAAATACTTTGACTAGAAAAACTAATATATTTAACCAGTGAGCCAGCCCGGGAGCCACCTCCCTCCCCCCTCCCCAGGGATTTTGCAGAACCTGCTTTTTATACTGTCCAGAACCCATAGATTCAGAATCTGCTTGTTTACCATCTCTCCTTTGGGGCTTTTGGATGATGGAACCAAAATTCGAAATACTTTTACAGAGACATCGATTTTAAAAAATTACGTATTTTCACCTGGCACTGATATGAATAAGCCAATTTTGATTAGTTGCGTTTGGGTATATTTGTTTTGGGGTATGCTGAATTCAACGGTGCAATTTATTTCCCCGTAAAACTAATATATGATACTGTATATTGATTTTAAATGCTGATTTTTCCTCATGAGGGAAAACTTGATAATTGCATTTGCTCTATATTTTCCAGTGAAGAGACAATAATAAAATCATATTTTGAAAGTTCATATATAATAAGCTATATTCAGCGTTGTACCAAGAAGTAAACATGTACGGTAAAAAAAAATATATATCAGTAGCGATCTTGTAGTTATCTAGAGATCAGACCGAATGTCAGCATTGCACCTCCTTCCCTACCCCCTCACCCAATCTTGGTTTTTTTTTATCTTTAATCTTTGAAATTTATATAATCAGAATAACTTTGTTTACCATCTTGGTGATTTTGAAGTGCTGGAGCCAAAATTCAAAATGATGCAACTTCATTATACTTCAATTATGATAATGGTTCTTGAGTACGTATTTGATATATTCATATATTTCTTTTAACATTAAAACCTATCTTATAAATCTTCACTAGTAACCAGTTAATCCCGAGTTCAATATAAAAATCAGTGATTTATCGTCTATTGTACGAAAATTTTCGTTTTAACAAGGATATTGATAAGCAGAAATTTATTAGAGGTGTGCAATGCTAAAACCCACACTTGCCACGAGTTGGCGATTTCCAGATTATTGTCCACCTAGACCTAGAGAGCTCTATTCTTTCCGATGGTATAAAGCGAGTGTGGAATTTGGGTCAGGAAGATGGTTGAAAATCCTATTGAAGCAACATAAGATTTTCACCCTTGTCACCAAGATAGGCTGAGTGAGGAGTTTTGGAGTCAAAATATCGATGAATTTATGTTTTAAAAAGAATAATACAGTTTGCTATAAAAAAACAGAATAAAGGCAAAAAAAAGGGAAAAAACCGAGTAATTTAATGATCAATTAATAAAGATACCTTAGTTTCGCATGAGTTGGAACGAGGGGCTGGCATCGTAAGAGTTTGCTAGAACTTCCTGGCATAATGTTATCATTAATTGCATTTAAAATAACATTGAATTTATGTTTAATGAATAATGATAAACTTTACGTAACTAAAAAAATAAAAAAGAAGGAAAAAATTAGTTTAATCATTAATAAAGAAAAAATACATTCGTTGAAGCGGTCGTACGGATCGGGACAAGCGGTTGTCATTCATCTTTTCAGTGAGACTTTGTAAACAAACCAGCAGGCTCGTCTTTAAAGGTGTTGGGAATTATTTGCGGCATTTTCTCACTTTTTTCTGTGTGTCTGCTATTATTGTTAGTACCAACCATGTCCAGCGGTGATAGTGAACGTGTTGATGACCCACAACCTACTACATCTAGTGATAGTAGGTTTGGAAGTGGGTATTTTTACCGTAACTCTGGGCATATTAAAAAAAAGTCATCTTTATTGATTTAAGTAAGCAAGCAAGCATGCAAGATTTAATGGCCTTGGTTGCTTGATTGCTTTTGTTAACTTTATTGATTTACGTAAGCATGCAAGCAAACAACGGCATTGGTTACTTGCTTGATTGTTTGCTAACAACATTTTCTTGATTTTAATGTTATTATAGTGATGTGGGACAATAAAACTTTGTACTTTACTTAAATTTATTATACCTGGAGGTAAGCAAGAAAGTTATCAAGCAAGCAATCAAACATAAGCAAGTGTATGAAGTCTAATTTTTTTTGATGCATTCCATCACATTCTAATTGTCATAAGCTTTCCAAAAAGCAAAATCACACACAAATCTTGAATGGAGATATGATCAGTCGCAAAGTCAGTACGTTGCACACTGGGTAACTGATCAAAAATCAACAAAGTTAGTATTCCAACTAAAGCTTGTAATAAGACATTTCCATCAATGATGACGAAGCTCTGGGGAAGAGGTGGCTTATTCACATCATAAACATGAAGAGTTTTGTTTTATTAGTTTTAACTGGGAAACCATCTGCAGTTGCTAACGACCATGAAACTAGACCTTAAGGGTAATTCATGATTTTTTTCGTCAGCTAACTTGTGATACATTGCCTGAACTGCAATTTGCCCCAAAATATTTCTTTATACCTTCATGTTTTTAATCATTTTATCTTTATTCAACACTTTTACAGACTTGAAAATTGCTGAAAATGTCTGTAGATTCTGATGCTTAATAGTTTCATGAAAATTTTTATTCTTTTTGACAAGCCTGTCTTGAATAAATTCTTGAAATGCTTCTTTGCCATACTGCTGTGCATTCATGAGATCTTCTGGTGGAGCTGGCGCACCAGACGATAAACAGTACAAAGAATTGTGATCTTAAACTTCAAATCGATTCATAAAATTGTTAAAGGCATCAATTGCGTTCACGACATAGGTTTCATTTTTAATTTCAGATATTCTCAGATCTTTTTTTGAGCTATCTATTTCATTCAGACCTATTAAATCAAGTGTACTTTCAACATATTTAGATCTTGCATTCCATGTCATGCACCAGCACATGTATGCAGAATAATTCTACTAAATCCAATAATCCCACCAGGTGTTTTGGCATGCTTGTTTATTGTTTATAGTGATATCGAAAGCGTTGCTATTGGAAGGTAACTCTGATCTACTGACTCTTAAACTATTCCGAGTCAGTTCTTCACAGCCTGGTCTAGAATCCATAATCAAGAGGGTTAACATGAAAAAAGTAGTATATCTTGCATAGCTGTAGCAGTCGTAAGGAAGGAAAGACTGACATAGTTAAGCAAAACATGATTCATGTAGTTCTAAATTGCTCTCTTTAGTGGCTCTTTGAAGTCTGAGTAAGAGAAGGACTCTGTCCACATTATCTAACCAAAATTGTACAGTTTCACCATGCCTACTATTACGAACTGCATCTTTGGATGCTGTGTATCTAAGCATTATTTGTTGGCAAGCATGATCTTCTGTTACTGTTTTTAGCATCCCCTTTTGGGTTTATCAGCGGGCCTTTTTATGAGACCATATGTTTTATCTGAAAACATAGGTCCTTCTGAATCCTCAAACTTTTTCATTAGAAACCTTTCCAATGCCTTAAGCATGATCTTACATAAATGCAAAACTCCATTGTAATGCCTGCCTGATAGGACTTTCTCAATTGACCCACTGGCATGTACTCCAGATTCAATAAGTACTGTACATCTTCAAAACCACTATTTCGCATCTTTTTCCTAACACCTGATTTAATGACAATATTCGCAAATTTTTGTGCATCCTGGCGTATGATTCATTGCAACAGCCAAATCAGATGTAATTGTGGTTTAAATTTAGCCCATTTCCTTAGAAGCCTTTTGAGAAACTATATTTATTTGCTGGAATGTAGAGTTTTCTGTTACAGGGGCATTCATGAATAATTTTCGATTCTTGTTAAAGATGACCACCCCGAGCAAGTGGAGACAGTCTGAGGTCCTGGTTTATCAATACTCCTGCTAATTAACCATAAAGCATATGACATTTTGGCATGATGTTTACAAAACATCATGCGAGATACTGACATTCTTCAGATAAATTACTGGTTCATTATGCCGTCTAACAAAACATGTTTAAATTACTTTAGGAAAACAATCTGTGGACCTTCTTTTTGTTTTAGGAAATGCTCTATTGTCATCAGAATTACTAAGATCATTAAATTTGGGGAATTCTGATTCTTAAATACAACATGTGCTGTACACGTTGTACCAGTTCCTGAGGGAGTTTCTTCTATCAAATCAAAATTATCCCAACAAAAGTGAATAACTGTTTCGGCTTCCTTGGATTTCAGCTGGAAGAATGTTCACAAGTGTATCACATATTGGTGTTTGTAATTCAATTATGCGAGTACATTAATCACAGAATAGTTAAAAGCTTAGAACTGTAAGATGCCTCACAGGCATACCTATAAGAAGGAGCTTAGGCACAATCCATTCTCCTTCCGTCACTGCCTTACAAATATCTCGACCAATTAAATCTACAATGATGCTGTTCATTTTGGCATACTTATTATAATCAGAAATACTCAGAAATAAAGAAAATGGAACTTTCAAAGGCACCCTATAACATTCTCCCTGTGGTTAAACCCAAAAATAGATAATTCTTTGCTGTGACTGTTGACTCATCAATCCTACGCAAAATCTAACTTATTGTATTTGAAATAGCATCTAAAGTAGATGACCATTTAAGATATTATACTATTTAGGTTATAAATACTCCATGGAAGTAATGAGAGCAAAAGAAAATATATTTTCTCAAAACAGGAAAAATTTAATTTTGAAGTCAATTTACAATAAAATATATTAATATTTTGGTAAAATAGCCTATAAAGTTGAATTTAGCATATTTTTAAAGAATATGAATATCCATGAATGGTAAATGTAAATTGGGCTTTTCTTTTAAATATCATGTCAAGATAAGAAAATTTTTGAAAACAGTTTTTCTTTAAAAGTTTTCCGAACTTTGGCTGTAGCTTCCATAAGCCCCAACGGACAGAGTGGTAAACAAGCAGATTCTGAATCTTTGGAGTCTAAAGTAAACAAAAGTAGTTTCTGCAAAAATATTTTTTGGGGGCGGGGTTCGTTCTCAGCTCATGGACTATATACAGCACAGGCGAAACTAAATGGATTTCAACAATTTCTTGATAGATCTTTAATCTTGGTTAGAAAGAAGAAAACGGATTTCTTTGATGAACTTGAATTTGATTTGACTTCGGCCAGAAGTAAAAAGTTGATTTTAAGTACAACGAAAGTTGACAGGCAACCAGGGGAAAAAAAAATACAATTTTCTTGGGTGCCGTTTCAAAGTAATTCTGGTCAGAAGGGAGACTACAATTCAGAAATTTATATAAAATGCAACTCTTACTTAATTTTATGAAAGGCAGCTTCCGAGTTTTAATATTAAAGTGCAGATAGGTCTTAACATATATGAACAGACTTTGAAGAACAATACTGGATGAGGAAATATTATTGCAGATACCTTATTATTATTATTATATTATTATTATTATTATTATTATTATTATTATTATTATTATTATTATTATATCAACAGTCGTAGTAAAAGCAAGGGTTCAGCGCCTAAACACTTTCTCTTGCTAAGAAAGCTCATACGTGAAAAGAGAGAAGGAGAAAAGAGAGAAATAAATAATTAAATAAATAAATAAGCAAAAATGAACCGACTAATAAATGAAGCCAAGTGAAGACGCCGCACTAAATTTCTTTTTCAGTATATAGATTCAATGTCATTCTTCAACAGTCCAGTACTACATGTCTCTGATGGAATGTAGTGACTACCGCTTTGTTATGACATACATCCTCGTCCAGCAGTTTTTATTTATATTACGCAAGTTTCCACTGGGGATATTTCTGTTACATCATTCTAAGGATGTGAAAGACGGAAATGTTCTTAGCTGAATGGTTTTGTTTCATCTCTTGAAATATGAAGAAGATTAAAAATATGGAGCGCCTACAGTTTAGGTGGCCAAGGCTGTGGTGTAGGTTCCGTCTAGGAAACTGGCGGACGAATACAAACAAGACAAACTTTTCCTGTAGTGCCAGGTCCTGACCTAACCAGATGTAACCAACCTAACCTAACATAGGGCGGCGTGCCCTAACCTGGCCTGGGGGCTTCGCCCCCCCTGGACCCCCCCAGAAAGCGTGAGGTCGCTGGGTCGCGGAACTACTTACCTTGGCGGAGTTATTGTAGCGCGGGCAGAAGGTGTTACGCGGCCTGGCAACCGAAACTGTAAACTACCCAAAAATATTTTAGGTTAGGAGTCATTGTCACAGTCCAGTAATGCTTAGGTATGAATGGTTTTTCAAAATAGCTTATCAGGCATAGGGAGGTAGTTCCTTTTGGGATCGTTGGCAAAAGATTATTCAGTTTTGCAGATGTACAGAATGACCATTGAAACTAACCACTGAAACTCTTAACAACAGAATGAATTTTTATTTTCTATCTTATAAGCTTACTTTCCAGATATTTAGTCAATTTCCTTAGAACAGTATGAAATGCACGTGAAATTTTAGGGTCATGAAGATTTGTACGGAAAATATCAACTAATATACAGCTAATTTAAAAATAGGTAGCGACAAATACAATGTAGTATAAACAAAAGTGGTCCATTGAGTAAAGATTGCAATTTTACTTCCTTCACCTCCACCAACACTATTTCGGGAAACATATTAAAATTATCCCAGAATACGTTGTCTCATTTAATATTGTCATAGAAGCAAGATCAATAATAATGCAATCTACTATTGTTTTGCAGTAAGGAGGGCAGCATGAAATCGTACTCTGCAGAGCTACCCTGTAGTGAATTGCGAGGGGAAATGAAACACTACATCACAGCCAAACACATACAAATTCAGAAAACACAGTGATAACAACATACGAGAATATAAGTCTCGCCTTAACTTACTTCACGGGTATTCATTGTCAAGCTGACATGAAAGTGCTTCTAACATCTACAAATATTATTTACAAATCTGACAAAAGGTGAAAATTCTCCTACAATGGGTTAAACTCGACATCAGGAAGTGATTTATTTCTCCCTACACCGGTAACTGAGTCATCTATGTACCTTTAGCCCTGCACTCTTCACTCATTCGTTTGTTAAAGCTCACTAGAGACTTTAAGAAAAGGCTACATTAGATTTGCAAAAATAATTTCTAAAGATCCTGGACTTATTGGTCACCTCTGACAATTGGCATGTGCCAGAATCTCTTTGGTGACCAGAAAGCTTGATCTTTGCCCCTTGTTTATGACAGCAGTTGAGATAATGCTGTGACACATTAGTTGTCTTTCTGCGCTTAGATAACGCAGCCTAGTAAGCCCTGGACTTTTTTTTGTTGTTGACGCTAATATTTGATATCAGTGACTGATATTTCTTCCCTACTATAGCAAGAAACTCACCAGACTTTCTGTTATAATTCCCATCGTGGGTGGAACACAGGAGCAGGGTTAAAGTTTTTTTTTTTTCTGAGATTTGTTCCTTATAACAAATTTAGACTGGCTGACCTGGCACGCTTAGTAACTCAAATTGGCCAGTCAAATTGCACAAAGGAGTTGAATTTAAAGCATAATTACTTCATGGCCAGATAGGTTGCATCAGTACTTATCCTAACTATTCACCTCACACATACACAAACAACTTCCTCTAAGGTTCCACAACACAGCACTGGTCACCTTATTAATGCAAGAAATTCTTTGTGGAACCAATAGTTTGATGTTTTCTCCAAGTAAGAATGAAATCTCCATACGCTATTTGAAATTGACAAAGCATGCTCAAGGTCTTGATCCAGTGCTATTCCCATTGCTGAGATTGCCTACGGACGTCATTTTAAGTTAGCAATTACCCTGGCTTTGCTCGTAACACCTTCTGAAATTTCTCTTTTCTTTTTAAACTACTTGACCACATCTCTTTGTATTGGGAAAAAAATGTACATTTTTTTTCATGACCTTTCACGCTTTCTGAATCGTGCAGCTGATATATATTTTCATCTTTCTACCGGCAATTACTTCTGATTGTTTCTACTGGAGTGCTTTCAATAGCCCTTTGCCTTTTTGGATAGATGCCTGCCTATCTATACCAAGATTCGCAACGATACCTCAGAGAAAATGCGAAAAAAACAAATGATGAGTTTCAATCATTGTGTTAAATCTTGCTGTGAAAAATTTCAGCTTCGATTATGCTGTTATGTCTCGCTAAGACAACAGAATCACGCTGCTGCTTCTCCTTAATAATCAAAAGTGACAGATATTCAGCTTAGAATCAGTCTGTCACATCTTGTAAAGTACGCAAAAAGATGCACAGCCATATTTGAACAGAAAAGATAAACCTTGTAAAAAAAAGTGCCACTTAGTGATATTTCAGTGATTAAAGAAATTATGGATGAATATATTGGGGACAAAGCTGGACCTGAATTTCTTGTATGATTCTTAAAATCACAGTTTTTAAAGTGTAATCTTTAAAAAAATATAATAGGCTGCTGAATTGTCATATTCTTTCCGAAATTAACAAGAAGTATATTCTACGGATTTTGTACCCGTATATGACAAAAATAGCGAACTTAATTTTATATTGCATAAGGTTTAACCCTCGATATGCAAGAGGAGCGAAGCGGATTGTTATATAGTGGGAAATCATCCCAGCAGGAGAAAGGCGGAAAATAATTTAAAGAGTAAGAATGACTGCTATAGAAAACCGTGCTGCCCGGCCAAATCATAACGGTGACAATTATGAACCATTTCCGTCTGATAAAAATACCTGTGCCCGAGTCTCGCGCCATTCAACCAAGCTGTGCTCATAGAAAACGAGATATAAACTAAAAAGCCTCACAGAAAACGTGCCATGAACTGACTTCCCCTTTTTTCCCTTCGTTATCTGTATCGCAAATTTTGTTCCGCCATGATGCTCTTTTTGCCCTTCTGTAATTATAAGATATTCCAGAGCTAAACCCTGGTCATGAAAGCTTCGGATGGCGGAAAACGTTAAGACAAAATGAGATGATGGAAATTATACCCAGGTAATAATAATGATAAAAAAAAAAAAATGTCGAAATGATCGTGAATCATTTTAATAAATCCAACCTCAACGAATCGGAAAGCGTGAAAGACTTTGATTACAGGTTCTGAAGACTCTCAAGATATTTTATCCCTTTCCAAGGACTTCCAGCCGTTTCTAATTCCCTAACGTCACTTTTGGAACAGGGAAATGATCTGGCCTAGGGAATCATTCATTTCCAGAATACCTTGCCAACTAGTGTTAAACTGCAATGCCATCTAGACTTAAACCCTCCACACGAACTAGGAATATGAATTGAAATTGATAAAACTCTCTCTCTCTCTCTCTCTCTCTCTCTCTCTCTCTCTCTCTCTCTCTCTCTTTATTTCTCTCACTCTCTCCCTTTCTCTCTCCCCACTCCTCTCTCTCTCTCTCTCCAACCCTCCGTGTCTCCTTCCGTCTTTCTTCTCCCTAAC
>NC_089786.1:20904404-20908673 GCF_040412425.1 Macrobrachium rosenbergii
CTGTACATATGTTTTTAAAAGTACTGTTTGGAGGTCAAGAGGTTCTGGAAGGCAACAATGTTGATGGAGATGATCAAGGTGGCGAATATGATGGAGATAATGGTGATAGAGATGATGGGGATGAGGATGATGATCTGGATGATAGCAGGTATACTATGACTTCGAATGATAGCAGGTATACTATGACTTCGACAGTTAGTTATGACCAGATAATCTCGGTAGTTCAAGACATGGTGTATGGAGTCAGTAAAGGAGCTATGTGGACTCCAAAACATGTGGGTCTTGCACTGGCCATACATCAGGCTACCAGGTCAAAAGAAATTGTACAGTTGCTACATAAGGCAGGACATACAATAAGCTACAGGAATGTCTTACAAGTTGACAATGCCCTTGTGGAAGATACATTCAGAACTATTGATGCTGATACAGGATCTGTTATCTCAAGAAACCTGGTGCCGAACAGATTTGTTCATTTTTCTACAGATAATATCGACATATTAGACACCAGCTTAGCTGGGAAGGATACCTTTCATGCTACCCAAATAGCTGCATGATCCTCTCTCTGAAACAAACACTCTAAGTGATCTCAAACCATCTAGGAAGGGCCTTGTCATACCAGAGGCACTAACAAGTAATTTGCCACCAAGAAAATACGTCAACCACCCAGAGCCAATATTTGAAAAGGAAGTTCAACATGATTGCTTTGATTATAAAGAAGACTGTCCTGAGAGGACACTTGCCAATGCCAAAGACATGGCATTTATTGCAAGGAGAAACTCCAAGGAGCGAAAACTTGGATGGAACACTTATAATGCAAATCAAAGTGAGATTAACAAAAAAATAACCATAGTAGGTTTTCTGCCAATGGTGTTGAGCCCAGCTCATGAATATGAAACCCTAAACACTGTCATCTTAAGGTGTCAGCACATATCTGAATTGCTGGGACAGGCTCATGTGTTACTAACAGCTGATGAGCAGTTGTTCCAAATTAATGGAACTGAAATGGTCACAGAATTATCAGTTCCTGATACCACGGCTTGGTGGCCTTCATATATATCACTGAATTGTTTAAAAGCCATAGGTCAGCAGTTCCAGTCACCTGGACTCAAGGAGGTCTGGACCGAGAGTGGTCTTCTTGGTATGAAAATAGGAGACAGGGTAATTTTAGGGAAAGATTATGAAAAAGGAATGAGAGTGCACAAAATAACTTTCCAGGCCCTCTGGGTGCTATTGTTACCTCAACTAATGGAATTCCTTGAAGAAAATGATTAAGCCCTGAAGCAACAATTGAAAGCTGCAGTTACTGAAGATAGTGATACAAATCTCTTAGGTGTGATGACATCTCAAAAATACTTGGGTATGATCAAGCAATTTGAGGAGCAGAAAGGACAGAATCCAAATTTACCTTTTGGTTCATATATGTAGAAATGGTCTGTATTCTTCTGCAATTCACATATGCCAGTCGTGATGGTCTACTGAAGCTCCACCTTGAATCATTCAGAAGAATGTTGCCTTTTTTCCACTGTTTTGGTCGTACTAATTATGCCAAGTGGGGCTCAGCGTACTTGGCCCAAATGAACATTCTCCCACTTGAAGTAGAGCAGGAGTTCCTGGATGGAAATTTAGTAGTTAAAAGGGACAATGCTAAATTCAACCAGGTCGACCCAGACCAAAGTTTAGAATGGTTAAACAGTACAGATAAAAGTGGTGGTCAGATAGTTGGCATCACAAAGAGCTTAACAGCATTAAGCAGATGGAGTCTATCTATCAACATAAGGTCCCAAACATCTGAAGAAGCAAAGAAAATGTTTGGTATTGACATAGACCAGTTTTCTAGTCACAAGGAGTCAAGTCTGTCAAGGAGGATAAAAGATGCTGGAGATGAAGATAAAGTTGTCCAAAAACTTGCTTCTTTCAGAGTATTTTCAACTGAGGCTGTGGAATTAATGAACTGTGCTACAAAGGATCAAGCTGCCGATGGAATTCAAGAATCCATGTTGGGAGTCAAAAGATTTGGTATGCATCAACTGAAGGAATTTGTGCAGGAAAGGTTGCCATCTCTTACAGATGCTCCAGATCATAAGAAATTCCACAGTTCTATGGTCAGAAGTATCCCTGCAACATTTGCAAAACTATATGAAGTGAAGAAATCAGATGGCAAAACATCATCTATAAAAGCTGAAAGATCTGTGTTGCAAAGGCTTGTGATATGCTATGCTGCAGGAAGGGATGTAGATCTGGTGGTATCCTAAAACATGAACTTTTGCCTATTCCGCTTTCATTAGCTAAGACAGATGGCAGCCTTAAAGAAGGGCAAAAGCATCTTTTGATGGATATACTTTTACAAAGAATAACATGTAGCAACCAGTATGAAGTACCAAAAGATGCCACTCTAGTAGTTGATGGCCAAGCTTTAGTTGTTGCCCTTGGAAAACCACAGTCACTTGAAATCAAAACATTTGGTGATTTTGCCAAATCATGTTGTGAGTGTAACTTTCAGCATGGAGGGCGATATGCAAGAATTGATGTTGTTTTTGATAGATACGTTCAGCCATCAATTAAAGATGGAATCAGGTTGAGGAGGGCAAAGCGCACAGCAATCCGGAGAGTAATTGAAAATGATGATGTACCACTTCCTCAGGATTGAAACAGCTTCCTGAGTGAACCTCAAAATAAAGCAGATCTTGCGCTCTATCTTTCGCATAAATTGATGGATTTTGCCCCAGAGGAAAAGTGTGTTGTCACTGGTGGTGGTCTGGCACAAGCTGAGGAGGTGATAAGTGATAGAGTGAACTTGAATCTAACTGGTCTGTCAAGCACGCAGGAAGAAGCAGACGCACGTATGATTTTGCATTGCCTACATACCCAGTCATCAAACATTGTGGTGTGGTCCTGAGACACTGATGTCTTACTCCTTCTTATTGCAAATAAACCAGCTATGCAAAACAAGCAGGTCTGGAACAAGCTCAGCACCCAAGTTCATTCAAACCAATGCCATCATAACTAGCTGGAATATGTCTGAGGAAGTGACATCATCATTGTTGGCATCTCATGCAATCACTGGATCAGACACAACATCATATCTCTCTGGTCATACCAAAATGACCGCTTTCCGACGTTACTTAGATAGCCCGGAGCTTTTGTTGCACCGTGAAAGAGATACTTTGACAGAAGAAACTATACAGAGATGTGAATTGTTCATATGCAACGTGTACAATGCTGCACAGGCAGCTTCTGCTGATGAAGTGCGGGTGATCCTTTTCAAATAAGGTGTTGATCCTGAAAATTGCCACCCACCAGTGATGCTTTGAAGTTGCACATAATAAGGGTCCATCTGCAAACCATGGTCTGGCTTAAGGCCACAGAGCCGAAATCAATAATACCTCACCCAACAGAGTGTGGATGGATGAATATAGAAGGCCATTCCAAACCCAAACTTGTAACTTTGCTGCCTGTTCCTAAGAGTTGCCTTGATATAGAGAGATGCAGTTGTTCAGGGAACTGTGTAACAGGTAGATGTGGCTGCAGGAAGGCCAACATTACTTGCACTGGCCTATGCAAATGCAATGACCAGTGCTATAATATACAGGAGAGAAGATGAGGTTATTGTTGCTATGTAACTTGTAAGTAACAGGTTTAGATTAACTCAAGTTCATTTGTCTTGTAGCTTGCACTGGAGATGACCAGTGCTATAATGTACATATGATAAAGTTATTGTTGCTATGAATGAAAAACAATGTTGACACTGTGGGGCACAATTTCCAAAAAATCTTACTACTACAGGCATTTGGTGCTAGATTTTACCATCCTGTTTTTTTTTTTTTTTTTTTTTTTTTTTTTTTTTACACAATTTAAAAGTAAATCCAAATCTCCTATCACAAAACAAAAACAAATTTTTAATTACTTACCCCAAAAATTAGTAGTATTCAGCTATTTGACCATGTTTCTAGTACAAATTTTACAAAATGCAAATTTATCTGCCATTTTGATTTTAGCTTACTAATGAGCCGCCATCTTGGAGTTTGTGATCTAAATGGCTTTCAAATATAAAAAGGTTCTAATGCTCAAGAACCTGACCTAAAAATGAGTCTGACTGCACTTTTTAAATTTCTTTTTAGTGCAAATAGTATAGAAGTTACAAGTATAAATTGCTATTTCGGCAGCCATTTTGTTTTTGGCTATCTAGCCTTAAAAACAAAAAATATCGAATGTCATCCGGCAGATTTTGATTCAGCACACCCAAATTGTGTAAAAACACTGGAAGACAAA
>NC_089786.1:20911673-20994173 GCF_040412425.1 Macrobrachium rosenbergii
AAACAGGGCTGTGATTAGGCTAGGATACGGTAAATAGCTGGTCAGAGGAAAGTCTGGGCTGGTGGGTAATTTCACAATTCGCACCCAACCTAGTTCTAGGATACCTAGATTATGGGCTATTTGCAGTACTAGGTAGTTTCATTCCAAGAACTGTGCCTTCTAGACTAAGTGATTTGTTTTAGTTATGAAATTGATTCTTCGTATATTTTGTCCTTTATTAAGGTTATTTTAAGAAAGGTACCATTTACAAAAATCCAATATTACTTTCAAACATTCAATATTCATTATTTTGCTGCCAAGAGGAAAAACGTAGCCACTGTATCACATCTATCAGAAGCATGTAGAATGTGAGGGAACCGCAATTTCCATTTATAATAACAAAGAAAATAATGTGGCCCTTGCTTCGTGAGTGGGCATCAAAGAACAGGGAAAATTCAGTGATGTTTGCCTCCCTTGTTAACGTGGAATTTTTCCTTTCTCCCTTTGATTCTCTTCTACTCTAGTTTGTTTTTCAGTAACCTTCTTACTTCCTCTATTGAAGTTTCTTTTGATGATCACCTTTCAACCATCTTCTGTTACTTAGCTCGGTTTCCAGTCACCCTTTGTTCTACCGTCCCAAGACCACATCTGATAGGGAAGTTCACAATCGAATCATTGTCTCTGCCTCTGAAGGCAGTTATATCTATTTACAGTTATGTTGCTTTATCAAAATATTCCAACCGATTGAAAAAAAATCAAATTTTTCTTTATCATTAGCTCAGAAAGCAAAAGTTGTTGTTGATGATTATTTCTTGCCAAAATGTGAATTTTATGCCTTTTGGTTTTAATTTGTAAGTTTTGCTACTACCATAGTAACTGGCAGACCGGTATATACACACCGGCTATCTACTAAATTGAAACCATGGCATTCTGTACTTGGTTCTATACTGGTTTCTGATTTACCAACTTCATATAATGCTCTCTTTCTCTGAGGTATTACAGTACAAGTACCCTTGTCGTCTTCTAATAACTGGTTTTGATAAAGGCATTATGTTATGAATCTCATTCAACTTCACGTGAAAAGAGGATTTATTGACTGAAAAAGAAATCTGTCCTGCATAATGAGAAATTTAACTTCAGAGAATGTGGCGTGACTTATAAATAAATAAATAAATAAAGGCAAAGTGTAGGTGAGCCATCAAGCTTAATCATTTTCCAGATCAGCTCACCACGTTTAAGATTCCTTAGTTTTGAGTAAAACCCCAGATCCCAATGTTCTTAAGTACTGTAACGCAAGATCTACGACTGAATTAACTGACCCGTTGCAAACGACAGCACACAAAGCTGACAAAGCAGCAATGGGTCCCCATAATTACAAAATCAACTAACAGATGGATGATATACTGTAGGTATGGGTTCGCCCATCGGTGCTCTGTTTTCTGTTATGTACACTGAAGTAGTGGATAAAGTAGCATTCCGTAGCCACACTAAATTTGTCATCTATGCCAAACACGTGATAACATCTGTGTCCTTAGCCATAACTATCGCCCTCTTTCCTTGACCGTATGGTAAGGGATGACGAAATCTGATTCCGCACTCCTGCGTGCACCAAACCTATGCTTGAATGCTACAGTGAATTCATTAAAACTTGTAAATATTCTTTTTTATCTGACTATGCTAACTGAGTCTTCGCGTGTTCTTACAGAAAAGGCTACATGACTGAATGAATGAATGCATCAAGAGGAAAAGAGCAGATTCGGTCAATAACCATTACAGAAAACAGTGATGAAACCAATAAATGAGACAATCATATTTTAAAAATTCATTTAACTTTTAGTTTCACGGTTCTTTTTTTCTTTTTGAAACCTTGCAAGGAGAGCTTTCCTCCTTTAAAAATTCATCCATTCAGTGACTCATCTCTTCTATCATCACGCCATTATCCATTACATTCCCTTTTAGATACCGATATGAATCAAACTCTTCCTTTATTCTACCATCTAACATTTACTACTGGAATTTCCTGGCCTCCAAATGTCCTCAAAACAATATTTATTCAGTTACAATTTTCTTTCCTAATGAGCAATTTAAAATTTTTTCGCAATCTTTGCAACTTTCTGTTTATAATCTCCAGTCATTACTGCGTGGTCTATATGTCTCCATTTATGACTCTCATTTATCCCACAAACGTACACAGACATTTGACTTTCTCAGTACTCCATTTATGAAAATATTATTCACCAATTGACATATTACACATTTATCGGATATCACCTCTTACACCGTAGCAGTCAGTAGCTCTCCATGGTACATCTTCAAATAAGTTTATTTTTATCATGAAAAATCTGAATTGCTCCAAACCTGTTGCACCATATACCAATCAGCACCTCCATTTCTTTTCTCTACCAATTCTATCATAAGGTTTCTCTAGTCTTGTATGGTACATAGAACCTTTCAGTTTACTCACCCACTTATCGCACAAGTGCTTCATATCAAACACTTGATCAAGAACCGTTTTCCATTTATAATGACACTGTTCTCTACTTATCAGTCCAACTTGTTAAACGAGACAAAAGTTTATCATACGCATTTCCCATTCTGGTAAATAATGCTGTGCCTCTCTTCTTAAGCACATGCCTGTTTATGAGTAACACAAAACTTTCTTTATAACTCAAGTTCCCTCCATCACTGCTTTTATCTTTTTCTCTTATTTGTATTGTCTTACATTTCTCTGTTTAACTTTCCTACTTCTCTCTTAACACTTCCTGTAACGACGATTGAAATACAACCTGCCTGACATGTCTGTCTCAATTAAATGAGGGGTGGGTGAAGAAGGTTCATCACTACAACGATACGTTTTATGTTTCTGAATGACGAATAGTCCAGCAGTCTCCCCTTTCTCTTGCAGCTTCACCGTTCGAACGAGCGCCGAGTTCTGCTGAAGGAGCTGACCTTCAACTCTACAGGGATATACAAATGCGAGGTGTCAGCGGATTCGCCTCACTTTCGGACTTACGACAACCAAAGTATTATGGTGGTCGTGGGTAAGTTTTATCAAAATAAGGTCACTATGAATCTTTTTCTCCGCCGATTTGTTTTTAGAATCTGTATATGAATCACGAGACTGTCTCTTCCCATTTGTATAATATACAACTGAACCATCAAACTATTCGTCCCGCAAATTAACAGGGCAATTGCATTATTTAGGTGGAAGTTGATCTGGATAAAACGTAACCAGGGACGATGTAATTCATATGTCAGTATCTAATTCAAAGCAAAGTTAAATAGTATAATACAATCATAAATTGCTAACATTCTAAGTAATAAAATAATGAGTAGTATGAAACGAATGCACCGTAATGATAAGATATTTATCAAACATTTCTTATTTACTGGTTAATTTGTAAAGGTTAGCACACTCAAACTATATAGAAAACACTTCTAATTGACTGATTTCCACTTGTATATGATATTTATAATAAACAAAGCATCAATTTTGCATTATAAGATCATATTACTTATTCATTTATATGGCATTAATAGCAATGTAAGTCTATAATAAGTTAATAACTTAAGTTCGCAGGTAAGTTTATAGCCAGTCTGAGCAATAAACAAACTGGGGTTGAGTTACTTGCAAGTCTAATATGTAAATATGGCTGCAAACCACATTCCAGCCGGTCTAATAAGTGCTTGTGAGTTGCAAGTTACTTACTTATTTAAGTAATGCGGAACTTACGTTTGGGACTGATTTCAGTGCTGTCAGCCTTACCGTTACAAATATATTATAAATAATTGTTTTTATAAATCTATTCCTCACACATTATCATTTATCAGTAAGTCTGCTTACCAGCAGTTAATATTCGAGAGTGGTTCTTTTCCCCGACAATGATAATTATGATTTCGATTATCGTCAGTAGACTACCTTTTATTGCAATAATTCAAGCAACATTCTTAGTGACTGTGCCCGAGGTATCAGTTTCCAAAGTCTGCTGAGGTGCCACGATATCACAGTGTGAGATACTATAATTATCATTACCATTATAAAGCATTTTCCGGGAAAATTCATTGCCACTAATTCTCAAAACCAAGCTGGAAGGATGTGTTTGCACAATAGAGGTAAAAATGGAACTGAGGCCGGAAAAAGCTTTTGACTAGTCAACAGTGCACCGTTCGCAAATTCCTGAGATGTATGCTAGTATTGCACCAGCTCCTGTTTTTTTTTTGCCATGCCCTTAGGTTAGGTGTTAGGTTAGATTGGGTTAGGTTAGGATTACTTAGCTTTTTCAGGTAATTTAGGTGTGGGAAAAATATCGAGATTATTTTCAAGAAAATTGTATGGCGTCCCGCTTTTTTCAGGGAAAGGTCTCGGTACTCGGTTACATCTCGGGTAAATATGCGTCGGTCAGGGTCCACCTAATGGGTACCAGCGTGGATGTTCGCGTGCGCTCGGGT
This sequence comes from Macrobrachium rosenbergii, assembly GCF_040412425.1. NCBI lineage: Eukaryota > Metazoa > Arthropoda > Malacostraca > Decapoda > Palaemonidae > Macrobrachium > Macrobrachium rosenbergii. Next base: position 20,916,102 of record NC_089786.1, read on the forward strand.
GTGTGTGTGTGTGTGTTTGTGTATAGATGTGTGTGCGCGTATGAAGACGGAGTATAATGGTCTGGCCTTAATCTAAGGAGTAATCCTAAGGAGTAATTCCTTCTAAGTTTTTTCAAGAGTGTATTACGTTAATTATTAAATTCGGCAAGAGGCCTGCAATAAACTTCAACGTCTGACTGATATATGACAATAAATGGCCAGTAATTTGTATATAATTTTTTATCGTCATTATTATTATATGCCTTCTTACGTTTGCCTCAAACGCCACTCCACGAAAACTTGCAGCGGACGCTCATGGTGGCCGTCAGGTTTTAAAGACTAATAATTTCTAAATCACTTTTCTTCTGAATTTTCAATTTCCTGACATAATTCTTAGCAGATGTTTACTTATGTATATATATATTCGTTTGTCTCCTGATCATTAGAAATTTATGTGTTTGTTGGTTAATCAGGTTTTCGCAGTGTTTCCTTTCTCTTCTTTATGAATTTCTGTTCATTATTTTTGAAAATAATAATAATTCAAATGCCATTGGCGCCGTTGTTACAAACGCGATAAATAGTGAATTTCATTCAGGTTATACAATTTTCTGACCCTTATGGTCGTGACATAAAGATGCGTCGATGATATTTTTACTCTCTGAGACAATAGCTGCGGAGATTTCAATAAATTTTGTTAATAGTTTAAATCACTAGCCCTGATCATAAAAATTTGAAATAGAATGGGAAAAGGACAGAATATTGCCGTTCTTAAATGTACTACTCGTAAGAGAGCAGAACAGACATGCTTTCACAGTATATAGGAAACCCACTTTCGCTGTATCTTATATTCATCTCCTAAGCTACCACGATGTCTCTGTAAAGATCATGTTCAACTGAAACCTATTCCTCCGGGGCTTGGAATATATTCAAAGGGGTGCTCAGATAAAGAATTCAATAATATGATCCGCCAACACCTAATGCATTATCGAGAAGGCTATTAATAAAATGAATATAATATACTACAGAGGTCCCACTGACAACAGACAAGTAGATTTTAATGACAAAATAAAGCTTCCGTATGACGAAAACGCCCAAAAGGCTACAGAACACCTCAGACCTAATCATTCTTTTATTTTCCATTATCACAAATCCATCGGGAGCTTGCTCATTAACGTATACTTAAATAAAATAGGGGAAGAAGCCGAAGTTTACAAGACACCATGCAGCAATTGTAATGAGATTTAGGGGGTGGGGAGACAGGTTAACAGGTTAAAAGATTAACAGAGCACAAAAGATCAGTGCGATATGCTTCAGAGAGTTCGGGGATTTTCCTACATATTAGGGATAAAGGCCATATCATAAACTGGAGGGTGGCAGAGCTGGTTTTCAAAAGTAGCTGTCCGTACAAAAGGAAGATGCTGGAATCTGCTATCATCAATCAAACCAACAATATGAACCTGTCAGGGGGACATTGGAAATCGGATGTCGACAATTTAATCCTCAGGCCTCTTCTCAAACAGGTGTTCCAGAAAATGTCAACACCTACATAATGTTTTGTATATGTATACTCCTGTAACACATCATTTGTCCATATTTTACCAGTGAACATGGGCAGAGAAGGAAATGCCTAAATATATATATTATAATATATATATATATATATATATATATATATATATATATATATATATATATATATATATATATATATTATATTATATATATTGGAAATGAACACATACCTGTAATTATAATCGCACTCACATGTGTTTTATGTCACACTTGACCATGGGGAAAATTAAAAACTTAGAACTTTCACCCAGTTTTTAATTTTCCTTTTGTGAAGTGATATATATATATATATATATATATATATATATATATATATATATATATATATATATATATATATATATATATATATGTGTTTGTGACTTGTAATATATATATATATATATATATATATATATATATATATATATATATATATATATATATATATATATATACACACACACACACACACATATATATATATATATATATATATATATATATATATATATATATATATATATATATATATAATATATATATATACATATATATATATATATATATATATATATGTATATATATATATATATATACAATATATATAATATATATATATATATATATATATATATATATATATATAGGTGACTGGATGGCCACCAAGGACTTTACTCCTCTAGGTCCAAGTTCCTACCCTCTTAAGTCTAAGTCTTGATGGATTCCACTGAAATACGGCCTTACTACGCTCCCTGTGCGCTAAGGAGGGGTCACTGGGCGCTATGGCTGAAAGTACAGTGCTCAGCCTAGATATTTCTAGCTATGACTTAGCTCCCAAACTTTGGCTCACAGTATCCAGATAGGTAGTACCAGCATATGTTGGGGTCAAGAAGAGGGAGCGTGGCTAGCAACAACACATATGATAAAACTTACTGAGAAAATCAGAAGAAATTACCCACCTAGTTCCAACCTACCAAAGGGGAAACAGGTTAATTATGAAAATATTTACAGTTTGAATGCACTGTTCCTCTGTAAAAAAGTAAAGGTGACAGAGGAGGCTATAAGAGCTATAGGGGCATAACAAGAGAAGGTATAACGAGGGAATCTGACGATAAACTAACAGATAACAGAGTGGCTGTTATGGAATAGTAGTAGACCTAAAATAACTTCCTAACAGAATCAATAGGAAGAGGGCTGAAAATGCTTGGGATAGAAGGTAAGTTGCTGAAAGCAATTAAAATTTGTTATGCTAGAAGTAAAGTAAGCCTTAGAATATGTAGATGCAAGAGTGTCTTGTTTGCTGTAAAAGTGGGTTTACCTAGATGTGTTATGTCTCCAAGGCCGTTTAATATCTTTATTTGTCAAAGAAATAATAGTATATACAGAAGTTTGCAAATCAACGACAGCTAAATTAGTGACGTAAAAGTGCAGGAATTAGTGGATGATCAAGATAGTGCTTGCCAAAGATGAAAATGGAGAGTAAGGTTATAAGAGTAAATGACAACCAGAAGATGGAGCAATACATATTAGTGTGGATGATAGAAGAAAGGAATAAGTCGATTCCTGAAGGTTCTTTCTTGTAAATACTGTAAAATGGGTCATAGTAAGATTAGTGAAGAGGAAAAGTAAAACCGATAGCAGTGTGAGTGCAAAATATTGAGCTGCCCTTGAAAACCATAGTGAAATGTATTAACCGCCACGGTAGTTGGCGGTTAGTAAAGCCCATCCACCCGGAGTATACAAAAACCCCGACTTTGGCCCTTTATTTTATAACCCTGGAAATATTCAATCGATCGGGATGAAACTTTGGTTTCTAATCGTGCCAAATTTCATCGAAATCCGTTCAGCCGTTCCGGAGATCCAGATATCGATTTTGGCGTTCAGGGGACGTGGTAGGTGGTGGGTGGGTGAGGGACCTAACATATCTGTGGAGCAATAACGGTAAAAGATACAGCCTTGATACTTAGTGTTTCTGAAAACTCGTATTCTGGAAGTGTGTTTTCGTTTATTTTTTCTTTTTTTAAATAATGAAATTTTAAAGTTACTGTATGCCATTCAAACTAGCCACTAAATTCAAATTTCCTGATACTCGGGTACAGACTGCTCACAACATTAGAAGAGATGCCGTTTTCTTAATGTGTGTGAATAGCAAGTGGTGTTAGGAGAAGCTGGCTGACTTACTGTCAATTATCTTAATTAAAAATTATCACACACGTTGAATTTACTTATGCGATTTTGATTTTCGAGATGGTTGACCTGCCTTAAATAAAGAGCCTCAATAGTTAGAATGTTTATACACACACACACACACACATATATATACATATATACATATATATATATATATATATATATATATATATATATATATATATATATATATATATATATATATATATATATATATATATATTTACATATACATGCAGAATATATATACATATATATAATCAGTAATTTATAAATCCTTTAATAACCAATTATCTACCTCGGAAATAATATGTTTTCATATATATGTTACCGAAAGGGGAATTTTAGTTGATAATAAGTTCGAGTCTCGTGGGCTGAACCATAAACAAGAACTCAGGACTACATACGGTTTAAGTCCACGCGGCCAGCAAGAGGTAAACTATATCTTAAACCTAAATTACTTGTTTGTATTTGGATTTACCCCACCTCTTTAAAGCTTTAAATATAAGAACCGGATATTTAAATTGAGTATTTTTAATCACATCACCGTGATTAAATAATGAAGAACATATTTAAAAATTAAACATAGTTTTTCTGATATATTTAAGAAATTTTTATTGATAAAAGTTCGTTGCTGAACTAACAGACAAGTAATCACCAGTGGGCGAAGCCAGTAGTTCAATATTTCGTATTCCCATTGAAATTGGTGACTTGTTTTTGGAATTATAAGCTAACCCTCAGTCCTTTGTTACCACATTTTCTAGATCCAGGGCGTTGCCATTGCAAAATAGGACTTAAATGAAATGACGGCAAGAAAGTGATGAAATCACTAAAGGGGTGGCAAAGCCCAGCCACAAGAAATAGATCTGCAGGTCAAGGGATCGAAGTATATCTTAGTTTAACCAGACCACTGAGCTGATTAACAGCTCTTGTTAAATCTGGGCTGGCCTGAGGTTTAGATTTATTTATCAACTAAGAACCACCTGGTTCTATATATGAAAATATAGCAACGGACATACAGCTTATTGTTGGAATCTGAACTGAATATGAATTATGACGAGAAAAGTCATATTTCTGTCACCAGAAATAAATGGCAGAGGTGGGTTGCCTTCAAAAGAACTGAAATTACAGCCCAACAGGTGATGAAATCACAAAGGGGCTAAAGCCCACCCCGCCAATGAAGAACAGGGGATACAAAGGAAGGGGGAAGAGTAATGGGGCTTTACTCCACAAACAGATAAATCATGATGAAAGCAAAAAGTAGAAGCAGGAGTATTTTCTCAATCGGTATAGAAGTGAGTATCATTATAATACGCACAACGCTAACCAATACCTGAAGAGATAGACACTGGCACTTCTTCAAGCAATACAATTTGAAAATATATAGCAAATGTATCCACTCAGAAGCGCGCGATCATATAACGCAACACTTCTTTGTGGGTAACATTTTTTTGTTTTATTTTTGTTTCTTCTTTCCTTGCATTCTTTGTCATCGAAAAAAATACGGGTGAACTCATCCCAATTGTTGGTGTTGCTGTTGCAGAGACTAGAGTAATATTCAACAAAAACCTGGGCCGGGCCAGTGTTGGGTGGCATTGGAATCAGGCACTCTTTCATAATTTTCACATCATCAGCGGTGGTTCATCCAACCGAAGCCTATTCAATATGCGTATTATACGGCACTCACTTTCTATGCTGATTGAGAAAAGACTCCTGCTTCTACTCTTAGCTTTCACCATAGTTCAACAGGTTGCGGAGTGAAGCCCTACGCCCTTCCCTTCCTTTGTATCCCCTGACCTCCATATCTGTCTCTTGTGGCGTCGAGCAACACCGGTAGTTGAGCAAACTCAGCGGTAGTGCCCGGTGTTGTGAAACCTGACTATATGCACATACACACAAACACACACTCACATATATATATATATATATATATATATATATATATATATATATATATATATGTATATATATATATATATATATATATATATATATATATATATATATATATATATATATATATATATATATATATATATATATATATATATATATATATATATATATATATATATATATATATATAATATATATATATATATATATATATATATATATATATATATATATATATATATATATATATATATATATATATATATATATATATATATATATATATATATATATATATATATATATATATATATATATATATATATATATATATATATATATATATATATAGTATTTATTCACAAGATTTCCCAATACTTATTTTAAACGACTTTTTCACATAGTCTAAAATTTTATGCGCTCTACTTCATGATGTTTCGCACATGAACGATTAATAACATGCACGCGGCTGTTTTTTATTTTATATCATGCAAGGGCCTGGCTGCCACTCATTTGCTACTGCCCAACAGCACACCAATTCAATTCACCTACAAGCAAGTGTGGACATAACAATCATACCAAGGGGATGGAGCCGGTTGAAGGACCAACACAGCCGGGCGATAACCGATCGTGTGGACAAGGCCTTAAATGCCGCCTTAAATGCCAAAGATAAGATGATAAAATTTAGGTCAAAGGCCAAGCCTTGGGACCTGTGAGGTCATTCAGCGCTGAAAGAGAGACTGACAGTCAGTAAGTAGTTTGAAAAGTGTAACAGGAGGAAAACCTCGCAGTTGCGCTAGGAAACCATTTTTAGAGAGAGTGGAAAGTCAAACTGAATATGAACGGAGGTACAATAATAGAAACGAGAGAGGTTGCAGCTAGGGGACGAAGGGACTCTGCAAAGAACCTAAAATAATGCCTACTGTACACCACGTGAGGTGCACTGACAGCACTAACCCACCACGGGGCCTAGATATCATGAGGTCACACGGCTCCCTACCAGAAGGTTTTCATTCCCTAAACTATAAGCACAAACCATCATTCCCATGTGTCATGCACAGTCACGTATATTTCTGTTCACTCATTTATAGCTTTATGCTTGTTGAATTGGAATTGGAAAATAGAATTTAGGCCAAAGGACAAGCGTTGGCACCTATGAGGTCATTCAGCGGTGAAACGGAAATTGACAGTCAGTAAGAAGGTTTGGAAGGTGTAACAGGAGGAAAGCCTCGCAGCTGCACTATGAAGCAATTGTTAGGAGAGGGTGGAAAATATGGTGGAAGAAAAAGAATATGAACGGAGGTACAGTGAGAGGAATGAAAGGGGTTGTAGCTGGAGGCCGAGGGGTTTATACTTGTTGATGTCAGTCCTTGGCCTAAGCAATTTGTTTTCGCGCCTCACTTCCTCGCTCTAACTTCTAGTCTATCCCCTCGGTCTAAGCAAGTGGGGCAGATAACAGAAAAATCATGCAAATGATGATACAAGCATCAACTTTGGCACAAGTGTCCTCCAAGGTATACTAATCAAATCTGCCTGATTGGCCAATTGAAAATTCAAGATGGCGGCCATTTTCAAGATGGCTGCCAAAAATAACCACCCTTGAAGTAGATACTTTGCTTAGAAATATTTGTAGTTGTCTGATTTGCATGGTCTAAGTGTGGATTCCTATGTTCTGAAGCCTGCTGAACAATATTTTCCTGTTTAAAAGCACTCTGAGACATATTTCTCAAGATGACCACCAAGATGTTTGTCTTTCTTTACATAAGTTTTGTCCCAGCTAGTACATTTTCAAAGTTATGCATACCTTGCTGCTGTTTCTTGATCTGCTACAGTTCACATATGCAGCTGCAGAGTGATGTGCAGGGAAGCCTTGCCTGAGAGCACTTGCACCTTCCTTTGCAAACCTTCTTACAGAAGCACTTTGTCAATTCTTGACAGCTTGCTGCAATCGGTGGTAGTTTGTCCAATGTATCTGTCATGCTTCTCCTCCTTTCTGTGTCCACCCCCATTCAGCTGGACTGCTCACTATGTGTGGATTACAGTGGGTTGCCTGGCCCCAGATGATCCCAGCCTTAGGCTGCACGCTTTGCATTAACTCCGAGGGCTGCCTGTTTGGTGGAATTGAGTTGTATGGCCTCATTTATGGGCAGCAACAGATCTAGTCTTGTTTCTTCCACACCAGTGGCTGCGCTTGATCTGTCGCACATGAGGACAAAAATCCATTTCCGCATGTCACTTTTTATAACCTGATTCAAGATCACTCAATGTTGGATGCTGGCTGAGATTGACCTGATTTCGATTTCTGGTGCTGGTAAGGATTGGCAATGACTGGAGGAGGATTGGGGTTTTGGTGATGTCATGCATTCGAATCTTGGTGTGCATGCTTCTGGAATCAATTCTAGAACTTTCTGACTAGACAATTGGCTTTTTTGACTCTTTTATATCTAGTTTAAGTGGCTCAGTAATTCATCACCATCATTTCCTGTATTAAATAATGGATGCTGGAAAATGGATCACACTTTTCCTAAAGATGTTTCAGCTAGTGGTTGCAGTCATTTATGATCTATGTTGTCAACTGATTCCAGTTATGAACAAATTTATCTCAAACTGGGGACAGATTACTCCATCTTCCACATACTGTGCAACAACTTTCTCTAACTGTGCTGATTTCTAGGACACTCAGTCATATGATATGCTGAGTCCATTCTCATAGAGCATTTCAATTATTTGTCTCTTCCAGTCTTGGCAAACACAAACAGTGCCCATGCAGACTGCAAATGTGGCTCCTGGCCCCTTGAAATGCAATTGTGGACATCCGTTCCTTCCTTGTATTTCAAAGTTGTTATGCTGTAGAAGTTGTGATTTAGCAAAGTCTTTTTCGACACTCCATGATGGAGTTGGGACTTGATGTCTGCACCATGTTTGATCATGCATACAAACTGAAGCAGTGATGGTGGCACAGTCTGTTCTAAGTCTTTGTCATGAAAATAGCTGCTGAAATTTGACTTCTTGACAGAGCATGTCTTGTCTTATTATTCCAGCGGCTTTTGCTAGATGGATCGCTTTGGGATGCTAAAACTGATAGGATTGAACCTACATCAGTTTCTACAGCCAACATTTTTTCTCGTCCTTGACTAGCTTGCAGCTGTGGAATGTGCAAAAGCAGCTGATTTTTGATTCCTAGGACTGAACATCAGGCAGAAGTCAACACCAAGCTGTTCCAGCATTTTTGTTGTAAAGTTGGTCAAATCAGCAAGCTTGAAAATTGGTGGCCTCTCATTGGCATTTTTCATCTAGCAGATTTAGGTGACTAGTTCAGAGAAAGCAATTTTTTTGCACCCTTCCAGTGTTCCTGTGCTTTTTTTTTGTGTTGTTGAACAGAAGCCTTTTTTTTTCATGATATTGTGCCTTTTTTTTTTCTCAACATTTCCTCTATCCCAGAACCTTGTCAAGTCTTGCAGGGTCTAGCTTGATTGGTACACATTGAGTGAGTGAAACAGAGGAATATTCTTTGCCAGGTTCGTATATCCATCATCCCCTCTTCTGGCAGGATTAGCCTGGGAGATTTTAGATCTTCTTTTTAACCTCCTGACATAGGCAACACTTGGTCCAGTCTGTTTTCCATGATCGTACAGTTTTTCGCATCCATGATTACGATGACATTTTCAGGGTCGAGGGTTTATCCTTTTACCACCCTGTACATGTAATAGTATAATAGGCCTCTTATGTCCTGCGATATACAATAGGTGCTTTACTGTTTGGGATACAACTAGGTTCTTGCACTCTGCCATACACCTAGTCCGATCGTTCATCCATTGTCATAAGTTCCGTGCGATCTGTACACCATCCAGATAACTAAAACATTTGTTATCCTTGGTTCAGCTCTCCACGCTCCACGTCCTGTCCATTTTGCAGCTGCCTAACTGATTTGGGGTTGATTAGGCATCATTTGGGATACTAATAGGTTGTTGCAGTATAATGCCAACATAAATTTCCTACTTAGCTGACACTGAATCCCATGCTGAGTTTCACAGCAGTGATGTCACCAATGTGCCTTGGTAGTGCCTGACAATCACTCCTTTAATACAGTGCCTAACCATGTTATAAACTAGAAAATATACATCAGCAGGCTTTTAAAAACATAGGAATCCACACTTAGATTGCAATTCGGACAACTACAAATATTTCTAAGTAAAACATCAACTTACATGGAGTTATTTTTGCTGCCATCTTGAAAAATGGCCACCATTTTGATTTTCAATTGGCCAATCGGGCAGATTGGATTAGTATCCCTTGGAGAACAATTGTGCCAAGTTTGATGCTTATATCATCATTTGCGCGATTCTTCTAAAAAAATTACTTTTATCTGCCCCACTATAAGCAATTCTTTATTGAGTCTGCCATCCTTAGCTTAAGCAATTCCTCAACTCTCCCGTAGGTGGGTAGTGCCGTCAGTGCACCTCACGTGGTGCACTGTAGGTATTACTTAAGACATTAATCTTTCATTCCTTTTTCTCTGCCCCTCTTCACATTCTCCTTCTTCCATCTGACTTTCTAGCCTCTTTAACAGTTGTTTGAAAGTGCAGCTGCAAGGTTTTCCTCATGTTACATTTTTCAAACCTTCTTATTGTTAATTTCCCTTTCAGCACTGAATGACCTCATAGGTCCCAACGCTTGGCTTTTGGCCTAAATTCTACACTCCAGTTTCAATACCTCATCTCTTTTCCCTCCGGTTTTTCCCCTCAAAGAACGTTCAGTTACGATGAAGCTCGCTTAGCAAATCTATTGGCCTTGATAGCAAGACCAGTAGTAAATGACGGGACGATTTGCGTCAAAACAGACTTAGCAGCATCCCAAGATGCGTCTTCGTAAAGAAACCCTTAGTGGTGTTTACCTTTTTCCAAATAAACTAAGACAATCATCCTGGTAAGTAACCTCCATAATGTTAGAGTTACTTCTTTCATTGTGATGCTTAATGTTCGTGCCTGGTACCAGTTTCTCAGATTCGTTTCTTTATAATTAACTAAACGTATTTAAAAGGTAATAAAATTTTACCACAACCATTCTCTTCTAGAGCAACCACTTTATTAAAAACCGTATTGAGAATTCATTTGTAAAATATGGGGCTTATGTACCAATAAGTTTTTTATCATCTGAATTTCACTTCATTCACTTATTTACAAATTCCTTCAGTCGTTTACAGCTTTCATTTCTGTAATAAGCAGAAACGATAGCAACTAAAGAGACCCATTAACACAAATACCCTTTCATATGATAAATCCACATGAAGCATTCCACATCTAACGGCAGTCATGTTAAAATCCTCCAAACGTCTTTGATTACTAAGTTCGACCATTTTGCTCATTTGTCTCCCATTCAGTGTCAAATTTACAACTCACCAAGCCAATAGTATCCGTAATAGTTACTATCCTAAACAACCAGTCCTGAGAATTATTAGTTTCTAAATTGGTTTCATGGCTAGAACAGAATAGAATATAGCATTTTAAGGACAAGCGCTAAGACCTGTGAGGTCATTCAGCGCTGAAAGGGAAAATTGAGAGTAGAAAAGTTTGAAAGGCGTAACAGGAGAAAAACTTTGCAGTTGCACTATGAAACAATTGATAGCAGAGGGTGGAAAGAAAGATATAAGAGAATGCGAACGTAGGTACAGTAAAAGGAATGAAAGGGGACGAACGGACGTATTAGATTGAATAGAATATGAAATTTAAGCAAAAAGAAAGGCGCCGGGACCTATGAGATTATTTAAAATCGATGTGACCTATTAAACGGAAATCGTTAAAACAAATTATTAAATGTTTTTGGTAAAAGAAACCTTGCATCTCCAAACTTTATGTGGTCAACCAGGTTTGTTCGCCAAACGACCTCCACTCTTCCCCCCTCCCTCCCCACCATTAAAAACGTCGCGCAATACTTTAACAAGAGTTTAACTTCTGTATTTCAGAATTATTCATAATCTATAACTTAAATTCTTTTCACCTGCGTTAAATCCTATATTAAACCATGTACCTTAACTTCAGTATTTCAGAATTTCTTTATCATGTACAGTATAACTTTAGATTCTTTTCACCTGTGTTAATCCTAAATTTAACCACATAGCTAAAGACCTTTGTCCATGGAAGTGTAGCTGACCATCACATTATCAAATTTCCATACCAGTGGATGGAAATAATTTCTTCGTACTAGTGGCATGAAACAAATAATTTGATATTTAGTTTTACCTTCTAATTACACGTTGTTCTAAAGTGGTAAAATTCCGTAATTTACACAGTTTTTTTTGCTCCCAATACATTTAACGGCGCTCTTGGTACTGCACATTTATTCATTAGTATGGAGTCAGATTTCAGCTCGTTGTCTCACAAATGTGCTAAGGGCATTTGAATCGTCACAGGCAATACCCAAACCACATTTCTACAGTAAGTGTTGAACAAATGGAATTTTCAACAATCCCACAAGGGTGGCTTACATTCATTTGCTTAGGTTTGAAATTTGGTACAGGCCTTTCACATGTGTATTAACTCACACGTGAATACTGTCAAACAGTCTGGTATATTCCTAAATTAAGTAGTTTTTACCTTCGACATCTGTAATTATATGGATGATAAACCAGATTCCGCAGACTCTGTTGTCCCCTATAAAAATACCGAGGAAGTAGTCAAGAGCTGAAAACTAAAGGCCCGTTATTTATTAATAAAAAAAAAAAACTATAATACACAGGCAAATGGTAGGTTTACGAATGCAGAATATCCGAGGAACCTAACTTAAAACCTATCAGGATTTTAATGAAAAGCTCAGTACGGAAAATTAAAAAATTAAATGTATAGAAGCCTACAGCTATCTTGTCGACATCTTTGATCCCTGGAAATATCAGCCTAACACTGAAAAGTTCGCAAGTCCTCTCCGGGTCTGCACATTCTTGAATTCTGGTTCCTCTTGCAAGTTGTGACCTGAACAGAAAAACAACGGCGGCAGAAAATGTTCTTACGGCAATTACTCGGCAACTCCGTCAAAGAGACCCGTTGACTCTATATTTCTTGAAATAGGTACGATGTCTTTTACTGTAAGGATAATTAGCTTTTAAAAAGCATGAGTTACGTTTCTCTAACCAATGCCCAAAAAAGTTTATTACCCACTGAACACTTTTAACCATCTGAGGTAAGATTATCTCTTACATTATACCATAATTATGCATTAAGACTGTATAACGAACATTTATATTTTACAATACTGCTCTGCTTCTGACGCCATTTGAAGTTAAAAATTTTCACTATACGTAGAACCCACTCAAACAAAATTTGTATATTAATACTTAGAAAATGTACTATTCTGAAAATCGGCAGTCAAAATTAAGATAACCCACATACTATGACCAAAGACGTATTCTTAAAAAGATACCTTTGATCTTTCAAGAATTCAGGTAAAAGTTAAAGAAACCGCTGAACTTTAAAACGAAGCAAAGAAGTTGTGTAATGTGAGCTCTTGTTAGGGAGGAAATGATTTCATCCCAGATCAGTTTTGTCACTAATTATCACAAAGACTCAACAGCTCCCACCTTAGTATACTGTATTTAAAAATGTATATTGGTAATGCATTAACATTTCAGGCGCTATATAGCAAATACGATCAAACATCTGATTGCCATGGGTAGCTTGGCGAACACTGACGTTCATTACAGCATCGTATTCGCTAAATTGTTGGGTACCAACAATTGGATCCAACTCATATGATATCTTCACAACCTCATTTTCTGTGTTAATGCGTATTTCACATATTCAAAGCCTTGTTGGTGGATACCATTGGCAACTCATGCCCGGATAGCATCCCAAACTCACTGCCCGTGTTCATGAACAGTTCCACAACGCACTGTACAAGGAAGCATCACAGTTCCCGCTAATGTTATGACCATCCCCACAGAGCACTGCCCCTATTCAAGGATAGTATGAATGTCTCGGTGCCTTGTGATCATGAAAAGCATCATAATCATTGTGCCGTTAGTACCATTTAGTCACTGTCTGTATTCACAGATAGCCTAACGCGTTTGACAGGGTTCATGGAAAATAAATTCATTTCCCACGTTCATGGATGGCACCACAAAACTATTGCCATTGTTCGTGGGTAACATCACAAAACTATTGCCAGTGTTCATGAGTAACATTACAAACTCATTGCCAGTATTCAAGAATAAATTCCAAACTCATTACTTGTGTATGACTACCAAACTTATTGCCTGTGTATATGAGTAACACACTCACTGCTTGTGTACATAGAGTAAAACTCGTTGCTTGTGTACATAGAGTAAAACTCGTTGCTTGTGTACATATAGTAACACTCACTGTGCTCATAGAGTAAAACTCATCGCTTGTGTTCATAGGGCAAAAACTCTTTGCCTGTGTTCATAGAGTAAAACTCATTGGCTGTGTTGAAGAATAAAAGTCATTGCTTGTCTTCATAGAACAAACTCATTGTCTGCGTTCATAGAGTAACAAACTCATTGCCTGTGCTCATAGAATAATAAACATATTGCCTGTGTTCATGAGTAACAAACTTATTGCCTATGTTCATTGGGTAACGAACTCATTGCCTGAATTCACAGAGTAACTAACTCGTTGACTATTTAATAGAGTAACAAACTCATTGCCTGTACTCTTAAGGGTAACTAACTCATTGTCTGTTTTCATAGAGTAACAAACTCATTGCCTGTATTCTTAGAGTAACTAACTCATTTTCTGTGTTGATAGAGTAACATACAAACTTCAATGTCAGCGGATAGCATCATAAATACACTGCTTATGCTATGAGTAACATAGTATCAAAACTAACCAACATGGTGTCCGGTGTATTCGTCTACAATAATTCGTCTGCAACAATTCACCTACAATTAAAATTCATCTATAACAATTCGTCTACAAATACAATTCAACTAACACAGTTGATCTACAGATGTGATTCATTTATTAAGTAAAATAATTTTCATTTGGGTTATATTTCTTATTACCGTTTAGGTTTTGCTACGCTTCTTCATGTTCTGCTAAGTTCTGGTGAACCAGTTTTTGTTTTTCCTATTAAATACCTTCATTTCCATCAAGTTTAGTGATAAGTTTTAAACAAATCTTTATTCACACAAAGTTTTGTTAAGTTTTTGCTAGTTTCTAACTGGTACTAATTTACTATATTAAATATTTGGTTCAAAGATTCCTAGTGATAATTAGATTTTTCAAAGGAGTAATTGAAATTTTTCGTTCCATAAAAATACATTCACGTAGTGCAATGGATCAAAATTCAATAAAGAAGAATTTATTCAATAAAATTAAAGTTCAATTTCACAGAAATTCCATAGAAAATCTAAAAAGAAAGGTTGTGAGCGATTCCACGAATTTATTCCTGGATATTATCGATACAAAAAATTTTCCACGAGTCTTTTGATGCGTTGCGAGGTACTACGGTAGCGCTTTCTTGGAGCGTGGGGTTCTCTCCCTGAGATATACTGTTCAATCTGAGCTTCATTCTTATAACGGTTTTTGTTGCTTCAATCTCCGCGGCATCTATTGTGTGATTATGTTCATGCACAGCATTGACAACTTCATCGTCCACTGTTGTCAGAGGAGCACGGCACTTGATTTTGTGATATTGTTCGCACTTCCAATATATTGTGGCTCCATTTTCTCTGTTTTTATAGAATGTGTATCCACAATGAACTAACTTTTTCTTTCCTTTTTCCGATTCGATATACTGAGGAGAGGCCATTGTATAGGGTTAGAGTTTTAAAAAACAATAAAAGTAAAGACAATCTTGATGCAGTAAAGATAAACTTTGAAGTAACAACGATACTGGACTTCCATACTGTCTAAATTACCATACTGGTAATTTAGACAGTATGGAAGTTCAGTTTCAATGGGTTGTTTCAATGGGTTTTTAAATGCCAATAATCTCTCTCTCTCTCTCTCTCTCTCTCTCTCTCTCTCGTTAAGATTTTTTTTTTATTATATAGTTTCTAGGAACACTGGTTTGTTGATGATTTGTATCAGTAGATGAATAGGAGTAGTAGAAATGTAAATGTAGGTAAACTGTTGTAGATGAACTGATGTAGATGAATTGTTGCAGGCAAATTGTTGTAAATGAATTCGCCTAGAATCAACCAACATACATGATAAACTTTACTCGACTACACCCCACTCAAAGTAAATTAATATTCCAATTATTCTATGCAAAAAATATCCACGACTTAAAATTTCCACACTTTCAACTAAACAAACAAATGTTTTCGTGCTGTCTGTTAACAGGAGCTGAAAATTCCTAGCTGAGTTACTGACCAACTTCATAAAACTAACTCCATCTGCTAACAGCAGAAATCCAGACATTACTCTGGACATACTATCTGTCTGGGGAAAATTCTGCATGGTTTTGATGATTTTCAAGAGATTAGCTATTGGGCAAGCACGCCCTATCATCATCAATGATCCTTGCATCTAGGGAGCTTAGTATAATCCCTATAACCAGAAATTTTCGGTTGCGAGAAAGGACCAAGTTCGAGTCATCTGAAAATTCTATTAAGTCTAACGCCAAATTTACGCTTGAAAATTTAAATTCGGGCAAGACCATTATGAACTGACCAAAACTTTTCTGACAATCTAACCACAAACTTAATCCATTTTCAGGAAGCTAAAATTCTAAATTAAAAATACCAAGACGCCATGCCTGTATATGTATTAAATTTATTTTAATGCTGAATATTACCATTTGATGGCATAAACATTCTTAATTTCCTCAAAGCTTAGGCAGCTTCTGCAAACTTAACTGAGTGGGAGGTAGCCAGGCACACCTAAACACCTAATACAGTACCCATCCGAACTTACGAGAAAACTAAGCAATAAATTAAGTCCATACTTATCACCTCAGTGAAAGAGCTTGATTAGTTGGCTTGTTCAAAACCACCCAAGAACCTGCATAGTAGGTCATACGACCTACTATTCAGAACATGGGCGGCTCCCCCACCCTTCCAGTTGGTCAAAAGGGGTGGAGGATATGCAAATTTAAAACACAAATACAAATTTAAAAAAAATTATACAAAAGTTTATTTAAAAAAAGTAAATTTATGACAAATTAAAAAAGTAAATTTATAAAAAAATGAAAAGGTACTTTTTTTTTACAAAAATTCAAAAAGTAAATTTATGACAAGTTTAAAAATTAAATTTAAAAAAATAAAAAATAAATTTTTGACAAATTAAAAAAAGAAAATTTATGAAAAAAATGACTTAGAACTAAACTCGACGAAAAAAAAACCTCCTACATACCTGTTGCTAAAGAGAGCAGCCTTATCATGCGTGAAGCTTTACCGTTAGATCAGGAACTCAAAGTCAAACTCGTATCAAACATCCTGGAAAAGACAAAGCTTTGGAGCTGTGCCTAACTTACTCCAAATCTTGTAAATTTTGGGCTTTTACTCACTTCAGATTATGGGTAAACGTCCACAGAAATAGTTAAAATGACTGCCAAAGATTTGTACTAGACTAAACACGCAGCAAGATTCGAAAATCCCCAGATCAATATAGTATATTAGCAATAATATAGTCAAGTTCCAGTGTTACCTTGCAAAAGCCCGGCGTTTATTATATCTTAACCAACGAAGTGACAATGATCGGTGAAAATCTCAAGCGACAACTGTAGTCTAGTCGCGTGACAAACGGTTTTTTCGTAAAAACTTCACAACAGGACCATTTACATTACGATAAGTTAAGGAGGAGTTGAATACGACACTTTTGAGGAAAAAAGGATTACTTAGCAAACTCCTGTTAAACGTCTACCGCACAGAACAATGTTACAGTCGAAGGTCCGAAGGTTCACAACTTCACATGACCGAACTCAACGATGTTATTTGCCAAGGACTCTAAAGTCTTGCTTCATGGAACATGACCGAATGCGATCAATGGATATCCTTGAAGTCGCAAATTTTGCAAGTATTATTTTTATTTCCTACACCCTTATTTTACTTGTCTTTCATGGGAGTTTAAAATACAGTACATGATGAATAGATTTTCCTGAACGTAACTCGCAATTTCTTTTAGGACTCACGAAATAATTTGTAGCATAAGCCTGTCGCATATTTCTTTTCATCACTTTGATGAAGTAACATTTAATTCGCGTAAATGTTTTGTAATAACTATATATAATGAAATCTTGTACACACACACACGCACACACACACATATACATTTATATATATATATATATATATACATACACACACACACACATATATATATATATATATATATATATATATATATATATATATATATTTATATATATATATATATATATATATATATATATATATATATATATATATATATGTGTGTGTGTGTGTGTGTGTGTGTGTGTGTGTGTGTACCATATAACTGGATACATTACATAAAACTTAGCTCATGTTGGCATTGCTTCTCCTCCGTCTCCTCCATGTCTTTTTTCTCCACTTCTCTCTTCTGTTGAGCTTTAGCTACCTGGGCGTCGACCCAGTTATTCAGCGTATCTCCTCTGAGAATCCTCTCTTGCCCAAGCACTAGGAAGGTTCGATAATCTTCAGCATAGGTCGACATGGTGTTGTTGGAAGGGTACACCAATAAGCACTAAGCCGTACAGTGGCTGCATGGGAGTGGCAAGAATGGTGAGTACCAGACAAATGGCACTGATTCTAATTAGGGTGGTTGTTCTGTAGATCAGATGTGGTACTCTGAAGTGAGAGCCAAGATAGACCCACAGGTTGAGAGTTTGTGGAGCCACCAAGGCAGAAAGTAGGAAAGAAGGGCCAAGATGGGCCCTCAGTTTGTGAGACTAAGGGAATCACCAAGGCGGGGTATAGGAAAGAGGATGAAAAAGCTATTGGTTGGTCCCAAGGGACAGAGATTTGTTCACATGAATGCTTGTGCCACTGGGCTGGATGTTTGGTGATGGCTGTGATGATGACACCATAGGCCAAGTATTGGGGAGTGCCAGCAAAGGTGGCACTTGTGGTAAGTTTTGGTAAGGTTAGATCCCAGTTGCAATTAAGCAGATGGGAAGATGGCACTCAGTGAGCATGGTTTGTTGGGGGAAGTCTGGCAGAATACGCTGACTTTGTGGTGATCTAGGTTTTCATTACTCAAAACAATGGTCATCATCAAGTACAGAGGGTCATTCAAAAGAACAGAGTCGTGGCACAGATAATGCGAGGTTTTGTTTGGAAGGAACAGGAATTGGTATGGGTCCTGTAGGACGTTGGCTAGCTCATGAAGAACGGGTTTGTGTGTCCCTAAGGACGTAAAGTGTTCGTGAGGAATGGAACTGAATGTTCAAAAGAGCATGGATGGCACTTGATGTGCAGACTTGTCCTGTAAGATCAAGTGTGAGACTAGGTAGTTCCAAAGAACAGGATTTGAGGGTTCAGAAGGACAGGATTTGGGTGTTCCGAAGAACAGGATTTGGTTTTATTCACTCATGATGGGTTCTTGTTCAGAGGAAATAGGTTTTTGGTTGTTCAAAAGAACATCATGAACTTGCACACAGATGAAACCGGCTACTGCACAAGTTTGTAAGGTTGTGTTCAAGGAACATAGGGCAACATGCACATGGGCTGGTACTAATGGCAGTGCAAAGGTTACGGAATGAGTAATGATAAAGTTAAATTGGCACGGATGGCACAAATGTTAAACATAGGCTAGCAATGATAATGGGTTCGTGGAATGTATTTCCTGTGACGAATAATGTGCAGAGATAAATGAGTTCACTGATCAATTCAAGTTTTGCAAAAACTCTGGAGAACCTAGTCTGATGAATTGGAATGTAAATTAGCTCTCGACAATCACCAGATCAAGAGTGGGGCCGTGGTAACATGGTTAGGACAAATGCGTATGCATACAAATTATATAAAATAAAGGGTAACTTTCTTTTTGAGTTTAAAGATTAGACAGAATCCTAGTTAATGGCTTTTACGATTAGTAGGTCTAGTGTTACAGGTCAGTTTATAAAGTGTATGGTTTGTACACCAAGAATAAAATTCACAGTTCTAAATTAAGTGACATAAAGAATAATATAATGCTCTCGTAAAAGTTTTAAAGTTTCAAAGTTCCCACGTGGGATATAATAGTAATACATGATCTTGGAATTACTTTTATTTTGAATGACTTTTAGGGGGTGATGTGTGATAGCGAAAGTTTTACACCATGGTGAATGACATCTGTCAAAGTTTATGAAGTGGCAGGATGGCTGAGAGTGTGACACAAATTCTATTATGCAAAGGAAATTCAGTAAGAGTACTTATGCTGTGGACTGCTGTCCAAGGTACAGGGACGAGAAGCTGAATGGACACAAAGCTGAACAGCCACCAAGCTGAATGGACATAAAACCGAACGGACAAAAACAAAAGAAAAAAAAAAAAAACCAATTCGCCAATCTGGCACTCAAGATTTAATGAGATAGTTAGTTCTTGATAAACTACCAGTTCACCATTTAGTTACTATGAGATGATTCTCAAACAAAAAATTTTGAAATATATGCAAAAAGCATTTTACCATGGAATTCATTAACAAAGAGCGTGGTGACAAAAAGCTCCTTCCTAATGGACACACATACGTTGCTGATCAAAAAAAGTTAAGGAAATTACATACTATAGGTGTGAGAAACAATAAGTGTGTAGTGTAAGAATCAGAATTATAAATTTTACCGAACAAGGCAGTGCTTCATATCATTCACATTCTCTGGTTGGTGCTCAAAATAGTGTTTTAAAAGCTTTGGACCTTATGAAAACTAGAGCTGAATAGAAAGCAGAGAGGTGACAAGCAGCGTAATTAACAATGCCATGGAAGAATTGCCTCTAAGCATTGCTGGTTCTCTGCCTAGGAGAGAAACATTTATACGAATGGTACGGCGAGCAAGAAGTTGTAAAGAGAGTGAAGACTTGAGCATAACATCAAGTGGAGAAAACTTTTGACTCTATGAAAACATCTCCTAGTAACATTGCTTAGTAACTAACTGGTGAATTGGTAGTTTATCAAGAACTAACTATCTCATTAAATCTCAAGTGCCATATTGGTGAATTGGTCATTTTTTTTTTGTCCATTCGGTTTTATATCCGTTCAGCTTAGTGTCCATTTGGCTTTGAGTCTATTCGGCTTTGTGTCCTTTCAGCATCATGGGTTCAACTTCTTGCCTTTCGGCAAAAGTGCATCCGGCTTCCCATCCGAGCATGGCTGTCCATGGGTGCCAAAGTAAATTCACTAAATGGATTAGGAATGTGTGACGGAGCGTTATCCTACACTCTTGAATATGCTGCATTCAACTTAGACACAAATTCTATCATGCAAAGGAAATTCAATAAAAGCACTTACGCTGTGTACTGCTGTCCACGGGTGCAAAAGTAAATTCACTAAAGGGATTAGGAGGTTCTTTATGATTGCAAATGCTTAGACCTAGTCAGCAAAAGCTGATTAGCTATTCTAATGAGATTTAAAGGGAATGTTGCTATGTCATACAACATTGTGCAACATCATGCAACAGGTTTGAAAGATCCTGGCAAGGTCGCCACTTTTACAAGTGTGGCCTACAACATGACTGCAAACGTGACCTCTATCTATTATTCAAGCTCTAAGAGCATCTAAGTAGGGGGGACACACATGTAAAACAGAATAAAAAAACTACTTTAAACCATAAAAAGTTAATGGAAATTAAGGGAAAATCTAGGATTGACTTAATAGATTGTAATTACACAAATCAGAAGAAATATACACAGGAGCTTAATCACCAGCTCCTGTGGCACTGTACTTTCATTAATTCACTAAATCAAAGTGCCACTAGCATATCAGTATGATGTAAGGCTCTCTAGGATATCTTAAGATTAAATAAAATCTTACATGGAGGATAATCACAAAGGATTTAAGAACCTCTAAAATCAGATTTAGGTTAACAGAACCTTACAATAAGGATAATTACAATAGTTTTAAAAACCTTTAAAATTAGATTAAGATTAAACAGAAATCATCCAAAGAACAAATAGAAATGCAAAATGCTTAAACACTTATGAGTTACATTAAACAAGTAAAAGCTCCAAAGGAGATTGCAAGGGAGTGAATATGAGGGCAATAAGAAATATAGCAAGAAGGCCAGCTAACCACTTAGAAATTTTATAACTGAAAGCTCTGGCACATGGGATGATAGGTCTGAATAGAAGATTATCTTTATGAGTTTTGGGAAGGCCATGAAAACTCATAAAGATAATTTTCCACTTAGACCTATCATCTCATGTGCTGGAGCTTTCAATTAAAAAATTTCTAAGTGGTTAGCCGTCCTCCTTTTCCCTTTCTTAGGCACATTTTCTCCCAGTCACATTTAACATTCTGAAGATTTCTGTTACAAATTCAAAGAGGCACATATACCACTTCACAACATAAAACTTCTAAGCTTAGATGTAGATTCCTTATTCACAAATGTACCAGCATAGGACGTTCTACAGTTTTTGAGGAAAAATCAGATCATTTCCCCACTAGCCTTAGATAAAATAATAAAGTTAGTTGAATTATGTGTATCAAAAACATCTTTTCATACGGGGAGTCATTCTATAAACAAAAATTTGGGTGCAGCATGGGCAGCCCTTTAAGTCCTGTTTTAGCTAATCTATACATGGAATATTTTGAAGCTATAATAATAAACGCAATAAAACCTAAAGACATGCTATGGATGAGATATGTAGATGAGATAAGTAGATTAACATTCTGGGATAATAAGTGGTGCAATTTCAATGAATTTCTTTCAAAATTAAATGCATTAGTGCCTAGCATCAAATTTAAAGCTGAATGGGAAACAAAAAAAAATTCCTTTTCTTGATGTTTTAATAATTAGAGACACGACAGAATACAAATTTACCATTTACAGAAAACCAACTTTCTCTCTGTCATACACTCATTTTTGTAGCTATCATGGCATCTCTATCAAAATTGGTGAAGCCAGCAATTTATTCTTAAGAAACTTACGGATTTGCTCCCCGGATCTCCTGGTAAAGGAAATTGAACTAATCCATAAGCAGCTGACATCTTAACAGTACCCTGACCATCGATCCACAAAGCAAACACTATTTTCTACCGTCCCCCCATAACAAGACCAGAGAGACGCCCAACAATAAAATAAAAATCCCACACCTGGCCAGGATTAAGACGTTTACACAGACACATGGAAATTCTAACCCTTTTGCTTTTACCTACCCAAATACCTTAGCCAAATCCCTGACTAACGTCCAACAAAAACCATTCCCCAGAGACACAGGAGTTTATAAAATCCCTTGCCTCGACTGTGACCAATCTTATATCGGTTTCACAGGCAAATCACTCCCCAAAAGATTAATACAGCATAAACGTTCAGTTAGGTACGGACAACAGAGCTCAGCTATTTTTAACCACATAAATAACCATAATCACAAAATAAAGTGGAATATGTCTCATATAAATTATAGCAGCAATTGTCGGTTCAAAAGCCAGATCGTGGAATCAGCCTTGATTAAACAAAGAAATGCAATGAATCTCTCAAGAGGCGCCTAGGATTCAGATATTATAGATAAAATCTTCCTCCAAACAGCGATTAAGAAGATTAAAGAGAAATTGTCAATCGGAGTGACTTAACGACTGACCGATGGATCTTCTGGTGTCAATACCGCTTTTCTGTAACTTTTTTACATTCACTATTTGCCTGAGGAGAGAGACAGTTTGGTCTCTGAAATAATACAGTCTTTATTTTCCACATTTTTGCGTTTCTATGGGCTCCCTTACATTTGATAGAATTCTGTTTTGACAGAAAATATTTCACAGTCATATTTATATATGTATATATATATATATACACACACACACACACACACACACACACACACATATATATATATATATATATATATATATATATATATATATATATATATATATATATATATATATATATATATATAAACATATTTAACATATATATGATTATATATATATATATATATATATATATATACTTTATAAACACTTTAACATGTGATTCCTTTATCACACATTACCCCAGATAAAAAATGAGAGATGGGGTGTAGGTCCTGACCAGTTTCGACTTTCATTCCAAGCCATGTGTGTGTGTGTGTGCGCGCGCGCGCAAACATGAAGTTGATGAAACAGGAAAGTCATTGCCAAAAGTAGGCAAAGAAAATAATAAGAAGAGACTGACTTATGTAAAAGATGACATAAAGTCATGGAAAGCTGAGCCAGAGCATTACTGATTTCTAAAGAGAAAATGTCAGATGGGGCAGTATGGAGAAAGTTACCTACTACATTCACCACCCTACCTACGAACATTTGAGTTGCGAACATTCAGAGACGAACAGTCAGGGTCATAAGTTACAAATTTGGTCTGTGCACCTATTCTGCTAGAAAGAATTTTTGCAAAGAACAAAAGAACAAAAGGAAGAAGAAGAAGAAGAAGAAGAATCTGTTCCTTTAACCCCTTCCATAATTTTCACGAGTATTCTCCTGATTAACTACCATGTATTCTTCTTACAATTCGTAAAATATTCGTAAAATATCCCTACTTGTTTCTATCTCCCCGATTTAACTTGGTCTTTGATGAATTCCCACTTTTTATATTTCCTTTTCTCATAGGAAACGTTTAGTATGTATTTTTGTCAATACAGTAGATGGCGGTGTTCATTGTTTACTTTATGAGCTTCAAATGTCAGGCGCTGCTCCTGCAAAATTCCCTCTAAGTTCATAACTTTCAAAGCACGTAAAAAATACAAAATTTTGAATGTTTCCTGAATCTAAATTTTATTTTCTTCTTTTTACCTTTCTAGCATCCAAAGTCAGTTTTTATAATATTACATGATTTAAATAGGGTAATCTATGACTTCCGAGTTAACTCAGGAATGTAAACATCAACAAAAATTATGTACAGCAACTTCCAAAAGTGAAGCTACAAATTTCAGAGGATTTCGTTCGAAATTCACTAACTGGCAACTACAACATGTAGCTGAAAATTTTTTTTTTTTACATTGAAAGCTCCACCAAGCAAAATAAAGCTAACATGTGATGCACATGGGAGAATACATCATTGCTATATTAATGGAAACAGTGGAAGGAATATATGAAGATGGAGAGCCTGCAACACAGATGTACAAATCAACATTTATCACAATGCCAAAAATACCAGGAACACTTGAGTGCAATAAACACCGGACTATCAGTATCATGAGTCAGTTCATAAAAATAATATTAAGGATTGTTTTGAATAGAATAAGAAATAAGATACTCCCAGAGATTGGCAATGAACAGTGTGGTTTTATGAGAGATAAAGGGGCAAGAAATGCAATCTTGATTTTGAGAATGTTGATGGAGAGAGCAATAAAAGTGAAAAAAAATCTATATGTTTGTTTTGTTGACTATGAAAAGGCTTTTGATCGGGTTAGACATGTAGACCTTATAAGGATATTGGAACAGATAAATATCGATGGGAAAGATCTAAGATTGATAAAGAATTTATATTGGAATCAAGAGGCATCAGTAAAAGTAGAAAATGACGAATCAGAGACGCAGCACATCAAGAGAGGTGTAAGACAGGGTTGTGTGTTATCACCTGATCTCTTCAATTTATATAGTGAAATGATAATGAGAGATCTCAGAGATATGGAAGGAATTAAGGTTGGAGGAGTCAATATTAATAATATCAGGTATGCTGATGATATGACACTTGTTGCAGACTCTCATGATAAACTTCAAGCTTTGGTCAGTACTTTACACCAGTCAAGCAGAGAAAGAGGTCTGTCAATAAATATTAAAAAACAGAAGTTATGGTTATCTCCAAAGATGAAATTCCCCAAAAACAGATATAAGAATTAATGTTGAAACAGTTAAATAATTATTTAATTATTTAGGATGCACTGTCACAAGTGATGGAAAATGCGAAAAAGAGATCAGGAAGAGAATATCCATGGCAAAAGATGCATTTGGTAAGATAAAGAAATTAGTCACCAACTCAAAAATATCGATGAATCTTAGGAGGAGATTTGTGAAATGTTTTGTTTGGTCTGTATTGTTGTATGGCTGTGAAACTTGGACCTTGAGGAAGGCAGACGAGGAGAGGTTGCAGGCTGCAGAAATGTGTTTTTGGAGAAGGATGCTGAAAATATCATGGACAGAAAGGAAAACTAATGAGCAGATATTAGAGAGAGTAGGCATTGAGAGAGAACTTTTGGCTCCAGTGAGAGGTAGACAAACGCGGTTTGTGGGTCACATAGTGAGAAGACAAGAACTAGAACATCTCTCTCTCACTGGTAAAATCATTGGAAGTCGGCTGAGAGGAAGGCCTAGACAAAAATATGTGGATGGATTGGTGAGAATGACTGGAGGAAGAATGTCTGCAGCTCAGTTGCTGCAGAGAGCCGGAAATAGAGAGGAGTGGTCAGCCATGATTGCCGACGTCCTTGGGGATATGGCACCTGGATGATGATGATGATGTGATGCACAAATATCAAATCTATGATATTTATAACAATCATAAGAAAAAATTATGATAATAGTAATTATTTCAAAGTACAGTAATTACTTCAAACTACAGAAACGAAACAATCTGAAATTTTCGTTCAACACAGGATGACCAACATTACCGTTGTATATTTCGAGCAATGTGGAAACAAATATTTAATATCATAGTGTATTATCAATTATTTTAGGGAAGATGCATAAAACCATGCAAGTATCGATAGAATACAAGGGGAAAATCTCCGTAACATTAAATATAATCAATCATGAATGCACCTAGATTCAACAGAGAAGTTGGGTGTGGTTGGTAGTTCTGATTTTAGCTTTTAGGACCCGACCATTCGGACTCTACTTCAGCTTTGGCTTCGGTTTTGACCCACGACACAAACATAACATTATCTACCCAACCTATGAATCACCAGCCGTGTCCTACTAGATATGGAGGGGACTTCGACCCAATACCCCCATCGCCAGCCAGTAATATTGAATAAACAGGTAAATCAGTTCCCTCTTTCATTATGTTTGCAATAACTGAGAGAAAGTAACCACTATTGAGAGGGTAAACTTGATTGCAAACAGGTTTTCCGTTACAAATACAGAACCGTTACAAATACAGAGGGCTTCTCCAAATCATAAAAGTGTTCCCAAATCATTCAAGTCTAAGATCCACCAACGCTGACCGAAAACAACTGAAAATTCATCTATCTGACTTCCTCACTTCCTCTGCCTTGACTTAGGCCTAGACTTCCTCATTTCCCCAGACTTGACTTTGGCGTAGACTTCCTCTCTTCCCCTGACTTGACTTAAGCCTAGACTTCCTTATTTCCCCTGGCTTGGCTTAGGTCTAGACTTCCTCACTTTCCTTACCTTGGCTTAGGCCTAGACTTCGTCATTTCCCCTGACTTGGCTTAAGCCCAGACTTTCTCACTTCCCCTGACTTGACTTAGGGCTAGACTTCCTCACTTTCCTGACTTGACTTAGGTCTAGACTTCCTCACTTCGCCTGACTTAACTTGGGCCTAGACTTCCTCATTTCCCCTGACTTGATAATAAAACCTAATTAATGGAAAATCATGTTTACAACCATCTAGATATCCAAACAACTCAATTTTATTAAATAACAAGCTGGAAAATATATTTCCTTGATTTTTGAAATAGGCCTAACCATGCAGCCATGCTAAACGCACATATAACTAGAATTTCGTTTTTTTTTCTACACCAACTTGTGTCTTATTTATATTTCATTCAATCAGATGCTAAACTTCTTTGTGCTTTATCAAAAGAAATCATAATAACTTTCGATATGACGCTATAAAAGTAGAAAGTTAATTTACAAATCACATTAGGCCAATGCTTATGCACTCGGCCCCTGCTGCCAGTCAATGGTGAACACTCAATATCCCACACTGAGAGCAGCAAATGTTTCTACGGGAAATTCTTTTTTTTTTTGGGAATTCTTTTTTTTTTCTTTTAATAAACAATTATTGAGCTAACACTGACCATTCACTGGGGAAATACCTTCTGTGGTTCTACAGTTAATCACTGATACTTATTGTCAGATAAAGAGGATGACAATAATTGAAATAAAATATACTAACTGGCAACCCCAAGAGTTTCTAAAGAAGTACGATCAATTTTGAAATTTGTAGCTTCACTTTTGGAACTTACTGTACTACATACTGAAAACCAACTTATAAAAGATTCAAGATATAAACGGCCGTCCAGCACGCAACTCGCTCATAAGTCGGGTAGTGACTGTATACACAAATGCACACATAATAATTAATCTGCTCTTATTGGCAAAGTGTTAAATGTTCTCTTTTAATGTTAAATTGAGTAACCAGTGCGTCCGATCAAAACCCAGTTGATCACGTGATTGAGTGACATAACTGATGGCATGGATCATATTCGAATACTTGTCATTTCACTAACGTTATTACACTGACACTTCCAGGTATGCTTGGATAGCTGGGCCAATACCTAATATTATGATAGAATAATTATGTATTATAAAACCATTTAACGTTCATCATAATAAACATGCAACTTTAAGTCATTTAAAACATTCTACAGCAAGAGTGTTATTCATGTTTTGTGTATAGGAAAATCTGCTCAGTCATTATGAATATACTGCCTAAAAACACGTCGCAGGGTAACTGAACTCGTACATTTGTACAGAGCTTCTGCCTGATTAGCCTACAATATCTTCATAAAGAAGTATTTGGGTAGCATTATAGTGTGGGTGTAGCTAAAAGTGGGAATCTTGGGAGTTGTCTTATATATTCGTTCGCCTGAGTTTGGTTTACACATGATATTTCTTGCCTTACTGATTTGGCGAAACCTCAAACGAAAATCTGCATCATCATTACAGCTTCAGCATTCCATTTTAAACTTGATTCTTGTCCAACGCGTCTGTTTGATCAGCTCATGGAATTTATCCAACACAATGACGACCGCAGGTGTCTGTGGAGGTGATGATCATCTTTCTCTATAGTCACGAGAAAAAGTACACTAGATGCTATTAAACTGCCCTCATAAATTTTGATTCTGGAGAAGATAAGAAAAAATAACGAATACGTTTTTTCAGCAGAGTCAAGAGACGAAGGTTGATGGTGAAAGGACTAAAAAAAATCGGCAATAGGACGCGTGTTTTCTCTCACGCGCTTGCGAGCTACTGTACGATACATACCAAAGATTAGACTCACTCCCCCCCTCCCCCCGCCCCACCCTCTTGTACTCTTTTGGGTATCATTACTTTTCCACATCCTCCCTGTTCCTCTTTTCTTATGTTTTAATAATTTTTACTTTTTCTCTCTCTCTCTCTCTCTCTCTCTCTCTCTCTCTCTCTCTCTCTCTCTCTCTCTCTCTCTCTCTCTCTATGAAACGTCACTGATTTTCTCTCAATATATCTCTCCGTATCACTATATAATTAGCAAGCCTTCTTTGTTCCTTAGATATGGATAATTATATTCTGTATTTTGCTTTCCGCAAGTGACCTTATGGACAACCATCCAGTACCTTTTCTTAGACTTTGTTTTAGAACTGACTGCTGCACACGGTGTCATAGCAGTTTTAACGATATATGTAAAACTATTAGCGACATATTAAGAGATAGGAAGCTATTTCACTATCAAGGCATTGTTTCAGAATATAGGCATAAAAATTTGACTGCTTCCCAATTAGCTCAGTGGAACAGTGCCAGAAATAGCATAAATTAAAAGGGTGTTGGGAAAAGATCTGTAGAAAGGGTCATTAATCATCATGAATTACCCTTCATTCACTTTTATTGAGAAATGAGAAAAATAGCTTAAAACAACAAAAGCACTCTGACAAGGCCAAGTTGAAGCTCTGATATCTGTGAAAAAGAGAACCTGCATCTACACTCATCACAAATATTAAACCACGAATTTCGTTTAACATCCAGTTGACTATACCTAGGGGATAACTTACACCCAAGGGCAATCAGCTATCATGGTGGAGGTGGGCTGATATAGACTCTAAATACAGAAACCTGAATTTGACAAGAATATGTACGGCAGCGTCGACATCAACTCATACCTCTCCGATGGCTTTAACGGTCACAGTCACTGTACTTTCGTTTTTTCCCAGCCAGGCGGCAGTTCGAATCCCACTGGTGACGAAGCAGATGAAGCTCTATCATTTATAGTTCGCCTTGGGTGTAAGTTATTCCCGAGGTGTTATATAGTGAATTACATATTAAACTAAATTTCTGGCTAAATAATTGTGAATATATACATGTATATATCTATATATATATATATATATATATATATATATATATATATATATATATATATATATATATATATATATATATATATATATATATATATATATATAAATGATGTATGTTCTAAAAGAAATACTGGACCACTAATATCACTTACTGTTGAATTCACTATAGTACGTTTGTAAACAACTTACAGTGAATTTGATATACATTTGTGGTTAACATTTGTGCATTAGCGACAAATGTTATATATATATATATATATATATATATATATATATATATATATATATATATATATATATATATATATATATATATATATATATATTCGTTAAAAGAAATACTGGACCACTAATATCAATACTTTTTTGTTGAATCTTCATATCGTTGGAGTTTTTTCCGGTTTCATGCGTCAATTTTCGGCGAAGAGAGACAAAATTATTGCAAATCAAATGGCATTAAGCCAGTAGGATTGAAAATGCCATTTGTGGTGAAACAGCTGTCGTGACAAATGCAATAAATGGAAAATATAGTTTGTATATTCTTCACCGAAGATTGATATATGAGAATCTAAAAATCTGATATATGAAGATTCCTGCAAAAACTTACTGATGCCACTAAAGCAATTGCTTTAGTAGCATCAAAATTTTTAAGAGAAGAATCTTCATATCGTAAAAAGTTTTTTCCCGTTCTCATATATATAATTTTCGGTGAATATAGACAAAATATATTGCAAATCAAAATTATATAGCCAGTAGTCACTTGAAAATATATAGTGTATATAAACAGCTGTCATGATATAAAGCAATAAATGGAAAATATAAGTTTGTATATTCTTCATACATACAAGATTGACGCATAGAATCTATATAAAACTCCGACATACAAGATTCATACAAAAAACTTACATGATGCATACTAAAGCAATTATATATTTTAATATAATATCTCTAAGAGAAGAACTATGCTCTAAATACATATATATATATATACATATATACATACATACATATATACATATATATATATATATATATATATATATATATATATATATATATATATATATATATATATATTTATATACATATAGGCCACATAGTGACGTTGATAGCACACTTATCTACCATGCAGGAGTACCAAGGTGTTTTTATACACCAAGATTCTTCGGCCATTTGTCAGAAATTAGTGGTCAAATACTTGGTATGTAATTCTTAGGATTTTCACTAAAAATGTGTTGGACGAGATCGCAATTTTCAAGAAAAACTTTGATCATATTATCCATCAACTGTAAAATACATTTGATTTATAGCAAATAAATGCGGAAATGGACCTCACATAAGTTATTTATTAGTACCGAACCGATAAATCCTACCAGCGAATCATGTGTTCCGCTAAAATAGCTGGTTTACCCGGTTTTCCACGTAATCTACATTGCTGGAATGTGTTTCTTTTTTTATACATGAAGGTAATATTCATTGACTGATTATATATAGGCTACATCCTTTGTATAGATGACCTAAATATATGGGCAAAGATGTGAAAAAGTTTGGCTTTTGGAAGTGGAACATGATTTATGACAGATGCAGGAAAAAACTGTTATGTCTATATGCATAATATTCAAAGTACAGAGTAGTGTGTTCTCGATTATCTTAGGATGACCTCACATATATAGTTATTCAAGTGATTGCTACTGCATGCTCACTGCCCTCCCTAAAGACGAAGATACCAATTATGTCAGCTTTAAAGAAAGTGGACAATTATCCTTGTTAAGAAGCCATACTATTAGTGACGCATCTTTTTTTCAAGGATTCTTTTTCTTCTGTGTATGTTATATAAAAAGGGGTCGAGGCACCTGTAATGAGGTGTGAATTGACTGTTCATCAGTCAATAATTAAAAAAAAAAAATTATAAAATTTTCTAAAATGAAGGAGAGATATTTTCAAAATGTTGGGCCATTAAACTTTTATTCATAAGTGTGTAAAATAGAATGTTTCAACATGGAGTATTCTTGTGGGACAAAACTAAATCAGAATTGACAGCAAGCGAGTAAACTGCACAGACACTAACTCTTAGTCTTTTGTTTTCTTACAGTCAGTCTTCTGTTACTGTCAACAGTATACTATTAGTTTTGACAGTTTGTGTCTATATGTTGTCACTGACTAAACTCTAAACAAATAGTTGATTAAAAAATTATCAGTAGAATGTAAAGTCTCTGCTATACAGTAGAATTATCAATAAAGAGGAGGTTTTGCAAATGATTGTAAACAGTAGGTAAACAGATGAGTTTTAGTATTCGTTATTATTACCTGAGAATAATTATTTATGCTGAGTCAGATACCTTCGTACAAAAGCAGAAGTCAAGAAGTCAGCACTGTAAAGTATCTTAGGACCACATAACAACCTATGAGGACAGCCCAGTGAACCATTATATGCAAACATGATATGCAATGTTCCAAAACAAATAAAAACGTAATATTTTGGAGCTTCGTCTTTTGGCTATGTGCTATGAAAAGACTTTATCACATAAATCAAATCTCGTGGGAGTAATTCAGTTCCTCATATATCCAGTTTCTTGCTGTGGAAGATAGTGCTGGTGAACACGAGACCCAGTCTCATCCACATGGGAGTCATTTTATAAGAAACAGGTTCAACATTGTGTGTATCATTCAGATGTCTTCTGTGGATAACCCTGATGTCCAGTAAAGGAGAATTGTCATAGGAAGTCTCTATTTGTAGTGTTCCATATTCCTACTTGTTGTGTCACACATGGTACGTTCTGTATTAGTTACATTTCTCTTACTTCCAAGTTGCACTTTTTTTTTTTTTGTAAGATTTAGTTGACAATCTTGTCAGCAGTACTAGACTGTTATTTCAACTACCGTGTCATGTGCTGTGTCTTTGCCTAAACGAATTTCTGTAATTTTATTATTGCTATCAAATTCAGTGTCTATGCCATTGAAGACGTAGGAGCAATATGCTATTTGTTTCTTACCTATTTTTGCCACCAAAGTATTACGGTATGATTGCCATTTGTGGCAAAGTTTTTCTGCCGACAGTATTTTGATTACCATGCACTGGGGTATAAAGACTATTTATAGCTGACACTTTCACCACGTTCACTTTAAATGACAAACTTTTTCACATTACCATAGACATTTGGGTCACATATGCAAAGGGTGTAAACTTAACAGAATATTATCATTATCTGGAAGTACAGAAGAGGTACAATATTTCGGCTTTGTAAATGGGACAAACACGCCTTTTTTTTTTTTTACTGGGGTACAGGACTCATTAGAAAAAACTGGCAAGGTATCGAACCAACATGCCCTCTCCTGAGCCTAGGGTATATTGTAGGTCGATATTGGTTAAATATCAGATTCTTCCTTATGCATATTGAAGAATGTTTATATATCTATATAACGTTGTGGTCATTCTAAGCGCATCAGCATTGTCTCTGACCTTGACCAGAATGCCCTCAGGTTCATGCAGGGGAACTAAGCCTGCAATGACTACCTTTCTGTGTCCAGATTGCGTAGAACCACACTAATGTTAAGAGGATCATGTTCGTTGTCTCTGATCTCATTTTCAAAAAGTAAAACAGAAAATGAGGAAAAATGGATTTTTATTTCAGAAGTATTATATATTCTCCTAATAAATTAGAAACATAAAGCTCAAATATCAATTCATCTGATAAAAAAATCTGTATAAAATTTGTTGGATAAAATTACTAATAAAGAGAACTTTTGATAATCAGTAAAGTCCACCTATTTGACCCTGTGATCTTATTCACTTTTGGATAAACATAAGAGGGAATTTCTAGAGAAGCCAAAGACTGTCTTCCCAGAAATACCAATCAGACATTTCTCCACCTCTTAATCTCATTCCTTTGAGAGAAAGAACGAATGGACAATTGCTCTTTGAAAAAGTCCATTTCAGAACTACAAATTCTTAGTGCTTTTAGAATTTGTAGTTCTGAATTTTTGGAAGAGGAGTTTAAAATTATTGATAAAATAGGAGATTCATTATGTTACCCTCCATATTTTTTAGAACTTTGTAAAAATAAAGCAAAAAAGACATATTATAATCCAACCAGTGTTAACTGCGAACTTAAGAATATTCTCTATTTACCATTTCATACTAATTTCATTCCTGCAGCACCCATTTTAAAAACTATTGATATTAACTTAATATTTAAATATAATAATATATTTTGTGAAATAAACTAATTAAGAATAGCCCACCCAATTCAAACAATATTGTATACAGTATTCTTTGTAAAGAATGTAATAAGATTTATATTGGTCAAACATCAAAAGGACTAAAAGTAAGAAGCTCCCAACACATATATGCCATTTCAAGAGGCTTATCAAATAATGGCATTGTGGATCATTGGCTTAAGACAGGCCATGGGATGAACTGGGATAAGTCAACGGTTATCTACAAGGTCAACGACCATCGTAAAAGAAATCTGCTAGAGACAGTCTTCATTGAAGTTACTTCCACCAGGAATGTTAATCTCCACCCTGGATTATCCCTTGATCCTTTGTCCCTGTCTTTTTTGTTTAAAGAACATGCTGCTCAGATTAACAAGCTGTAACACCGCCCCACCTTCTGTTTTTGTATATAAATCTCTGTCAACTTTTGTATTCAGTGTGAACTTGAAAATGTAGAATAAACTACGAAAGTACTTGTTCAAAGTCCCGGTTTTCACTCACCTTCCGACGTGGACTTAGTGATATTCTCAAGCACTCGTTCCTTCGTGCTGTGTTGGATATATATATATATATATATATATATATATATATATATATATATATATATATATATATATATATATATATATATATATATATATATATATATATATATATATATATATATATAAAATCGTCTCCAGTCAAACACTGGATGGGTAACCCCATACCAATACACAAAATATATAATGAAGGACATGCTTTCGCTCATGCGTATATTTCCCTGAAGTAGGCATGTGATCCTGCATTTTTTGAATGGTAAAAGCCCTGGCACGGGCATCCCTGCTTTTTTCTTTGTACCTGAAAAATTAATGCTACCTGCTATGTCATGTTTGGGAGACGGTAGTTCTATTGTAATATTCTTTCATTTATTCGAAAATCATTGTAAAAATAGCGCTGGCCTTTTTACATACACATATACATACATATGAATATATATATATATATATATATATATTATATAGATATATATATACATATATATATATACTGTTTATATACTATATACATATATATATATATATATATATATATATATATATATATATATATATATATATATATATATATTGTATATATATATATATAATATGTATATATACTGTTTATATATACATATATATATATATATATATATATATATATATATATATATATATATATATATATATATATATATGCAGAATCTACTGGTCACTTTACCAGACACATATGTAATTCTAATAGCCACAATGCCCTCTTAACTTCGCTAATTCTTCGCCCTTTTTGGATATGATTTTCGAAGCCGATAGATCCCTTTGGATCTATGTAGTTACAGCATATCCAAAAAGGGCGAAGAATAGATCCAAAGGGATCTATCGGCTTCGTAGTTACAAGCATATCCAAAAAAGGGCGAAGAATTAGCGAAGTTAAGAGGGCATTGTGGCTATTAGAATTACATATGTGTCTGGTAAAAGTGACCAGTAGATTCTGCATATATATTTCAGCCTAAAAAGCAATAAAAACGATTGCCCACTTGGCTACGATGGTGAGGATGGGTCTATTCCAGCTCTAATAAATATATTTGAAAACGACAGGTATATATGTACGAGAGGTGATAGACTTTATCCTTCTCGTAGTCAGGTCGGCAACGTTACCTCCTTGTGATTAAGGTAACTCGGGTTCGCTTCCTGCGGCCGGCCGTCACAGGCTCTTCAATTTCTTCCTTTGGATCTATCGGCTTCGTAGTTACAAGTATATCCAAAAAGGGCGAAAAATTAGCGAAGTTAAGAGGGCATTGTGGCTATTAGAATTACACACACACACACACACACATATATATATATATATATATATATGAGCAGCGCTCTTTTTACGATGATCCTCAAAAAAATGAAAGAGTTTCACAATAAAACTACCGTCTCCCAAACATGACATAGCAGGTAGCATTAATTTTTCAGGTACAATGAAAAATGCAGGGATGCCCGAGGCCAGGGCTTTTACCATTCAAAAAATGCAGGACCACATACCTATGATTTTTCTTCAGGGAAATATACGCATGAACGAAAGCACGCCCTCCATTATATATTTTGTGCATCGGTATGGGGTTAATCATTCCGTGTTTGACTGGAGAGGGTTTAATATAGGAATTCAAAATGACTTCGAGTTCAAGATAAAGTGTCAAAGATTAAAAACCATTCAGTAATTATGACTCTCAAATTATAATAGTTTCAAGCGATATCTAAAAATAATTATATGGAAAATATAGGTCATGTTATGGATCATTTGTTGAACATTGTACTGGAAAAGGTAGCCATTTTTATTACTGAAATGAAAAGTAAATTTACAACAGTTGCTTAACAAAGTTTTTCTTTAATGATAATGAAAATTGTTCACGTCATGGCTAAAATGTTTTCACATCATTATTACTTCTGAAGATATATATGTATATATTTACATACATACATACACACACACATATATATACACATATATATATATATATATATATATATATATATATATATATATATATATGTATAGATATTCAACATCAAGCTCTTTCGCTTCCAGAACATTAACCGCTTCACAAACCTACACGGAAGGTAATCAGCAGGGCACCGACCCACACACTTCGTACTCACCACTGTCTTGCGTGCTACCCATGGAATTTCTGGATATTAAGGCCCTTCTTATGCTAATCCTCTTTCACTATATCTATCAGAACTTTTCCAGGTCTCCTTCTTCTTCCCTTAATCATTTCTGAATCATACAATTTCACCAATCTATCTCCGCGCTATTCTGCTGCATGCCCGAACCATCTCTAAATGACTGTCTGGAACTAGTGGGAGACCTCGTGCCATTCGGTAATGCTCCCATGAAAAACGATTTGTTTTGCCTGGCACCGCAATTACAGCGCGGGAACTGCTATGTGCTATCAACTGCTTGATTGGTCTGTTAGAAGGGTCCTGATTATGTCAATACAGAATGGATGGACAAGCAAACTGATAGATGTTATGGCGAGAAGAGGACTGGCTGGATAATGGTCTGTGTAAGCTGGAGAAGATGAGACAGCATGCAATGTTAATGTAACTAGAACTAGTGAGCGTGTTGTGAAGAAAGGGAGAATAAGATATAAGGCGAAAATGAGTTTAAAATCAGCTGGGGTAAAAGACGTGGACCAATCTGATCCATTCTTTCACCAACATTAGCTTTTACCATTTCTGCATATCTACATTAATCACCCTATTAATTCTTCCGACACCATGTATTCTGGGAAAACAATTATCTCAACAATTATAATTTT
Organism: Macrobrachium rosenbergii; assembly: GCF_040412425.1. Classification (NCBI taxonomy): domain Eukaryota; kingdom Metazoa; phylum Arthropoda; class Malacostraca; order Decapoda; family Palaemonidae; genus Macrobrachium; species Macrobrachium rosenbergii. The sequence continues at coordinate 20,953,559 of NC_089786.1, forward strand.
TCTTTCATTTGTATTGAACGACCAGTCTTCATGCATTCCATAAAGAAGAGTTGGCTTTACAATATTTTAATACATTCCCGCCTTTCACACACACACACACACACACACATAAAGTCTCACCAGAGGCAAGGAATTATCCATCCCATTCTCAACAAGTTTTTTGGGATGAGTTGCTGGTTCCACGTATTTTTTAATCTTGGTTGTGACATCACAGTCATCAAACTATCAAGTACAACCACTGTCTCCAAAGACACACTGGGTTTAAAAAGGAGTGTCCACCCATATGTCTTCACCCTGGTGTGGAATCTAGGTACTTTAGTTTGGTTAGAAACCCTGCTGTGGTATGTGCGTATATAATCAATAAATCTTTCGTACATGGCTTACGTCTTTCATCTGATAGTCTGTTACGTTATTTTTATTGAAACTGAACAAAAAGGCATGCAGTCAATTGCTTTACATTCGCTATATAATCTAATGATTCCCCAGTTCATTTGTTTTCCATATAAAAATGAGAATGGTTTTAATAAAATAATTCAACAACCATTGTTTCTTACTAATACGCAGATCCTGACGAAGAAATTGCGGATATTTTACTGTTATCCGTTATGGAAGAGTAACTATATAGAGTGGATCTAGGTCTCGCCAATCAGATGATAGATGACTTGGAAAGATGTTAGAATTGGCTTAGTATTATCATCAGTAAATTAAAGCATAGGTGGTTTTATGCCTTAATCACATATCCACGAAAATCGAATTCTGATTTCATTCACTCTGGAAGATAAGAGTTTATTTGGGCTTAGGAATACATGCACCTGTAGAGATGACAATTTGAACTGAAACCGAAATGAACAGTTCTCACCTCGGGGTTGCAATGCAGTGTTTTGATAATGGGAAAAATAATGGAATAAAGGAGGTTATATTTACTATAGATTAACCATATATTCTTATTTGCTATTAAGAATTTGTAAACATCCTTAATCTGAATCCATTTTTTAACTGATAAACTGATATTTTCATTAGAGATCTGTACCCGATTAAAATTTTGTCATCCATTCGAATTAGTAACCAAGCTTAGAACACTCCCGAGAAGTCCACTTTTTTAACCAAGACAAGTTATTTCTGGGATTAACACTAGATCTCCACAATGTCAAAACTTTATCTTGCGGAAGAGGATTGAAACGCATGGAACCAAACTAGGCAAGTATGTACGGGGGTGCTGAAAAGTGATAATTACCGGATTTGCCTACCTGGTACTTGCTCACCTCCCCAAGATAAAGTGCAAGATGAAGTATGCTGTTTTGAATTCGTAGAGAATATTCAGTCCAGATGGTTCTTGACACCTTAAGGAACGCGACTTCCTGAAAGTGGGAGAATTCCAAGCACATTAGAAACACTGAGAACACTTTACTGATGCACAAAGTCACTACTTTGCAACGAATGGTACAGTTTTGCTTTCTACAGGCATAGTCTCTTAACGTTCTGATAATGACTGAGCAGTTTGCTAAATCTGTGGATCGTTCCTGGCTTTCGGCCCAGCAGTCCATTCAGCTTTAAATGGGTTTCACGGCCTGCATCGGTTTAGAAAAAGTCATGGGCTAGCAGGTGGAGAACCATCAACAAGTTCGGAGTGGAGAACTCATGTTTGGTATTGGCTTATTACTATCTTTCAGACTTTGTCTGGATCAGCCAGGATGCCAGTTAAAAATGTCCTGAAAATTTCCATTCTGGTCAGTGGCGTTCTGGTGTCAACATTCTTGGTACCTATCTAGCAGATACACCGTAGGTAGTTAGTGCCGTATGTGGTGCACAAGAGGGATTACTTAAGGTTCTTTGCAGCGTCCCTCCGGCCCCTAGCTGCAACCCCTTTCATTGCTTTTACTGTACCTCCGTTCATATTCTCTTTCTTCCATTTTACTTTCCACCCTTTCCTAACTATTGTTGCATAGTGCAACTGCGAGGTTTTTCCCCGTTACACGTTTTAAACCTTTTTACTTTCGATTTCCCTTTCAGCGCTGAATGACCGCATAGTCCCACCATTTGACCTTTGGCCTAGATTTTATATTTTAACTCCAATTCCAATTCCTGTCGAACAGATATCTTGCTCACCCAAAAGTTATCAATCAAAAGTGTACCGTGAGACGACACTGACGCCTGGGGTCTTTGATTTCTATTGTACAGGAAAATGTCTGTCATCCAAACCTTAGGATGAAGAGCACGCATTGTTTGCTGGTGATTGACGGTTTTTCATTTTCGTACCAGAGATCATCTTCTGTGCTTTCCTTGCCTTCTTTGAATTTAGCAGCCCACTCCATGAGGATGGGCTAAAACGGGAGATTTCTCGCCAACTCTGTTGACCATGTCGTTTTGGATTTCTTCTGGGGATCATGCGCTTCTTTTACAAGTGCTTAATTCCGAGAGTTTAGTTTTTAGCTCATTTTCAGATTTTGCTTGAGTCTAGTGATTTTCTAAAGGGCATCCCTGTACTTTAATTTAATAGAAACAGACAATTGATTTATTGTGTAATAGAGATAAAAGTGACTGCAGTTTGCTAAGATTCAAACTGGCCTGGTAAAGTATAAAATATATCCGTCTCTACTGAATCTAAATCCATTATGCTCGTCGCATAACAAGGTTACAGGAGCTTTCAAATCTGAAAGCGGGAAGTAATCCATACATTTCTGCCTTAGTTTGATGCTTCCACACTTTCCCAAGAGAATGACAAAGCATAATAATTGCTACTCCGATCAATAATAACATAAGTAACCAGATGTGGCAAATTCTGGAGAATATTATCCAAAGCAGTGTCCAAACAGGAGGAGATGGAAGTAATTTTTTACTGACAGAAAAGTGATTGAGTTAAAACGGAAACCAGTTAGGGACCAGATAAAGTTTAATACTCAAATCTCTCAAAATAAAAAGGAGATTCCATGTTCCACGGAAGACAGAATAAGACCCTCATAAACCCAAAGAAGCTGCTTTGAAGTGAAATAGCTAATGGGTTCAAGTCGAATTTCCTGGATAAGAGGAATTAAATCAGGATAATTTGTAAGATATTCTTTTCAGTAACAATCATGTATAAGAAGTTCTTTTTAATAATGATCATGTAAAAGATATTTTCTTTAAGTTTTAAACATAACATCAGGTTTAAAGTACAAGCAGTGATGCTCGTATAAGACGTAAATGAGCATTAAAAATTGGTAAGTACATATACTGAAATTTGCGTTGCTTTCACTGAAAAGCCCTAAGTGTCATTTAGCTAAACAAAGTCCACCTATACCAAACGAACGAAAAAGTTAATTCACTGGTGTACAGAAAACGACGATTTTTTATTTAATGGTCATTGTTGGCAAAAAGAAAATAAAAAACTTGCAAAGCACCGAAAATGAGACATGTGAAAATATAAAACATTTTTACGACTAGAGAATAGCCTCATAATGCAATGAGCATGATGGTCTTAGATTCAATAGAGATGGATACAATATCATACTTTACCAAGTCAGTTTGAATCTTATGCAAACTGCGATCACTGTCACTAGTACACAATAAGTCAACTGTCTTTCTGTTATACCACAGTACAGGGATGCCATCCTCCATTACCTGAATCTCGATAATAAAGTGCCTACGTCGTCTGAATTAGTGTAGTGCTTGCTTCCCGTTTTTCAGAATGCTGGCATCGCTGTAATGTTGAAACGACGCACTATCACACTGCCCAGAATAGAGGGTCGTTATCCTCATAAATGTAGGCATGTGAAAACAGTTTTGTGACGGTTTTATGAATGATATTGAATAAGATTGTAATGTTTTTTTATATTACCCATGATCCTTTTCTGTAATATTCTGAATTCGGCATCGCTCTTTCTTTACTTATTGATAATTTATTGACTTTATTATCTTCATCTATTTGATACTTTCATTTGCCGTTTTACTTCATGTCAGTGTGGAAAGATGCAGCGCTCGAAGATCCATATACAAAGAAATAAAATGAGAGAATTATAAAAACTTTGATAACAATTCATCAGGCGGTGACCCAAAAGTACTAAGCTATGATAAGTGCAGGCGACAGAGACATAATAGGAAGAGTTAAAACTTATAAAGAGAACGGGTGTCAAGCAGAATAGTGGGACTAGAAAGATCCTGTTGGCAATTAAATACAGAAACGTAAAAATAATTAATGTGCTGAAAGAAAGACTAACTACAGGTGTACAGAAAATAACAATTGAATTGTTACATCTAAATGGATTTTCAAACAATAGCAAGGACTAAATGAGGACAATAAAGTGTAAAGTCAGTTTCGGCAAAAAAAAAAAAAACTATCAAGGAATAAATAGTGATGTGTAATGAAGATGCACAATTGAATCATCAAAGAATGCTCACCAGCTCTGTCTGAATGACCAATCTAACTTTTCAAAAGCAGGCTTATAAAGGATTCAATATACTTCTGCCCTCTGAATATAGAAGTGGAATATGAAGAGATGAATAAATGGATTATTGGGAAATTCAGACACTACTTTTTGAAAGAAAATCGGGCGTCATAATACAATTACTGAGAGCGGTTTTACCTTACTGAATATTCGTATCCCGAAGCAGATAAGTGAGGCCTCTTTTTCTCTTTTCTTTTGGGACAAATTACCTTTTGTACTGGAGAAAACCTGGGAGGGGTTAGTTTTCATGCAGACCTAATATGTCTTCTCCCTTGATCTGATGTTCAGAACAGTTGTACACAGATCTGGTGGAGAGTTATTTTCGTAATTTCAGTTGCATATCAGTTTATTCACGAAAATGACAAATACTTGAGAAAGAGGAATTCTATGAACATCACGGTGATTTGCACAACAGACTCTCCCATCGAAATACTGTAACATAAAGGCGAACTAATAGAATTCTGATTTCCCTGAAGAAAAAGAAATTCAAGAATACATGGAAGTCAAACTGAATTGTCCAAACAAAATGAGGTTTAGGCGAAGGAATCCAGTGCCAACAGGAGCATCCCACCTGGTCAGGGCAAAACCATTTGGTATTATCCGATCGACTCCAGTGAAGATGTAAATCCCAGCCCATTTCTTCATCGGCTCCAGTGAAATCGTAATTTCCAGCCTATTTGTGGTTCCAATGTTCTCTTTGTCATAAAATAAACAAGTTTGTTTTCGTCTTCGACTAATGGACTAGACGCAGATACCTCGATGACAGATTCCTGAATTAGATTTATCTGACTTAAATCGAGGACCTAATGTGCTAAAATAAGCCTAATGGAAATGTGCTGTTAAGCTCAGGTTCGAATGGCTAATCCTGATCAGGATAATTGTCAAATTAAGCTGGAAAGGATTAAAGACTGCCAAGATATAAAGCAGAATATTTTGGAGGAAGGAGGACAAACATCAATCTTAATCAAAAAAGTGAATTTAGAAATGAAGATAATTTATGATGAGTGATTTTGTACAAAAAGTTATATATATATATATATATATATATATATATATATATATATATATATATATATATATATATATATATATATATATATATATATATATATATATATATACAGTATATGTACACTATGAATTTTTGTCACTTTTACATTCTTGTCATTTTTATATTCACAGAAACTACACCACAATTATCGTTTACTATCCAATTCACTATACCTTGGGAATAATTTACATCCAAGAGGAAATATAATTAATAAATGCTTCTTCCCCGGCAAGATTCGAACCGATGCCTGGTTCAGAAACAACAATGGACAGCGACTTAGACCATCCAGCCCTCCAAAGAGATATAAGAGGATATCGACCCTTTGTAAAAGTTTCTGTCGAATTCAGATTCTGTACATAAAATCCATGAACTCACGCCACCACATTCTGTCCTGGGATAACTCCTCAAGATCTCCCCAGCACTCGTCTCCTGCTTCCCGCCTCATTGTCCTTAACCACATCTCCTTTGGCCTACCTCTACCTCTTCTGCCAAGGGCAACCCACCCCACTGTATCTCGCACTATTCCCTGTCTTCTATACACATGGCCTAGCCACTTCCAGCGTGAGAATCTAACATACTCATCGACCGGCTGCACCCCAGTTACTTCTCTAATTCTGTTATTTGATATCCTATCCCTCCAATTAATTCCTAATATTCTTCTGAGCGCCTTATTTTCAAATGGTAAGAATTTATTATCCGAAGTCACTATACTGTGTCATGACTCATGCCCATAAGTCAAAATACTCCTAACCATTTACCTTATAAATTTTGATTTTTGTACACACAGAAAAATTGCTATTACTCCAAATATTTTTAAGCATTCCCGTTGCCTGATGAGCCTTCTTTAATCTTTCCATAAATTCTGTGCTCAGAGAACCATCCTTATCTGAATAAGTACCTAAACATTTAAACATATCCACTTGCTTTACAACCAAACCTTCAATTAAACAATCCTGTGCATTTTCAATATTCATATTCATGATTTCAGTTTTTCCACTATTAATAACCAAACCAACCTTTCGACCTTCACTCACTAGACAATCCAACACACTGTGCATCTTTTCTGGTCCCTCTCAGATAAAAGCCATATCAGCAGCATAACCTAAGTCAAGAAGTTTCACATTTTCTCCCCAGAGTATATCTGCATCCGTTTCTCTGTTAACCCTTCTCATAACGTAATCTACGACTTATACAAACAACAGAGGAGACAGAATGCCACCCTGAATCACACCAGACTTGACTTCAAATGGATCACTAAAACACCCATCAACCATCACTTTACAGGATGTGCCCTCATGCATGTTCATGATAACCGTCACAAACTTTTCCGGTATTCCATAATGCCTCATAATTTTTCCCATATTCCTCGAAATACTACCAAAGACCTTTTCAAAATCAACAAAACAAAGGCTCAACGGAGTTTTCATTTCATTTGCTTGCTGCATTAAATGCCTAACTGTGAAGATCTGATCACTGCAACCCCGCCCCTTTCTAAAACATGCCTGTTCATCCCTCAGAATACCATCAACCACTGGCTCCAACCTATTCAACATTACTCTACTGAAAATTTTCAAGACTACAGGTGACAAAGGTGATTCCCCTCCAATTACTACACCTTCTCAGATCACCTTTCTTTGGAACTTTAGTGATCACGCCATTCTTCCAACCTAATGGTATTATTCCTGTCACCCATATCTCACTGAATAATATCTTCAAGACAAATACTAATCTATCCTCCTCCACTTTAAACATTTCCGGGTATAAACCATCCTCTCCTGGTGGCTTATAATTCTTTATACTAACGTATAATTTAACAAATTTCTCTTTAAACCATTCTCCTTCTCCGTGCTTACTTATGAAAAATCTCCTTTAAGATAAATGTATTTCTAGCGATGAAACCCCTTTCTGAAAGCATTTCCGTAAGACTATCCATTCCCGTTTACTCCAGGAACTCCATATCTACAAATTCTCTTTCTCTGACATATACTTTTGCGCTTACTTCGCCCAGCACATCCACCCTTTCTCACTCTACAAACCCCTCTAGGTACAGATTCAGTCTTTCCAAAAAGAAAAAACCCTCACATATTTTCATTCCAAAGCAATATGCAATCACTATTACTAAGTTGCCTCCGCCCCATCCAGTCATACCCGAACAATCCTCCGACGAACCTATTTGCACTTGTCACCAGTCCTAAGTCTTCCTGAAACTACAATAGTTCTATACCCCTCAGCCTTTCTACAGGAACACAATTCCACTTCATTCTCCCCATTCCTACACACACTTGCCTTTTACTTTGGAATCACAACCAAAATTAACCATTTTACATTACTCCCATTCAGTACTATATCCATGCGTATGAAAGACATCAAGAATTTCCCGATCATTTCTTTTTGTAATAGCGATTGCATATTGCTTTGGAATGAAAATATGTGAGGGTTTTTTTTCTTTTTGGTATGACAGAATCTGTACCTAGTTGGGTTTGTAGAGTGAGAAAGGAAGGGTGTACTGGGCTATGTTTATAATGAAGCATGAACGGTAATCTTAATTTTCAGTAATGTACTGTTTTGTCAGCAAAAACATTCAATTTTGTTCATAATTACAACCTCCTCCAACGCTTTGTAACAAAACTCATCCCTTCCTGTGCTTCCAATTCCACATCTCCAGCCTCCCATTTATAGTTATAAATTAAGTAGATCGGGACACTGGATAACAATACCACATACCATTCCCCCAGGGATGGTGCAAAGGACATGTCTAAACCAATCTCCAACTCCCATTCATCATAACCTGACAGGCATATAAAACTTCCGTCTTCTTCCTTATGCCATTGCTTCATCTACCTTGCCGCGGTATCTTTTAGACAGTTTCATTACTGTCCTGAGAGCAATTCAGATCATACCAGACTAAATATGATCTAACTTTCGCATGCACTTTCACTCTCTGATTTTTAATCCTTTGATTTTTATTAGCAAAAGCAAATTCCAACATGGGAATTTGACAAAGACTCGTGCAAAATGGTTAACTCTGCGGCATATACTAATAAAAGGGATGAACACTATCCACTTGCTGCCATATAAGTCACGGGCCAAAAGTAGTGTTGGTTCCTAAAGGCCAGTCCCTGAGGGGCTTGCTCGTGGCAGCCACAACACTGGTTTAATGACTGAATACCAACTAGTACTGAGTAACTATCATCATCGAAAATAACGGCCAGTATCAGTCTGAGAGTGAAAGATGTGTCCAAAAGCTAAATTGATAAGAACATCAGGCGATAAAAAAATGATTAATAAAATCAATTTCTCATAGTAAATGAGTAGCCTGACTATTTAATTCATCTTTAAATGCTTGTAGCAAATATAAGTCACCTAAATAAAGAACTTTAGATTGATAGCTCATCAGTCATACATTAAGGAATTAATTGTCATGAGATTGACTGACTTACATTAGATTGTTGCATTGTACCAATTTATCTGTTTAAGACAGCCTTTCAAGTACGCTTTTCTCATCAGAAACCTGCATGATTAAATTATTAGCTAGCAAACATGCAATGAAGACATTGAATTTCAGTACTTGATTTACATTAAATAAAAAGCAATATAACACATCTATTTAAAAAGCTTCCGTCTTCGGAAAAAACAAAGGGAAGCGTAAATAAAAAAACACGTTTTGAAGCATTTCGAAGGAACATGTAAGGCCTACCATTACTGTTCATCAACATTTTAATTCCCATAATACTGTCAACGACGAGCCAATATTAGCCGTTACTCTCAAAATCTTAATAACTCGGATGAATTCGACCAAAATCCAATGGCAACAATAATTTCAATTTCGGATCAGAACGATGTTATTTTATTTCCTTATCATAATTCCGCCATGACAATAATTTCGGGCTTTTGGGACGCGGTAATCCAATCAGGACGTCGGTAAGTGTCCTAATGGGTTGGGTGCCCGAGCTGAGGCGTATTCAAATAATGTATTAATTATCATCGAGGCACAAATGGCCGCTCCGTTGCGAGATCAGAATTGATGCGGTTTTCTTTATTTCTTTTCCCTCCCTTTCCCTTTCTCGGGTGGGCAAGACGTCATTAGTGTGGAACAGCCATTCAGTGGGGAAATACAGCAATGAAATCGGTAATAGTTTGGAACAAGAGCAACCTGTGTGAATTAAGAAAATCAGATCTCATTAATAAAGAATGGATATAATATATCACACGCAGGGAAACGGAGCACAATAGAAACTAAGCGGTAATTATAATCAAATATAATATGAAAATGAAAATGAAGCATAGTAGGTATTGTTGCTCGTATGGAAAAGAAGCAAAGTATACAGGTCATGGAAAATACAACAAAATGTTCACTAAATTTAGAAATATGGTAAAAGTGAGCCGACAGACTGTAAAGTGCAAAGGAACATAATCTATAAAATGATGAGCAAATCAGAATTAAATGTAAAGAATTGCTATTCATATGTAATAATAATCATATTTTGTGATTACGAAATAATGGAAATATTTTAGAACAAAGACAGTATTAATAAAATCTAGAGAATCTAACTGGTATGTATATATATATATATATATATATATATATATATATATATATATATATATATATATATACATATACATATACATATACATATACATATACATATACACATATATATATATATATATATATATATATATATATATATATATATATATATATATTATATATATATATCCATACATACGTATGTATGTATGGATGTATTTTTGTGTAAGTGTGCCCAGGTGCACAGAAATCGTGATCATCCAGAATCTTTCACTATACTAGAAGAAACCCTGATAGGAGTTTTCTTTATTAGAGGGCCAATTGCTGTCTTCTTGGGGAAACTCAGATTTTAATCAGAACAACTCATTACTAACAAATTTATAGGTTTATTATTTGCAATTTTGAATGCTGAAGTACAGTATGGTTTTCTGCTAGTTTTGACTGTGATTTTGACAGTTTTGACTATTTACCTTTTCAATTGCTTGGTTGACCCTTTTATGGCTAACTACAATAGGAGGGCTGCAGTCGGTAGCCGGGGTTTTGCGGTGAAATTAAAAAAATCAGTGAACATGGCTGCACAGTAAATTCATCTACACTAATCCAGTGTAAAATATAAAGCCATGGTCTTATCTAGGATAATGGGTTGGGGGTGGGGCAATTCACCTAATCAGACCTAGGGTACAAAAACCTTGCCAGACTGATGGGATCTGAAATAATGTCACACCCTCCTTTGCACAGTAACATAACTTTCCTAGGCTAACCTAGCCTAGGTTTAGGAGCCAGTACCTAGCGTGGATGGGGTATTTGTCCCTAGGGGTAACTATTCAGGTTAGGATCCCATGGCCTATCTGGTGGTAATGCTTGGAAGATTTGTCAGGCTAGGATAAGCAACCTAAGTTAAGTTATAGTTATGTTACTAAGTATCCTTGTGTTTGACTCTACTTCAACTTCAAATAAGTTTACTTGCATGGCACAGGGAAGACCTAAGTCAGGCAAGCACCCAGTGTCCTAGGTTGCAACACGGCTCTTATTTCTGAACATATTGGGACCATCTTCGACAAAATAAACAAAATAATGTTTAGGGATTCTCACTTCTAGCGTCTAGAAGTAGTAAATGTACTTGAATCAACATTCCAAGAAATACAGACTTTATCCTCCCCTCTACCAAGAGACTGCAAGATTCCACCCAACTAACAATGAATAAACATTTGGGTAGAAGAGGGCATCAGGAGTATAAGAGTACAATAGTTTAAGCGTCACTGTTAGGGTGAAGTGCAAGATGCATAAGGTGGGAGTCTGACTTGCCAAGTTGTATGGGCTAGAAGCACCACCACTTAAAAGACAGAACAAATAAGAGTTGTGGTGGAAATGGGATGCTCAAATGGATAAGTGGAGTGAGATACCATGCGAAATGAACTCCTAAGGGGCTCAGTAAAAGTTATTGATGAGTTAAAGAAAACCCAGGAGTCATGACTGAAATGGTTTGGGTCTCTGATGAAGGGACGGGAGTGGAAGGATAAATGATAAGTTATACAAGAGATCATGGAATTAGAAATGGTAGGGACATGAAGGAGACGAAGGCCTATGAGAAAATAGAGAGACTGCATTTGAGAAGACAGGAGAGGTAAAGGAATAGATGAAGGGAGGACATGAGATAGAAATACCTGGAAAAGGCTCATTATTTAATAAATCATTGACCCAGCACGTGTGTGTGTGTTTGTCTATACAAATCCGTATGCACTGGGTTCTAGACCACAAAAAATATATAGTTTGCTATTAGGTACACATAACCGGGTGTACCATACGACCCATTATGTTAACTATGGGTACTTTCAAATACAATCTCTCAAAGTTCATTGTTTCCAATCTTGTTCATGTAACCATCAATGAGCATACACAAAATGATATGAATAGTTTTGTTAAAGATGTGTGCTTTGAAATATTGATCTGTGAATGGAAATAGTTTTACTATATATTGTGACTTGAGGAGTGTTCTTCAGTCTTTAAAATCTATTAGCTCTTTACACCCACTGATTTAGAGATATTGGAATGGCTGTTGTCAGTGAGAATGAGAGTTAAAGAAGTAGAGTTTTGCTGGGTGCCTTCCCATGTTGGGGTTCTTGGGAATCAACAAATTGATTAACTTGTTAAGTCAGCAGTCACCTTCTCAGAACCCTGGAGATGCATTTCCTTTGGCAGTACTTTTTGGAAATAGTACTCCTTGGTCATATCCCTATATGCCAAGGAGACTAGAAACGATTTTGTCCAGGCTAAGGATTGAACATACATGGGTACTTGATGTCATGTGAAAACCTCCATTCTGCGAGGACTGTATTGTGCGCTTGACTCTGAGACATTTGCTGTTCAAAAGTCCCTCTCTTGGGGATCTGAGACATAGGTTTCTCTCATGGGGATGTGATAGAGAGCAACATTTTATCATTGCTACAATTCTTGGAGAGGATTGTAATTTGGAGCAGTTATGTATCTTTGTTATGGAGGCGGGCCTCCTTAACAAATTTGAAATCATATATACATGTAGCATGTTTGCATTTATGTATAGTATAAATAAAGATATGATTATATATAGGGTGTAACACGAGTTTATGCAAATACTTTAGGAAATTAAAGAAAATGTAATTCTGAGCAGAAAATGTTCTATAAAGATTTGTATTTTAAGGCTTCATTTGTTGGTGAGGTGAATTTTTAAAATAACCATTTATCATTAACTCTACTCTCGGGCAAGTAAGATGGCGTATGGTAAGTCTGAGTAGTCATGGATATAGGGGGTGGGGGAGGATGGGGCTGGAGCGATTAGAGCGATGTAAATAAAATACTAAACAAAAGGGAAAAACATGTATGTATTCATTGGACACTGATAAAAAAAAAAAAGCAAGGCTAACTGAATCTCCACTCCACTAAAATGTATTAATCAAAATTTTTCCATCTCCATCAGAAGTATTCATCATACACCAGTCAAAGGGAAAATGCATCAATGAAAAGGCTTTCGTCTTCATCAATTAAAAAAAAGAATGGGAACATTACTGAAAATTCCCTTGCTTCCTTCCTGACAAAGGTAGTCGAAAGAGGCAAAAAAGCTGACATTCAAAATACAGTATCCTCCCTCCCTGCATTCCCTTGTCATCATGACTACTGGCACTATCACTCACTCAGCATAGGCACAGGCTTAGGCTTGATTCCTGATTCAACAATTGCGTGATGATGAGGCCAAAGGATAGAGCGACTGAGAATTCAAGCTATCACAAATGAATGTTGCCAAGCAACATTTACACTACTTTCTTGATATAGAAAGCCAAACGGTATCTCTATAATCAAAAGCATTACAATGAGATTGCATGACGTCTGCTCACAGGTGTTTTGTTGAAACAACTGTAATGTTGCATTTTATAATAACTTGAGAGAAAAAATCATAATTAAAGAGAAACACTACTCCAACATGCAGTATACCACCTTACTTGCCCGGGAATAGTGTTGATGATAAATGGTTATTTTAAAAATTCACCTCACTGACAATCGAAGCCTTATAATGCATATCTTTATAGAACACTTTCTGCTCAACATTACTTTTCCTTCATTTTTCGAAACATTTGCATAAACTCATCCTGTATATATATATATATATATATATATATATATATATATATATATATATATATATATATATATATATATATATATATATATATATATATATATATATATATATATGTAGAATCTACTGGTCACTTTTACCAGACACATATGTAATTCTAATAGCCACAATGCCCTGTTAACTTCTCGAATTCTTCGCGCTTTTTTGGATATGCTTGTAACTACGAAGCCGAAAATATCCAGACGGAAGAAATTGAAGAGCCTGTGAATGGCGGTCGCGAGAATCGAACCCGCGTTACCATATTCACAAGGAGGTCATTTGCCGTCGTAGTTACAAGCATATCCAAAAAGCGTTAAGAATTCGAGAAGTTAAGAGGGCATTGTGGCTATTAGATATTATATATATATATATATATATATATATATATATATATATATATATATATATATATATATATATATATATATATATATATATACATACATACACACACACAAATATATATATACATATATATAATTAGATATTTCATATATGAAACTCAGTTTAGATTTATATACTTTTTAGTTTCATATTCAATTTTATTACAGCATCAATAACCGAAATGTTGTGATGCCAGGTTTAGTAAACATGAATCATTCAATCGTGTTAGGGCAAGCTTTGGTGTGGTGTCGCTGTTCACGGACATACCGCAAGGTGAAAAAATTGATATATACATGAATAGCTTATATGGCCATTTTTGATAAAATTCTAAACATCAGGAAATTGGAGCCACGTAAACTTTTATCTATGGTAGCAACTGACTATTTCTTTATCTTTAATGAAAAAAGTTTATAAACAAAACAAGGCAAAAATTACAAATGCTCTTTCCTACTAATTCTCTATAGACGCTACGTCGACGACACCTTTTCAATTTTTGGATCTCCCTGTCACAATTATCACATTTACATCAGAAGCAGACTAATGGAAAATGAGCGCTTCTAGATGTTCTCGTGAATAGTAAAAATGGAGAATTTTCGACAGAGATTTATAATAAGCCAACTTTCAAAGGACTCTCAGCCACGTTTTGGTCTTTTTTACCGACGTATTTCATTAAAAACTTCAGTGAATAAGGATTTCAGATTTGTTCTGGTTATTATAGTTTGCATTTTGAATTTTCTTGCGTCAAGGAGATTCTGTTTACTAACGGCTTCCACCCTCAAGTCACGTAAATTCGTAAAACATCAAAACTATCTGTATGTCCTCCAAAAGCGTCAGTAAACAGAACTATTTATTTTTCCTTGCTTTACATTAGCAAAAAATGTTATTCATTTAGACACAAATGATCAAAATCGCTAAGAGAATTTTACCCCTAGACAGTCTCAAAGTTATATTCAGGCCAAAAAAATGTACAAAGCGAAATTTTTCAAGTTGAAAGACAACCTAAAGAGCCGCAGGCATCTGTGGTCAGAAAGTGTACTCGTAGTTGTTGTAATGCAACTTATCTTGGGAACACAAAAAGCCAGTTTCGAGGCCATACCGTTGTACTCTTAGTGGGGTCAGTTAGAACAAACAGGACACTTAACAAACAAACATTTAGTGCCAAATGCGAACATCCTGTCAACGCGACCATCCTCTGACTATTGATTCTTTGCCCATATTAGCCAGTCAGTTTGGTGACTTGGAACTCACCCCAAGTGAGGTGCTGTAATTCTTTCTCGGTCTGTATTTAGACAGCAAACTTTCTTTTGACTGTTGCTTTTACAGATTAAACAGCATTGTTCAGTTTTTATTCTCAATATTTTTCTCAGTATTTTTTTTGTGTTGGTATGTATTTTAGTATGCCTTTTTCTTAAGAAACTGTATTCATTTTTATATAGCCTGTTGATCAGGTATGTTACAGCTTCGAAATTAGTCACAAATAAAAAAACGGTTCATATGAATTGCTGGTCTAACCAGTTTTTATTCTTATATATATATATATATATATATATATATATATATATATATATATATATATATATACTGTATGCTGTATATATATGAACATTTATTACATCAATGTAACATTTTTTTATATTCGCAAATATTTAGCTAAAAATGTCATTTAATATCCAATTCTTTATATCCCGAAAATTATACTGAGGGGCAAAGTGGTTGGTCTCCTGCAGATTCGAACCACCTACAGCAGCATCCTCCAACTTTAATGGACATGTACTCTACCATTTAGCTGCCAAGAGAAGTCGGAGGTAGTTGCTCTTTGTGGTTCGAATCTGCCCGGTGACCAAACCACTTATCAGTTTTATTTCCCCTTCGGTATCATTTCCGAGGTAATCTGAATTGGGTATAATCAACATTTATACCTTAATGTTTGTGGATATATATATATATATATATATATATATATATATATATATATATATATATATATATATATATATGACTATATGACTGTGGAATATTTTCTGTTAAAAATATATATTCCATCTAATAAAAGGAGTCCATTAAAACGCCAAATGACTTTTATGAATATTTTCTTTTAAATACAGAATGTATCTAATAAAGGATATAAAACCCCAAATGACTTTTATCCTTTTATTTATTATATATATATATATATATATATATATATATATATATATATATATATATATATATATATATATATATATATATATATACATATATATATATATATATATATATATATATATATATATATATATATATATATATATATATATATATATATATATATATATATATATATATATATTATTGGTGTATGCATATATAGGTGCAAGGAGATGTATATGAAAAGATAAACGATAGAAAAAGATATGGGACTGCAAGTAGATACAGAGATACATGGTTTCTGAAGAAAAATATTCATAAATTTATCTTGGAAAGAGAAAACTTTGAGGAAAACAGCTAGTGAGATTAAGGGTCAGTACTGAGTAAAAATAAGAGCAAGCTGACGAATGTAAATGGGAGGGGGGTTAGTGGTTGGGGGTATTTCTGATACTTATTTACAGAAAAAGTATATGGAAGTCCAGTTTGGAGAAGAGAGAGTGGAAATGTAACTCAATGGTAAAATGTGTGAGTTCTGATAGGTACTGAGGATAAAATGTAAGGAGAAAATGGACAAAAAAATGGCATAAGTTTAAAGATACACAGATTGAATGAGTTCATTAACTATGTAAAATTTCAAGATGTGGCCATAAAGTTTAACAGGGAATGTGCGAGTCTTAGGAGTTGGATAGATAAATGAAACACTTACTAAAGGAAAAACAGATAATTTGAGATGCAACTGTAAGAAAGAAAAGAAGAGGGAGGTAAAAGGGTTATAATAAAATGGGAGGAGAAGAACGGACTTTGGGGAGGAAAATTTCTACGAGGAAGTAAATGAAGAGACAAAAATGAATGAGAAATATATCTTAGATTAAAAGATGCAAAATGAGAAATGCAATCAGGTAGAGTATTTTGAAGATATATTGAACGTGGAAGATGGAAGGGAGGAAAAGATGCATGATGCACGAGTGGAAAGGTTTAGTGAAGGTTTGAGAAGTGCCTGTTGAAGAGGCCGTGGGAGACTTCACGATAAAGACGTTGAAGCATGGGAAGAAACCAGCAGTGGAAGTGGTCACAAGTGAGATGCTTTTTTTATGGTGGTGAAATGGTTGACCATCATGTGTAAAGGATTTCTGGATGACGGAAATGCTCTAAGGGTATTGGTGAGAGTAATAATTGTTTCCTACATATGGGCAATGGTGACAGAGGAAACTGTAAGAATATCAAAGAAGGTCAATGGTAAAATTTTGATTGTACATAACTGTTATGCAACAGTAAAAAAAATTGGTGCTAAGGATGTATAATACATAGAGTGAAATGCTGAGATCAACAAGATTTTTACGGCGAAACAGTGTGTGTGAGAATTTGCAGGTGGTAGAATGACTGATTTGGTGAGAAAATGGGATGTGACAAGGTGAATTTAGTCTACATGACTGGTTGATATCATTGTGGACAGCGTACTAATTAGGTGCAAAATTGTGTGGTACGCAAAAAACTTGTAAATGGAGTTTTGAAAAGAGTGCTAACTGAGGATAGTGAACAGGAACTGTAAGAGTTGGAAACTTTCCAGAAAGGAAACAGTTGAAAGTAAGGCTGAAAGTAAATGGCAACAAGATTTACATTTACTGGAAACCAGGAAGAGAAGAGCAACAAATGGATGGTGGAAGAATGGGAGTAGTATGTTTGAATAAGTAGGACGAGAGAATATGCAAATCACAGATGTAAAACAAAGCAGGTAGCAAGATGTGTACGAGATATTGAGAGGGATCTTGGTGTCCATAGAAGCTATTATGGGACTGTGTGAAGGGATTGTTGACCCAGATCTCCTTTATTGAAGTGAAATCTAAATGATGAATGCAAATGAAAGAAAAAAAAGTAGAAATTAGAGATCAATAGTGTCATATCATTTGTGGCATTAAAACTGAGTAGGTGAAAAATGTGGAAGTAAGGCAGAGGTGGCAGAAAATTTAGTATATGTCAAAGGATGCATTGATGTTTCAAGATGGTACAGTCACATGGAAAGATTTGAGGATGACAAGTTGTTTTAAAATGTATACAATTTTGAAGTATTAAAAGGGGAGGTGAGAATAAAAAAAAGGCTCCATAGCTGATGCGAGACCAGTACTGGGATGAAGGGGCCTCAATATCCAAGAAGTGAGATATTGCTTGTCAGATATAGGTCTATGGTGCAGTGTGTTCAGTGTGCTGCTGATGACCCTTCTGTATAGGTATTTAAAGCGGGTGGTGTTGTAAATTCAACAGTTGAAACAATAATGTGGTAGTGATTTTTGTGATCGACTTATTGATTTATGGTTACTAAAATTGGAATCACGACAGGAAACTAAAAGAAAAATAGTTTAATAGGAGTTTCATCATATGAGAAATATCTAATATATATATATATATATATATATATATATATATATATATATATATATATATATATATATATATATATATATATATATATATATATATATATATATATATATATATAAATATATATACATACACACACACACACACACACACACACACATATATATATATGATCATATCTGTAAATGCATATATACTAAACATACATACATACACCCATACTGCATAAGTATGTGATCTAAATTGTGTTGAGGAGGCCTGCCTCTATGACAAAGACACATAACTGCTTTATATTACAATCCTCCTTGAGAATCGTAGCTAGGATAAAATGTCCATCTCTATCACTTCTCTAAGAGGAGGAGCCTGTGTCTTAGATCCCCAAGACTGGGACATTTGACCAACAAATGTGTCACAGTCGAGGAGACAATAAAATCCTTGCAGAATGAAAGGTTTTCATCTAACATCCAGAACCCATGAGTGTCTCGCATGCCAATCCTTAGCCCGCACAACATTGTTTCTAGCCTTCTTGGCACATGGGGATATGGCCAAGGAGACACTGATGACATAACACTGTGCATCTTTTGGTTTCTTTAAATATT
Source organism: Macrobrachium rosenbergii (assembly GCF_040412425.1). Lineage (NCBI taxonomy): Eukaryota > Metazoa > Arthropoda > Malacostraca > Decapoda > Palaemonidae > Macrobrachium > Macrobrachium rosenbergii. Next base: position 20,972,703 of record NC_089786.1, read on the forward strand.
TTCCCAAAGGGACTGCCAACAGTTTTTCATTTTCACACATACAAGAGGAAACACATCCCCATATGGTAGTAGGCATCTTCTGGGTTCTGGTGAGGTGAGTGCTGGTTTAGCAAGTTGATCAGCTTGCTGGGTCCCAAGAACCTCAACATGGGAAGGCACACAGCAAAATATTTACGTCATGATAAGTACAATTAGCAGTTTTTCACAAATGATTCCTTGAAATATCAACAAGAACCGAACAAAAGTCATAGCGTAATGAAACACTTCAACTTAAACATTATCTAAACGCGCACACATAAGGTATCTCGCATAAACACGATACAGAAGCTTCTACCTATCCAGGCAGAATGAAATTGCAAGGTCTTCGAATTTAATCGCTTACCCAAGGAAAAATCGACCTAATAATTAAACTGTCACAAACGGGCGAGTGAATATATAAACCAATAAACAAATTAAATAAAAAAATAAAGTATAGGCAAACATCATAAAATTAAAACTTTAAACGCAAATAACATTTTATACGTATCTCCTATCCATACTATATCTATTTTCCCTTAATATGTTCTTTTCTTTAGTGGCAGTAATGTTTCAGGCAAACATGCACACAGCAGACAGTATCAGACAAACATTTCTCATTTAGGAATACAATTTTTTTAAGAAGTGACATCAGGCACTGATTCTGTTCAGAATCCAAGGAACGCAACTAGTACGCTTCAGTATTCTAAGCCTAATTATACTCATTCCTTCTAAGCACATTTTTTACACGTATGCATTCGTACACTATATTCGTTCCAAGCACATACGTATATAGTATACATATGACATGAATATGTGGTTTTCATACTATATCGCCACGCATGCATTCCTACACATGCGAATCAGTGAAGGGACACATGCCCACACGCATATATACGCCAGGGAGACACAGTAGGGCTCAGCCATTTTCGGTTATTTGATTCTAATCGCTGTCATTGTGTGTGTTCACTGCAGAGCTGCCAGAGCGTGGACCCACCATCAGTGGGGGAAGGAGCCATTACCGGGTGGGCGAGACGGCCTCTCTCAACTGTACCTCCTCCAGGAGCAAACCTGCCGCAACCCTCACCTGGCTCATCAACGAAAATCCCGTAAGAAATCGCTCTTTGCAAACTTTACCTAATCACATTGCACGGTGTGTTCCAATGAGAGAGAGAGAGAGAGAGAGAGAGAGAGAGAGAGAGAGCTTTCTCAAGTTCCGTTGCTCCTACTGTTCTTATAATGAAATATTTGCACATACTACATATGAACTACATGTGCACATATAAACATATACCTTTATTTTCCCGTGTAATCGTTTTTATACATACTGTGGTATTTATTTGAATAATTATCAACTACCACATGTACATATTTTTATACAGTTGTGCATATGTAGATACAAATATAAAAAAATGAATGTGAAATGTGAGGTTACATGAACAAGTAGATATCCCTAGCCAGACCCATGTACACGTCAGCCTTAGAGAGAGAGAGAGAGAGAGAGAGAGAGAGAGAGAGAGAGAGAGGTCTAAGTGATAGAAAACAAAACGCAAATAGCAAGTCATTTGGAGAGGCTTTCGGAGTTTTGATTTCCCACAGCACTAACAAGGCTTGCCAGACGCGGTTTCATGGCAGTCGTCACGCAAACGGTTTGCCGAATCTCTAATCAAATCAAAACAAATTGCAGTGATTAAGCTTTTGATTAGTGGCAAAGCTAGCAGTCTCTGGCTTCGTTAAGTTTGTCAAGCAAAATTCGTATTTTGATTATAAGGACATCAAATTACATCAGACATTGCGAAAGTTGTTTCGTAAGCTTTGTAGAGACAAGAGATTGGATTCATTAATTTCCTCACTTTCGAAGAGAAATGATCTCAGAATATTCGTACAGTTCCAGCAGAGGTTATTGTAGATTAAAGACTATTCTTCTGCTTAAATTACGCTTGAATTTTCTTGTACCTTTTCTAAGTAATTAGCTTTATGCTTCCTGGCTCTGATGTACATTCCACCTCTAGGCTTATGAGGTGCGCACTGCACAAAGCCAGCTTAATCTAATGATAACGACAACCACCTTTAGGTTTGAAAGAATTCATCGTCAAAATATGGAATTCTTTTCCTACCTTTGTAGCTCTTTGGTGCTCTGACCTGTTTTCCTTCGAGAAGTGGGTTTGTCATTACCCAAGGAAAGAAGCTGTTTAACACAAATACCTGCAGGGCCGGAAAAATGAGATATGATTGTTTGCCAGACTATGTAAAGGCTTTTTTTGAGGTGTCGAAAATGGAGGCAATGTGTAATTTTACTGAGATACACACAATCTCAAGATTTTATATAAATTAGGACTGATTATAAATCAAAAGATGTAGAATCATCATCTGTCAAAATTACCTGAGGAATGTGAAACTGGGAGCCATTTTTTTTTTCTAAAACTGCATATTTGTAAAATTTACTTTAATACTCTATAACTCGCATTACAGGATCTGAACAAAGATTTTAAGTAACACAGAGGGTGAATTTCTACAAAAAAGTATTTTTGCACACAATCCAGATTTTAGAGTGGCCTAATAACAAATCAGCCGCTGATACATCCTTTGAAAACATCAGTAAATAAAATTTATAACATTGATGAATAATGGCAAATTTGCTACCAGTATCTACGATCTTACTTTCTGAGCATAAGAATTGTCTAACCCTTCTCACTTCCTGAGGAAAACCAGTCTGTTTTGACGTTATTCTCGATTCTCCCGCAAACTCGTCCTCAACCAGAATTTCTTCAGATTTGCCAAGTAATTTCCAAATATGTTCCTTCTAAACCCAAAGCTGGGTGGAGATTATGTTTTCACCTTTGTCTATCACTGTGTGTGTGTGCGCACGAGCGCGTGTGTGCTGGGACACTTTCTTAAGAGTGGATGAACAGAATAGGTTAAGAGGAAATGAAATTTTCGCTGGGTGACCCCTCTTCAAATGATTAGATTTCTGATGGACATCCTTGAAGATTTGACGACTGCCTGCTCTTGAAGCTATTATTCGGAGGTGTTCTAGCCTTGGAATACGCGAAACTCAGCAAGCCCACAATGCAAATTTATTTACCAAGTTCACTGTTAATTGTCTCGGCCAACAGACCGACAGAGATTATAAATCCTCTTACCAGACAAGAGATCTCGCTGATCCGAACATCTAACTCGATCTAGATGATAACAAACAAGCGTACACAGGAAATGGGTAAGCTGAAGTTTTACATGCTTATCTCCTAATAATATAACAGCACAAAGTTTCTCTCTCTCTCTCTCTCTCTCTCTCTCTCTCTCTCTCTCTCTCTCTCTCTCTCTCTCTCTCTCTCTTCTGTGTAATGAGTTTAATCTCCCCTTACAGCTCGATAATCAATAATTGCTGATTCAGGCTGATTTTTCTATATAGTGTTTTAAAGCCGAATCTGAGCCTTTTTGACCATATACAGTTGTGATATCAAATCACAGCAGACCAAGCACATGTTGCTCTTCCCAGTTCTAAACTTGACGAAAATCCCTCACATAAAGAAGGGCTGCCTAATATGCGATGAAGTCGTTAAAAGACTGAAAAAATTTTTAGAAAGAAGTATGCAAAGAGTCCATGAAAAATAGAATAAAGGAAATCCTTGCTTGAGCAATTATTAAACCAATAAAGAGACAGAAATGAAGAGGAAATTATGTGCAAAGAGATACCGCAGTGAACATTTATGAAAGTACTGTTTGTATGATTTTATGAATGCTGTTCGAAGTAAATGTTAAAGCACGCACATGCATAAAAATTCTTGGAGTGCTTAACCTTTTGGGTGAGATAAGGACAGTAGGATGGAATACGTGTTCAGAGAGGAAAATATTCTAGTGACTTTCAAAGGTTCAAAACAACATTTTATGTATGCACTCACACAACTTCCTTTCTTAATTTCTCTTTATCTTATATTCTTAAATACACCTCAGTTTAAAAGATGAGAGTTAAAACACGTGCAAACAAAATTTTAATACCCTACAACTCACATTATTTTCCGCTAAAGTCAAAACCGTTCTAATAAGAAATCTTATATCTTTATTTTATCCCTTCCTCTCCATTCCTTCTTTAAAGTGTATTACTTGTATCACTCCAAGTAAAGTTTCTATACTTTAAATGAAAAAATAGCCATTTAGGCTGGCAGCAGCAAGGAAAGGGAGCCTGGACTACCGTGGGCGAGGTGCATACTCACAAATTATTGAAATATTTGATCTACTTAGTTCGACTTATAAAAAGGACTTTCTTATTGTAGTCTTTATTGAGTCATCCTATCTAAAAAAAAATATGTCTACACCAGCTATATAGGTTATCTGTTTGTTTGCACTGTGCTCAGGATGTGAAAGAAATGGGAGAAGTTTCCACAAGAGCTGCCGAGTGCATAGGCCAAATTATTCCTGATTACAGCAATCCATCAGGCTACCTCACGTTAGAGCCACTAGTAAGACGCTGCCTTAGATTCATGTAACCAAGAGTCTAAACCTTAATCATAACGGTCAACTGAGGAAGAATGCATATATATCTAAGTTATCAAATTCTTTCAAGACACTCATTGTTATGCTTGTTAACTAGACCTGTTCGTACAAAGAAAAATAAGCAAAGGGAAAGAAGGAGAGCAACAAACGAAGAATTTAATAGGACAAATTGTTAATCACATAGACCGAAAGGAAAATGACCGAGGAACAGCACGATAAAAAATATGAGAAAATGAAACGCCACATAAGGAACTTGGAATAACGACTTAAGGCAATAAAAATCTCCGCTTAAAAGTTTAGACGCATCATCGAATCATTAATTACGTTAAGAGAATAGGTTCATAAATTACGTCTGAAGCTCAAGACTATTAGGAATACATCTCCCTTCTCAATGACACTGCGATTGCTTTGCTTGCCTGAAATTTAAGTTCTATTTATGTTTTTTAGTGACCTTCGCCTTTCTTACGACTATGATCTCTATACTGAACGTGCATATATTAATGCAATTCAAAGATTCGTGCTTTCAATGAATCATAGAGTATAACATAAAAATAGGAATGAAAAAAACAATTTAATGAAAAGTATTACACAAAATTTCAAATTACGAAATATGTCATCGTACTGTATGAGTAATGAATATCATTTACACTCACTGCAAGATGTCCACAAACAATAGAAAACTTAGGAAAAGACTTTTACTAAAACTGCAGTTTTGCATACATATCAAAGTGCAAAAGATTCTGCAATAATAATATACTCAGTTGTTCAGATTGGTCATGAAAAATGTATTAAACAACTGAGTGACTGACTGATTTTCGGTACTAAAACTGACGTCACAACATCTAGGTTATTGAAGCCATAATGATATTAAATGATATTAGGAAAAATAGTTTCGGAAACTTAATATAGGAAAATATATATATATATATATATATATATATATATATATATATATATATATATATATATATATATATATATATATATATATATATATATATATATATATATATGTATGTATATATTAAAGTTAAAGTTAGTCCTCCTGGGCCTCTACAGGCTCATAGGGTAGGCACTAATCTCCTGTTTCTTAGGCCGACAGCCAGTGGGGGACAGGTACCAATGCCTATGACACGTGGCCAGTGTGTCGCTAGGCCCACTGTTTGACTCCCCAGCCCGAGGGCTGGTACCTATTTTCCTACTGAACCTCTCGGGTTTTTTCGGACAGCTAAGTTGACGGGCTGCCGGGATTTTTGCAGTGGTGCAATCCGAGTCATCAGTGAGCGGCGGGATCTGAACCCCGACCCTCTCGACTGGTGACCGAGAACCATACCAATGCGCCGCCACGGCGGCTTATATATATATATATATATATATATATATATATATATATATATATATATATATATATATATATATATATATATATATATATATATATATTTTTTGTCTGATTCACACCGGATACGAACCTCGTTCTCCCTACTGACAGGTCAAGGTGGTAGCGACGAACCTACCAAAGTCATAAAAGAAGTTGGAATGTAAGTACTCCGTACCTGAGCCAGGCTTCTGAAGACTAACATACCAGAGAATTTTACCCAACTTCCTGGCCCATCAGTAAGTCAGTCGCTACCATTTCATTCGAATTGCCTCTTCACCACGAGATATGATGCAAATAATGAATGCATGAGCAAGTGTTTCACAGAAATAAATTTTTACTTGGTAGGTCCATAGCTACCATCTTGGCCTGTCACTCGGGAGACAGAGGTGCGTTCCTGGTGGAAGTCAAAAATTTATTTCTGCGAAACACATGTCCAGGAGTTCATTATTTCCATATATATATATATATATATATATATATATATATATATATATATATATATATATATATATATATATTACTTTTACATCTGTAAATACACATATACTGTACATACAAACACACATACTTCACATGTACATGATATAAATTTTGATGAGGAGGCCTGCCTCCCTGACAAAGATACATAAGAGTTCTATATTACAATCCTCCTTGAGTGTCGTAGCAAGGATAAAATGTCCATCTCTGTTATATCCCTAAGAGAGGAACCTATGTCTCTTAGATTCCAAGACTGGACATTCGACTAGCAAATGTCTCACGGTTAAGGGGACAATAACTTAACCGAACCTAACCTAAAAAGGGACAATGCAGTTTTTGCAGAATGGAGGGTTTTGACCTGACATCAAGAGTCCATGAGTGAGTCTTGTGATGATGTAATACTGCACATCTTTTGGATTCTTTCAATATTTTCCCAAAGGGACTGCCAAAGGTTTAATTTTCGCACCGGCAAGAGGAACTGCATCCCTATTGGTAGTAGGCATTCCTGGGTTCCGGAGAGATGACTGCTGACTTAGCAGGTTGATCAACTTGCTCATTCCCATGAAGCCCAACATAGGAAGGCACCCAGCAAAAATTTACTTCTTTACCTCTTCTTTTCACTTCTTTACCTCTTCTTTTCACTAACAACAGCCATTCCATAATCTCTAAAATCAGGTGGTGTAAAGAGTTGAAAGATTCCAAAGACTGAAGAACACTTCTCGGGTAACAACATGAGGTAAAACTATTTTCACTGGGACTTTATTTCCTTTAAGGTCTTTAAAATTGCATGCAGTTCTGCTGTAAAAATAGGTGCAACAGATGATAATCTCCCACTTCTTTCTGCAACAGGAGAATCACTTCAAAGCCAATGCCAGCATCTGACTTTGAGCCATACATATAAACTGCAACAGAGTTATCATGTTGGGAAGAATGATCTAAAAATATTGATTACATTGACTCACTGGATATTTCTGCTTTTGTTGAATTAAAATATCTACAGCATTTTACATCTGGAAGGTCTTCTAGAGGGCTAAGCAAATACCTAGCTGGTAAATTCTCCATCCTTCGGAAGTTCAATTGACTGGTTATACACCTTATTCTAAAAGAAAATGTTTGGGGTAGCTGGTAAAGTCTCCATCCTTCGGAAGTTCAATTGACTGGTTATACACCTTATTCTAAAAGAAAATGTTTGGGGTTGCCTGAGTGGTTTTCATAAAAATATCAATGCCTTTCACTTCTGATACAAATACTAATTCAGGAGTTAGGGAGCCTCTGCAATCTGTACCAGCTCCGAACCAGGAGATGTTGGTGATGCAGATCCAGAGGCATCTCATCAGTGTCCACAAGCATGCTCTCAATGGGAAATGACTTAAATGTTCCTGTAGCCAATCTTATGCCTCCATGATGAACTGAATTAAGCATCTTTAGGCTATCAGGCTCTAGTAAGGTGTAGACTTCACACCCATAAGTTAATTTCAAAAAGACCAAAGATTTGTATAGTACCAGCATCTGAATTCGGTCAGCACCCGAGCAAGTGTGGGACAGAACTTTCAGGACATTCATTGCTTTCAAACATCTTGTCTTAATATATTTCAGATGTGGAATCCAAGTCAGCTCCATGGAATTCTCTGCCCATCTATGAACAGATTTGGATCAAGACAGACTCCTCTTCTACAGAAAAAAGTGCATGGTTACCGTTTTACAGGCAGAGAACCTAAAACCATTCATCTCAGCCCACTTTACTATATTATTAATGCAGAGCTGAAGACAGCATTCAGCTACTGCCATACTTTTTGCTGTAAAAGAAGTCAAAGGGTCATCAACAAAAATAGTATAAGTTACATCTTGGGGAAGTATATTGGATACTGCATTGATTGCTAAGGCAAACAAAGTTACACATAGAACACTCCCTTGTGGCATTCCCTCTCCTTGGCATAAGGGGATATGACCAAGGAAATACTGATGAAGTAATGCTGCACAACTTTTGGTTTCTTTCAATACTTTCCCAATGGGACTGCTAAAGGTATTTATTTTCTGACATGAAAGAGGAAATACATCCCTATGGTAGTAGGCATCGTCTTGGTTCTGGAGAGGTGACTACTGACTTAGCAAGTTGATCAGCTTGCTCGTCCACAACAACCCCAATATGGAAAGTTTTGTGGAATAACAGAATAAGCTCAGATATTTAACTATTCTTGAATTTTGATAACTCGAACATTTTCTATTTTACTAAAACGCTATAGAGTTATACTATTCCATTAAAAATCAGATTTCAGCAAGGTTATACAAGCAGCTTTGCAGTACTTTATGCTATAGAAAAATCATCTGGTTTATGAATCACCAAAGGGATAACATGAGGTCATTAAGAAGTTACGGAATTCAGGAATTATTGCAGTTAGTTTGTTAATCCTAAATGTGGGCTGGTAGCCAGGAAAAGTTCGTTTCTATATCACAAATACTAACAATAAATTTCCATTTTAAAGTCTCTAAAACAACTGGGTGCTTGGTATTAAGCTTTCCCAGAGATATCAGTACATTGAGAGAGTCACAGTTTCCTTCCAAACTATTAAAATTACATATAATTTTGCAGTAAAAATTTATGACATGCTACACAGAAGAACAATGCACTCAAAAGCTCCAAATCCAATGACAGAATCAGATTGAAAGCCAACCATGTATGGTTGAACAGCATTCTTGTGCGTCAAAGCATGTTCTAAAAAGGAAGCTCGCATTCTCACATTATCTTTTGAATTTCTGCATTCAGAAATTTACAATATTTAACCTCTGGTAATCGACATGGAGAAAATGAGACTTGGAGTGATTTAATTCACTCAAAACTTCTCTTACTTTGAATGAAAAAGTCTTGGATATTGGGGATAACCTCTAGAAATTCGTCCAGCCTATTCTGGAATTGAAGTTCCAGAGGAAGCTCACCAGCACCTACCAACATACTTTCAATTGGAGAAAATCAGATGGCTCTTCTGGTTATCTAGATTTCTGTATAATGAATGACATTTAGTTTTTATTCTATGTGGAGAGGCAGATGTGAATACCTTACGTCCATTGCCTAATTTTGGTAGGATTATCCAGTTTTGCAGTCACAGATAATATATATTTTTATACCAAACCTGTGCATCTTTGATCTACTATACAGCTGGAAAATAAGGTGCCCTTTGAACAACACAAGACTTTCATTTATCACAAGTTTTTGGAATGAATGAAAAGTCTTGAAAATCATTTACGTATCAGACCCTTCATTTCCTTTATTTTTCACAATCTGTCGTTGGTATTGGGGTCTCGGACATCATTGTCCATGAAGTGCAAAAATCTATAAGTGATCTAGCTTCGATTGCAAGGCATGAGCTTTGGAAATCCTGCAGTTTGAATAACCATTGCCTGACGCGATGCTTCAGTATATTATTATTATTATTATTATTATTATTATTATTATTATTATTATTATTATTATTATTATTATTATTATTATTATTATTATACAGACAGAAAATGAAACTTATTCATATGGAACAAGAAAAAATAATTGACAAATTGTTAATACATAGATAAAAATATAAGTAAATTTTAAAGTACAAGAAAAATTGCTTTAGGGTAGTAATGCATTGCAACTTCACTTGAACTTTTGAGGTTCCAATTGCACAACAGCCAATGGGAGACCGTTCCCCAGTCCAACAGTCCGAGGAATAAAGGGACTCTGAAACTGAGAAGCTCGACAACGAGGCTCACTCCTGGTAGGAAAAGAGAAGCAGGGATCAATTGTGAATATGAAAGATCACTGTTACAATAGAACTTATGAAAATTTGTCAAACAAAAGGCCACCTGTCAATGGTCCAAGTCATAAATGCTAATGTTAGGAAACAAACCTACTGCCACAAACTGCTTTGTCTAAAACAGATTAATCTATGGCAGGGACAGACATCCACACCTGAGAACAGTATTCTAGTAAAGGAAGGACAAATGACCTACAACAGGTTGCATCAATTTTATCACTGTTATAAATTAAGCCTTACAATACCCAACTTCCATGTGGCATTTGCAGACTTTCATTAGATGTTTCTCAAAAATAAGATGTGAATCAAAAGTTACACCAAATATAGTTAAAGCTTCAGACTCATTCAGCAGAATCCCATCCACCTGTAGAGTAGGATGGGGGGTGGAAAATCAGTACAAGATTTACTTATCAATAGTGTTTTAATCTTACTGGAGCTCAGCCTCATACCTCACTGACTACTGCAGTCTGCCACTCTTGAACAGGCACTGTATTACTAAGCTTGCAGTCATCTGCAAAGATACTAAATTGACATAAAAATCAATAGAATATACTAATTTTGAGAGACATCATACTAGAAACATTTCTAAAAATTAAAGAAGCCCTCAGGATCTTCTTCACCCCAGCTATGAAGATTATCAAGAATTTTGTAAGAATATGTGCAGGATGACATGTATCAGGGAGAGGAACATCCTTAGCTGACTGCTGAGCTACAAAAGCTTGATGAAGCAGTTCAGCCTTTTCCTTAGGGTTAGTAACCAATCTACCATCATCTGTTAGTACTGGTGGAATGGAAGGTGGGCCTGACCCAAAGACAGATGATGCCGATTTGGTCCACCACAGATGAGGCTGTGTTATTCTTTTAAAGAATTATTGTAATTTTTCTCAGCTATATGGTAAATTCTATTTGCAGTATGGAGAGACTCAACAAAAATAGTAAAGTTTTCATGTGAACAATTTCGTCTTCATGTGTTAAATTTGGCCTGTTTGCCTTGGACAGTTAGTCTACATTTATCATAAAACCATGGCTGGTCATTTGTCCTAATGACATTTCTAGGCACATCCCTTACTAAAATAGCCATCAGCATTTACTTTAACTTCTTGGGATTGGGATCTGATATGGCATCTGAAATATTAAGTGCCTGACAAGCTTCAGTAATGCAATCCGAACTGGGCTATAGATTTCAGCCAGACTGTTTTCCAGTGGTGTTATTAGGAATATCCTGATTAACGGATTTGTCCATCTCAATGGTACAATGGTTTGAGGTGCATATAAACTTGATGATAGCTGGAATATCTAAGAACTTAATGTCTAGTCTACTACCAAAAATATGTGTGGGTTCTTCCATTAGCTGGACAAATTGGAGGATACACAGAACTCAAGAGCAGACTAGTCACTTTGATCTGTGGAATTTGAATTAAGTCATTCGCTGTGCTTTGCATAGCAGTCTCCACAAGCAACGAATGAAGCTTTAGAATCCTGTGACTGAGCCATACTAATACTCCTCAAGAGACAGTCATACATATAATTGTCAATATTTGTTACCCAAACCTTGTGGTCGACTAGTGACAAGCTGCCCTTGGTAGCGATTTGTTTCATTGGCCATGACTTAAACACTCCATCATATGTGATTAGCCTGAAGTTCTCTGGTTCATAACTATCATTACTCAAGACAAAATTGGTCATCACTCCTGCCAATTCAGTAAAAACAGTTATTCAGTACAAAGTCTTTTCCATCCGTCCAACCATAGAGTTTGCGCCCAAACACCACCAGCAACACTGTTGGACGAGCTCAACCTTGAATATACCTACCACATCAGCAAAAAGATCTCCCCACCAACCTCTTTTTCATCACCAGTAACCTCACCTTCACACTGCACACTTATATCACTTTCTGCATAATAATGTTCTTGTTGATTACTTGCATCATCAATGCTATCATCAATACCTAAATCCTCTAAGCTTTCCAAGTATGCCATTATCTTCGTCACTCTCATCATTCTCACTGTTACAAGTCAGCAAAGTCACCTTCCATTTCATATAACTCCAACTGGTGAAATGTTTCTTCCTCTGCCAATGTCCTTTTAGATATTTTACACCTAATACACCAGATTCTTCGCAGCATGTACTTGACCGGGGACCGGCGGAGATGCAGCATCACCTTCCATCACAAGATCTCAAGGGCAAATACCATTCCACCCATGCAGCACTGCGATGATGCTGGAGGGTTGTCATATCGTTATTTATGACCCATACAAGTAATCTGAATGTTTTCCTGCAAATTTCATTTAAGTTTTATGAAATAAGATTTCTCACATGATCAGAGCTGGATCCAACCCAATCAATATCTGTTATGTTCAACATCTATTGTTAGGACTCCTGTGATCTTAGTTGGATGCAAGGGGTTAATAAAAGATCCACCAATTCCCAATGATCACAGCCTGTAGACAGGTATTTTATGATTCTGACAGCCAAAAGCTGCACTAAAATCTCGATTGATCATGCATTCCTCTGCAACCTCATCCAAAATACTCTGCAAGACTGTACATACTAACAAGAGTGCACCACAACTACCAAGGCCTATACAAAACTTAAACTGTAATGCTGGAGGTGGGTTATTATGCTAAAAAAAACCAAAGAGATACTTACAGAGCAGCTTCTAAAAAACCTTAGCTAAAACAGGGGTAACTGAAATCAGCCTACATTCAGAGGGGTATAAGGAGGGGCTTAGGCCCTCAAGTAATGTAGCAATATTTTCCTTCCTCCAAACAGCAGGAAAACTTACTAGTCTAACTAATCTTCTGAAACAAGTAGTATTCTTAGGAGCAATGAAATAACTGGCAAGGCCAGAAACAAAATTTTGACTTCTCTAGACCTGAAGGCCATTGAAAACAACTTAGCCTCTGGAAAGCATGATTAAGGCAACACCATGGACTCACCATACTATTTTCTCACAAAGACTTGAGCCAAAAGTTCTGCCTTCTGTTTGAGTCAATATACAGCTGTTCCATCAGTCCCTACAAGAGGAGGCATACTTCAATCAACTACAAAGAGTGATGACTTGAAGGTAGACCACCACTTATGGAGAGCAAGATCCCTTTCACGCCTTCATTATAAACTCTCTCATAGACCACCTCAGCTTTACTTCTAAGCTCAATGAAATTATGCCACAAAAAGTCTGATTGATTGTTCTTCTATAAAGGATAACCCTCTTGTTTTTCATAGTAGGCAAACTCACATGCAGCACTAATGCATGGCTTATTTTTCAGATGAAACTTGAGGAATTTAGAAGGAATTCCCTTCTTGGTTATAGTCTTAAGGTGATCATTTAAACACTCAATAATATTTGAACTTCTACAGAAACTGCTCCACCTGAGCTCAATAAGATCTCAGTGAATACCATCCCAATTGTCATGGGATTTCAAGCATACTTTTCTTGAAAGGCTAACATCAGGAACAACCCAATCCATCTCAACATAACTTTAATCGAACAATGATCAAATCAAGCCACTGGTGAATCTACTCCACATGACAAAAGGCTTATAACGTCTATGAATACAAGGTCAAGACAGTTACTAACAACCAGAAATTGTGGAAAAAATTAGAACAGCAACACCATGATTATCTGGGGCAGTAAACGAGTTCAGCTATTCAGTGTGATGAGCACTTAATCACCAACGAAAATTAAACAGTCCTTGGAGTCAGCTTTCTGAACTTCTGACATTCTGGGAAGCAAGCAGCCATAAATAGTCATCCAAATCTGAATTCATACAGCTAGCAAAAACATCAAGATTTAGTCTTCCACAAACTTTAACCACTTGTGTTTCATGACATCCACACTATTGCAATGGTCTATGAGATTTGGAGAAACTATAAAATACAGAGCCAATCAATGAGTCCTTGGAATGGCTTGACACTTGAGGTTAATGGCTTCTTTAATCCTGGAATCAACAGTTCTGAAATATGTAGCAAATTAGTCACAAGAGTTTCAGAGCAAAATAGGATATCAATATTAATAGCAGCAACATCCAAATTCTTTTTTATTCTTACATAAGCCACGGACGATGCTTAAAAAAAATGACACATCTGTGATTGATTCTCTGGACTAGGATTAAGTTAAGTATTGCCAGAAAGAAGATACATGTGAAACAAGCATGAAAGAATTTTTGCAAACTTTGCAAAAACAGTAACAACAGGAACAATATATACATATAGAAGCATGCCTATAAAAAGACAAAATTATCAGTGAAGTTAATCTGATCAACCGGAAGAAGCCAACACACCCAGCAATGACAAATACATCTTCAGATTTGCCAGACCTGAAAATGACTTCAGGCGTAAAGATAGAGAAAAAGAAAATGATAAAGGTAAGACATCCTCTTGCTAAATCATCAGGCATCCTTGGCCCTTCTACTAAGCCTGCCATGCACACCTTTTGAAACACAAGAGGAAGAGGGATCTGACAGATAACTGTGTGCGAGTATTCCTACTTACAATAGTATTTTATTTTAATTCCAGGCAGAAATTTTTTGCTGTCTGCCAACTACATAGCTATCTACATCACTGTCATTTAGGTTTAGGTTACAAAGACCCCAGGGATCGTTTCATACATACTCTTTTATTATTATTTTAACTGTATGGTTCCAATGTTTTAATACTAGAACCAAATGGGAAAGAGGAGAGGATTATTACAGATTTGTACTTAGCCTCACCTTGGGTCGTTGATGATGTCAATATGTCTTAAGGTCCAGGGGTACTACATCCTCGTGGGAACTTTACATAAGCAGAATATCAAAGAAAGAAACAAACCTGCATGAAAATATTGAAAACGTAAAGTGGACTTTTTAAGGAGGATCATTTCTCCACTACAACACCAGAGAGAGCTGAGGAGCCTTGATGGCTCGGTTGGTAGAAGCAGCAACCTCAGACTTCATAGAAGTCTGTGGTGAGGGTTCAATCCCTGCAGCCGACCGGTCAGAGAAGGCGGACACTTTGCTATCTGTGTAGACACCCCGGGATTATGTATGTAATCAACGGATAGGTTTACTGAAAGCAAATGGGTGTTACAGACTAATACACACATAAACAAAGCCACTCCAACATCTTCTAAAAAACATAACAGACACCTTACACGTCTCGAACTGTCGACCTACCCGCCCAGTTCTCCCCGCTGCTGGGAGAAAGGGGGCTGGGGATTTGGTACAATACATGTACACATTCGTTACCGGGGTCTAAGTGATGTCAGGCAGGGCAGCCAATCGAGGCTACGGCATAGCCCACCGCCAAATCAAAATCCTTCAAAAGAAGGCATCGTGCTTACCCCATATAAGAATGGGAAAAAAGCACGTTAAAACGAAGAAAAAAAAAGAAAAAGAACACCAGAGAGAGCTGACTCCCAGAGTGACTGTCCCCTACCCTACTCCATAGGTATGGCACCAACACAATTAGAGGCACAAGTCTAGGCTGAACGCGTTTGTCTGGGCTGAGTGTATTACACAAATACAGTCATGCCTACTCTAACTTTGCTAGTAGACAAATCAGATAGAATGCCAGGAGTACTAACGAAAACATCAACCCACCACAAGAATCCAAGAGCTGACTATTGAAGTAGCCCTGTCATCAAGGTATCAATATGGCAAGTCACATTAACACCCACACATTAATATCCTCAGGTCAAAACATTATCGGATGGTAGACACTCCCTTGAAAGTTCATACTATTAACTTAAAAAATGAACCTCAGTCCCATTCATGATACAATTTCCCATACGCGAAGACAGAAAATTTAGTTACAATGAAAAAATCCACACCATTTAATTAAAAAAAAAGATAATAATGGATAAGGTTCTTCCATTCGAACACGGGGATTTATTCCAAAGAAAATATTAGATAGGACTCTTGGAATCGAACACGAGAATTAATTTAGTGTTCAAGAGCCCTTACATTACAGCCAGGTGAAGATGTACACAGGCCCACTTCTCATGATCAAAGGTCAAATTAAAAGGGGGTTCAAAAACTGTGAAAGTTAGCAGTCACTGGTCTACATGGTGAAATGGGAACTTTTGAAGGTTGGAGATTCCCTCCAATTTGCAAGAAATCTCCACCAAAACCATATCATTCCTACTCATATTCTTTCTTACCTTTTCGTTATCATCGAAGATAAATAATCAATGAGTAACCGTAAACTTCACGTTTAAAAGATAAATCGTATTCTCAAATGATTAAATTTGAGTGTAATGCCGGTGTCGAATGGCAAGATTTATTCATAAGATACGAGTATAGTAACCTAACGTCCAACCTAAATCTTAAAAATTAAAAGAATTGTAGATTTTACAAATACCCACGAAAGATCCGGATTACCGATTATCGGAAAAGACTTTCCTAACAAAAGGCTTATTCTTGTTCAAGTTACCCTTAGCGAATATTCTAAAATCTTGTCCGTCTGACGACCCAAAACCTAAAGAACACACTTAATGGGACGGTCACTCTTTAACCCTGAAAAATTGATTAGGAGTTCGCCGAGCCCATCAAGCAGGTGTACATTTAGCATGGGCGTACTCGACGAATTAAACAATCATGTGCTTTCATAACTTCCGACATTGTTTGAGAATTATCCGACTTTTCCTGCCCCTCTTACATTATTATTATGGCGCGCAGGCGCAAAGAAGCGCAGAGCATAATGACTTTGTGTTTTTCATACACATTAATTACTGTTCTTCTATCTCTTCCCCTCTCTCTCTTTTCCTCATTTCATCTATATATACAAGGATATGAAAATGAAATGTCAGCATATTTCTTCTCTATAAGATTCGCTGCAATTCCATTGTGCTGATTTCCTAATGTGCAGTATATTTACTTCCAGGCCATAAAAGATTTTCCAATGAAATATGTAAATAATATTTTTCCTTTCCAGGTAAAATCATCACAACTAGTGAACTATTATCCGTGGGTTCACGAAGACGGTTTGGAGAGCAGAAGGCTGGGACTCTCGTTTACGGTAATGAGAGAGAGAGAGAGAGAGAGAGAGAGAGAGAGAGAGAGAGAGAGAGAGAGAGAGAGAGAGACTGGCGTCAGCTATGTTCAATAGCAAAACTTCCTGTTTCATAAAATTTATTTTGAAATAAACAAGTTCTATGCAGTGCCATTAAGGAAATTTGTAAACGGCCCCGTAAAATTTACAATTGAATAGTCTGAGCAACATTCATTGATGGCTTTATTCCTCCAGGTCGACAAGTCTCACTTTCTGAAGGGCCAGCTAACGCTGAAGTGTCAAGCGACGGTAGCGGCCATATACAGCGCTGTGGAGGAGGAGGACGCTACGGTGTGGGATGGCGAACCTTATATACTCGAGAAGAGAGAGCAGAGATTCTATGGTAAGTAAGCATCAAGCATGACTTTAATGTACAGCGGAAAATCTTCGTACTGTAGTCAGCGCAGTATGAAGAAGTATTATGATTTTGTCAATAACACAAAAATAAACTCTGGCATGTTTATTCTTTAGTATTTGTCCTTGATTTTGTCAGTAACACAAAAATAAACTCTGGCATGTTTAATCTTTAGTATTTGTCCTGGTCGTTCCAGATACTATTTTTATTTATGAAGAGTGATGTATAAAGGATTACAAGTACTGACAGTTCCTCAGTAATGTTATGGTCAGTAATGCTTGTCTTTTGTCTAGATTCTCGCGAGGTGAAGAGTTCCTTCTCAAAATTTAAGTTACATTGTTCCCTACTCGACTCTTTTATATCTTATTATTTCACCGTAGGCCGTTATGACAATTAGAATGATTTATATTGTCTGCAATGGCAAAATAGATAGCGACGTGGACGAAATCTGAAAAGTCGACGAAAAATAAGGGCCCTGTTAGATGAAGGGAGTCCCACGCACAAACAGATTGCGTTTATATTAGTTTAAGTCAACAATTGGCCAGGGACATTGGTTTGAAGCCCCAAATTCTGTACCGATATTGTATAAAAACGTACGGATGATTGCATGGGTATGACTGATTAAGGCGAGAGGAGAAAGTCTGTGATAATTGCATACTATGGATGGGAATGAGTAAGAAAAAGAATAATTTTGGTAGTCTAAACCTGTGTCTGGCTGGGTTTAGAGAATATGAAAAGGCGGTTGTATTCAGTGGTTTCCATGCAAAGGTAGGTAACAGATAAAATGACAACATTTTTGGTAGGTATGCATGAGTTGGAGTAAATGAGAAAGTGTGAGTTTTGTGTAAATGCATTTGGAAAGGAATTTGAAGATCCCATGTAAAAGAGGAAAGGATGGAGAAAAGTTTTTATTAGACTAAGACTTGATGTAAATTATGGTAAAGCTGCCTGACAGATGTACTGGTGAGAGAAGAGTGGCTGGAGGTATGGTTGGTCATTATTTGTTGAAGCAAAAGTTACAATAGTTGAATTTTATTTAAAGTTGTAGAGAACAGGGTAAATAGTGACTGCAAGCACAATGAAGACAAGTGGTTGTGATAAGAAGGAAGTGGGAAGGCACCATAAAAAAAAAATGGATGAAAATCGGCTGGGTGTTTCAAGTTTGAAAGGAAGGTGTGAAAATGGGGCAATAAATGTAATTAAAACGAGGGAGTCTGATATAAAAATATATAAAGCCAAAAAGGATAAACATCAGCAAGGGTTAAAGATATGGACGTGGATGGAGTATTTCAGAAGTACACAAAATTCAATGAAGGAAATAACAAGTCAGCAAGGACTGTTTGTGGCAAATAGGAAGTAGGAAGATGGAACATAAACCCTAAGTGGTGGATGAAGGAGAGCAGAGAGATTATTTGCTATACTACTGCACAACTATAACGTGGAACACGATGTGGGGGTGTGCAGGAGAATAAGGTAAAAAAGAATGGACAAATAATGGATGCAGAAAGGTGAAATTGAACATGGATTTTACGGGGACAAAAACGATGAGAGGAAAGGAGCATACTGATCTTGTAACTAAGATAAAAACCTGTAGATGCTGTCTGAATTAAATGTAGTCCTAGGCCTTTGAAAGTATGCTGAATGTGGAGTTTACCGGATATGCAGAACCGAAAGACGGAGGAGCGGATGAGTTCGGGAAAGTATGAAGATACTGTGGAAGTGACTAATGAGTATGTAAAGAAGCACTGAAGAATTTGAAAGAAATAAAGGATACCATTAATTGATGAAATTATGTTACATGGTACTACACAGCGGTGAAAGTGTTCGACTGGATACCCATAGTGCAAAATATGTCTCTATGAGGGAAAGGGAATTGTTTTTCTGCTTAAGAAAGAGACAACAGAGGCAGTAGGAATCTCGTTTAGGCAAAAAGTAATGTGAGAAACTCTGAAGTAGTAAGGGAAAAAGCCGTACAGGGTCCACACTGACCTATATGAAACACTGCGACAGATTATGTAAATGGGACAAAGACTGGTTTTGATGTTAAAGAGGTCTAAGACAATGATGTTTTGTTCTCTATGGGTATTCAATATTTTTATAGATGGAGTGATGTGGAAAGTGAAAGAAAAAACAATAAATGCAGGCACAGAGTTGTGGGAAACGATGGATTGCCATGTGGAACAGTTGACGTTGCCGGAGCTGTAACACCTGGAATTTGATAAGGCCTCTGTGGAGGTTTTTGAGAGTGGTGATGCTGTAGAAATTTTTGTAATGAGGGTTTATCTTGAGTTTACATTAGTGTGACTATATATATATATATATATACATTATATATATATATATATATATATATATATATATATATATATATATATATATATATATATATCCATGAGAGTCACAATAACTGTATACTCAAGTTAAACCCTAATTACACACACACACACACACATATATATATATATATATATATATATATATATATATATATATATATATATATATATATATATATATATATATATATATATATATATATATAAACATTAAATACAAATGTAATATCAAATTCACTACTTCGGGAATATCACTGAAGGGGAATTATAAGTGATAATTAGATTGGTACTCAGGATGGCTCAGTAGTTTTGAACGTCGACTGGAGTCGTTGGAGGGTACTGTCGAGTGTTCGAGGCACTTAGGTGTCAATCCGTTTACCACTTATAATTCCCCCTCAGTGATATTCCTGATGAAGTGCGAACTGGATATTAACTGACATTTATAGCTTAATGTTTGTATATAATATATATGGTGATATATATATATATATATATATATATATATATATATATATATATATATATATATATATATATATATATATATATATATATATATATATATGTGTGTGTGTGTGTGTGTGTGTTTGTGTGTATAACTGAATCTCGAAAGTATGGAACGTGATGATATTTAAAGGCAAAATCCACAAAGGAAAATGAAACACTGGAGTGGTGTTAGGCCTTTCAGCTTATTGTCCTTTACTTAGCAAACTGATAGAAATATAAAAAAAAATGTGTACAAAGAGAGCTCATATAAATGACAGCTGGGGATTATAAATGGAAAATATGTACATGGAATCCAACACAGGTGAAGAATTAGGAGACCTACCAGAACAGAGGTAAATATTTAAGAGGTTTTACAAAAGATTAGCCCAACAGCTTAGAAGCAGAGACAAGACAATTAAAAGATTATACAAGGAAAGTGACTGACCACCAAAAAAGTTATAAAAGTACAACTCAATAATTCTCCCTTTTGGTAAACAATAACAGTTTTTACAAAAAGAACATTTTCACAAAAAAAAAAAAATACATATTAAACATATGAACACATAGAAAATATGTATAAGGTTACTAATTTGTAATTAAGTCAGTGATTTTATGTTTAGGGTCATTCTTGAACATTTTACTAATACAGGGGTCCAAATAATACATACCAGGGCTAAGGTTAAAATTACAACTGGAAGTAAGCTGTATAATGGCAGATTCTAAAAGATTTCTTGAAGAGAAATCTTTCTATTTGGCAATCACTGAACTTTCAGTCTAATTTATCCTGCGAGAGTTTTCACTTAAATGAATGAATATTGCACTGGAAGAATGCCCAGTTGTGATAGAATACTTATGCTGTTTAATTCGCACTTCTAAGTCCTTACTGGATTGGCCGATATAAAAAGAAGGGCAAACCAAGCATGGAATATATTATATATTATGTTGTTGCTTTCCTTCGAGCTATTTTTTATTAACATTCCTTTTAGTGTGTTATTATAGGAAAACGAAGTTGACATTAAAGGTTTTAACAATGATTTTATGGTTTCAAAACCACTAAATTAAGGCAAGCTAAGAATGTTCTTAGGGGCTTCTTTATCCATGGTACTTTCA